>NC_056735.1:239849107-239986607 GCF_019279795.1 Protopterus annectens
TTGAATCCCGGGGAATGTGTCTAGAAAAGAACATTTTCAGATTCTAGATGTTGTGTAGACAAGCCTAAGAGAAAAGCAGATATAAAATGAATGCAGTTATCATGATAATTAGTCTATCTTGTGATATTAAGGAAAACAACTTAAAATAATACTTTAATCTCCCACATTGCAATATAGTAAAATAATTTGCTCTATGACAGACTATTTCAGATTCTCTGAGGAAATTAGACCTCTGTACAAAACTGAGCTATAAAATAATGGAAAAGTAAGGATTTAAATATGATGTCACAAGTTATATTACTGTTCCTAGTAAAGGCAGATGATAGCCTGTCTGAACTTTTACTGAGAAAGCAATATATGGAATTTATACTATAAGAACAAAACAAACTCTTAGATATTTATGATGCAGGCATCAGCCTTTCCATTGGGATCGCTACTGCAGGATCTGTTAAGCTGAGAAAAAAAAATAATTTTATTTAACTATTCCAATGAAAAAGCATTTTTTAGTGTTAATGATAGCCAGCATTTTTCAGTGTTAGTAATATCCAGTTTTAGTCCACAGCCCTCTAATTAAAGAGCAAGTCTAGTGAAACCAATCTGTGAAATGATGTGTACAATACAGGGTGAATTCCAGTACTGTCATCATATTGCAAAATGTAGACTTTACCAAACTGCAGTACTATATGCTTTACATATATGGGAACAAAACGGATTCCTACATAGCTCATCTTTGTCAGAAGGCAGAGTTTAGAAAGGATTTTTTTTATTGTGCTGAATTCTTCCAACCCTGCTAGCACTTGGAGAGCCATGTGAGGAGAACAAAGCCACATCTAGATATCCACAGCCTACCACAAAGGTGAGAGTACTACCAAAAAGTCTTTAGTCAAATTAAGAGAATTTATATTTTTTATCATTCCTTCCATTAGGCCTTTTTTCTTTAGTTCTCAAAAGCCAAGAAAAGGGAATCATTCCTGTCATACATATTCCAGAATCCATAATGGAACTCTACTATAATTCTACTTTTTTAATAAAAGTCCAATAACTGCTTATGAGTGGCATGTGTAAGTATTTTAAAAGGACAGCTGAAAATAGTTTAGGGCAAAAACATTTCCTAAGTGTTCTCTAATAGTTGCACAAACAATTATTTTGCATCTGAAACACTTCAATGTTATAGGAAATCAGAGAAACAACTCAAATTCTACAATTAAGTTTTTACTTTTGTCAAAAAAGTGAAGTACAGTCCTTTTATCTCTCTCTTTTTTTCCTGCAAAAGTTCGGTTTTCTTTAAAATATGTCCCGCTTTGTGTGTTTGTAATGATGGAGATGCTAGGATTAAGAAAAAACAATGAGAAACATATCACTACAAATGTACATAAGTGAAAATCCTTCTGATTACAATCAAAACTAGAACCAAAAGGGCCCACATACTTTGTATTCTAACATTAGCTTCACAGTTACTCAAATGTTTGCTTTAGAATTATCATTCAAGAGAATTTGTATAGCTCATTTGCTTCTCAGCAAAATGCTATAAATATAACAGCGAATTTGTTCTTATTGTAGTCATTGTATCTAATATTATGTCCCCTAATCATCATAATAGTTTTACAAGTGAACACACACCAACATTTTTAAATGTTAAAGGATTATGAAGCATAAAGAAAGTATGGAAGACTTTTTGGCAGGTTCAGTTCGGCTAATGTTGAAGCCAACATGAGAGTAGGTTTTATGCTACAGCTTAGAGAACAGAGGCAACATAAGACACTCAGAATTAATTCCTTCTCTTATGTCTACAAATGCCAATAAACTAACTGTTGCACAAAAAGGATACCTTGAAATGGAAATGTTCCTCATATTTGAGACTATAGTACATTTTAACATTTTTTACTTTAAACAAATGTCTTGGCATAATAGTTATGGTCTGTACCTCAGAAATACAAGTTACAAGGCATAATTCTGACTGTTGGTTATTGCCAGGCTTATAATAGTTTGTAGACTGATAGGATTCTATAAACCTATATCTTGAATTAGATATCTCTCCTAGATGGTTTGACTCCTTTAGGATACCTTCAACTTATTTTTAGTCTCGTTGATGTTAATGAAAAAGTATTTATCTCTAGCTGGATTGCTGCTGACCAATGCACCAATGAATGGGTATAACTTCTATTCAAATGGGATGTTTGAAAATTTAAACAAATTTGAATCAGAAGTAAAATGTTGTATCAGTGTTTTGTGTCTTGCACAAGAATATCTATCAAATTCTCTAGACTTACATGCATGTTGAGGTGAGAAAGGGGTTCCAAAAAGACACTTTCTGTGAGCTGCTTAATTGAGTACACATCCAAGTATTTTCAAAGGCAGAATTCAGTCAGTGAAATACATGTACACTGCAAATAAAGTGGTGTAAGTTCCTTGGTATACATTCCAAATTATAGTTACACATTTACTAAGCTGTTTACTAAACAGGACAAAAAAGGAAGCTAATAAAAAGAATATACATATAACTTGCAGAAAGTATATTTAACTAGCAATGAAAACATGTTTGAATCAACTGTCTGCAATTATGGAAATTTGAGGGTTGGATCAGACAAAAGGCAGACTAGCAGAATAAGCCAAATGGAAGTGAAAAGATGCAGCAGAGACATGCATGCCAAATTAAAAACAGAAAAAGCTAGGGAAAGTTTGCTTACTAATCCATTCAAAAGACAGAGAGGTTAGTAAATGCATGACTCAAAGTTGAGTAACTCAGTTAAGTGCTGTCTGCCACAAAATATATATTTTTATCATTCATGACAAGCTACTGTGCTGTCTTGATAATTTGCCAGTGTGAGCATTTACTAACAGTTTCCCAGAAATAGAGTATTTTTAACTGAAATGGATTGTTTTTCTTAAATTATTTTTTTCAAAGTTAATTCAGGTATATAAAATTGTCCTGACTATAAATATTAGTAGCCAAATTTCAGTTTCTTGCATGGAAAACAACAAGACTCTACTCAGAGAAAATTTAAATCTATTTTTAATAGCAAATTCTTTATTTAGAAGTAATACTATTTTATAATTTTATAAAATGTTCAAGTGCAAAAATGTGACTGCATTATAAGAAGGGCATATAACTTCTTGGTTCAAGTATTAAAAAATCCAGTATTTAGTAGGATGTACTTCAGAAGATGTGAGCGTTTATTTGTCATCAATTGACTTTTTTTTGCTTATACCACATTACTACTCATCTTCTAACATATATGTTCAAAAATATGTTTCAAAATTATTTTTCTAGAACAGAAGAAAGCATTCCTGAAATTTTTTTTTAATGCATAATCTTTGAACAATTGCTTGTAATCATTGATGAGGATGATTAAGTGGGTCATACAGAAAATTAATTTAGAAAATTAATTGTTCATCATCCCTACTAGAAGCATTCAGGTTGTTTTCACTCAGCCTTCCAATGAACATCTTAAGGTAATGTGCTAAACTTTACTTGAAATGGTTCCATGTGAAATCTTGTCATCAAAAGCTACACCAACACCTGTTCACTACTGAAACAAAGACAACTGAACTCAATTTCTTTGAAAAATCATTTCAGTTGAAATGAGCAAAACATATGCATGTATGCAATTATAACTACAAATTCTAGGGAACTACACAGTCCTAAGAGTCACAGAATGGTCACAGTATCCCCTATATATCGTGCAATATATATATAATGTTAACTCTAACCCTAACCATGACCACAACTTATCCTTAAATTTAAATTTAACCTTATCCTCATAGCAACATTAAACCTATAACAAACTCAGGTATAATCACTGCCTTATTTAGTTACTGCATTTATTCACCTAGCCTTTAGTTCAGAGAAACATTGAATGCTTGGCTGGATTTAGTCAATGTTCAATATGATAAAATACTTTTTTGGGAAATGGCTTTCAACAACGTAGTCTTAATCCAACTGTCCAAATTTGGCCCATAGATTAATAGGAAATACCGGTTGGTATAATGGTTAAAGTGTTTACCTTATAGCCACAAAATACAGCATTTGATCCTTATCTTTGGAAGAAAAATTGGATACGCTTAAAATGGTCCAAAAGGGCAGCTAGCCTTTTACTTATTTCTGACCTTATAGGTGATTAATGGACTAATGATCTTGAATGGCATTTTTATGCCTAGCTGTATTTTCCAAATGTACTGGATAGGTTATGATATGACTCATTTTATAGGGGGTATAACCTGGGTAAGAGTGGTCGAGCATGGGCGATCCACTGAAGAAAATAACTCTAATGGAAAAAAAACAGTGTCAGTTCACTGAAAAATATATTTTTTGACAAGTTGGGAGGCTGTTTAGGTCGTCTATAAAGGCATGTGTTTCCTCATCTTCACCATCCCATAAGACAAATATGTCTTCCAAAATCTTACATATAAATGCAGTCTGTTGGCAAAGTTGCTGTTGAGTGCAAACTGTTTTTCCTAATCCAAAAGCACCAAACTAACGAAAGCAGGAGCACAGGATGCTCCAATAGCCATACATTTTATTTGCTGAAAAATTCCCTTTCAAAGTAAATGCTGTTGTGTTCTAAAATTAAGGCTATAAGTTCCAAAATGAAGTTGATCTTATCATTGGAAATTTAGATGTGTGTGTCAGACTGCAAACAACACAAAAAGGAAATATTCTAAACCCGCATTCTTGGGTATAACAGTGAAAAGGTCTTTTATAGCTATAGTTAGAAAAATTAGATTTTCTTTCCAAACATGGTTCCTCAAGTGACCCAAGAAGTCACAAGAATCCTTTATGAGGTCAGGTATGACCTTGTACACATGTTTAGTTCACCTGTCTATGAACATAGCTAATTGCTAGGCCTTAGACCCACTAGCAGAAATGATTGATGTAAATGGGGGTGAGAGTGAATCCTTGTGTCTTTTCGGGATTACAGTTGGACAGAAACCAGTAAGTCTCCACATCACTATGTTGGTTTAATAAGTATTCCTCTAGGTATAAGTCGATCCTGTGATATGCTATATTTATCTGGTTTCTAAAAACAGGGATATAGGTAGCCACATCATGTAACAGTTCTAACATGATGTTGGAATAATCCTGTGCATCAAGAATAACTGCTCTGCCCCCTTTGAGAGGCTGCATGAGCCAGACAGATTTGTCTTTTTATGTCAGTTGATCAAATAATGTTTCTTCCTTGAGGAGGTTATAAAATGTATGGTTCATATTAGCAAAAGTTTTATAAATTTCTTCCATAACCACATTTTCAGAAACCTGTATGGTGGGGTGTGAGGGTTGAAAGTACTACACTTTCTAATGGTTTACTCCATCTGATCCCCTAGTTTCTCCAGTATTTCTGTCATGAAAAAAAAAACATTGAGATTAAGTTTTCTAGCAAATAGTTTAACCTCCTTTAAAGAATCAGCAATATCAACCTGTCTAGAAGGGACAAATTTGAAACCTTTGAGAAATAAAGAAAAATGTTCCTTAGTGATCAGTCTAGCAGCATAATTGTATATACTGTACCCCCTAAAGGAATTAGTTACATCATCTTTGCCAAGCATTATGCCTTCCCCCACTGGTGAACAGATAAGAAGAGACCAAGGGGATAGATTGTCCTCAGATTTAGAGACACAGATGTTTCACTTACAAATTTCAGAATTTTTGGAACCTCAGGCATTCAGTGAGGCTGGTGAGTCTTTCAAAATACACATACAACCCAGGATAGAAATCTCAGAGGTCTCCCTACTGCAAACAACACAAAAAGGGAAGGGGGTGGGAGAAGATGTAATACATGGCGAGAAGGTGTAACTAATTCCTTTAAGGGATATAATATATACAGTTACACTTCCCTTCTAGGAGAAGTGAGCCCATCTTCTTTGTTTACTCCATCAAACACCTGAGTCACAATTTGAACTAGGGTCACTTGGTATCGTCAGGGATATATGCCTCTATGCCATCATTGCAAGCACTGTTCGTAGTATACTGGTATTTAAATTTAAGATTGCAGTCATTAAAGTTGTTAATACTAAAGGATTTCCAAATATCAACAGTGTAGGTTTAATGAGATTGGCTGAAGGAAAAAAATATCTCTAGAAGGAACATTTACAGGGTGATTTTTATGTTTTATTATAAAAATGCTTAACATCAAAGTTAAGATTAAATGACTACAGTCTACAGGATAGTTTTATTCAACCAAATGACATAAGGTCCCTACCTAATAACCCTGGTTCATATGCTTTCATTCATTCATTCATTCATTCATTCATTCATTCATTCATTCATTCATTCATTCATTCATCAATATGAGCCTTAAAGGTAGCTAAAGCAATACTTTCTTTTAACTGTAGTGGTAATGTATTCCATAGGATGGAAATACCCTCCAGCTAGCCTTGTTTATCTGTTAATGCAGATTTTGGTTCATACTGTGGGAGTTTAGTAATTTTATAAGTTGTGCAACTTCCATATCATATCATAAGTTTAGAGGCCCACCTGAAAGGTGACACACATATGATGAATCTCATCATTCAAAAACGGCAGTTAGTTGATCATAATGTGAATCAAATGTGACTCAAATGTGCAGTCTTCTGTTCTGGAGTTAGATCTAGTTAACATTCTGCCATAAGTTCTGATTTAATTGAAATTCTCCTACCTACCTTTGACAAGTGCCATGAGATTTTTATTTTTTTATTATTCAGATGAGCTACTGCCAACTCAAGCAGATAGGATCTCTATGTAATATCTTATCCAAAGGTCAGAAGTGAAGAATCTCTGTCTTATACTGATCTGCATTTGTCAGTACTGGAAAATGAATCCAAACATCTGGAGCTGAGGTGGAAATAAAGCATACAATCTTCTGCTCTTACTGCATCTAAGGCACTAAGGGGGAATTAAACCCTGGATTACAGGAAGCACTTAATTAAGAGCCCATATCCTCAATCCTCTACATTACTTTTCAGACAAAGTTTTAAGAAGATTCATACATTATGCCCAAAGTGCAGAACACCCTAGGACACCAGGGAGAAGTTATTAAGGTAAATAGTATCCTAGCTTAGTATGCTTATATAACATGATAACTACAGATGAAATGTTTTACAGATGTAAATAATGCTGTCTTTATTTTAGCAGTGCTAAAGTATGTGGGGATCTGATATTGCATATACGTTCAGATAGAAACCATTTTAGTTCTGTCCTAAAGAATAATGGGGTGTACTCACTAAAGTATATGATAAATCTGTTTTGGGGATTTAGTAGATTAACATTTAAAACTGATGTAAAATGTCTTAGTTACTGCAGGCTTCTAATTTAAACTTAATTTGGGAGTTTTGAAGTACTTAATTTGTTGCACAGTAGCAAAACCTATGAGTTTAACCACTATGGCTCTGTTCTCAGTATTTTTCTCACAACAATGATATGCCAATAGAGACCAGTCATTATGCATTGTTTATCTGATAATTACTGCTTGTGTGTGTGTGTGTGTGTGTGTCTGCATGTGTGCGTGTATGTGCATACATGTATGTGTTATGTGTGTGTACGTGCATACGTGTGTGTGCACGCGCGTGTGTGTGTGCACGTGCATACATGTATGTGTTATGTGTGTGTGTGTATGTGCATACATATATGTGTTGTGTGTGTGTGTGTGTGTGTGTGTGTGTGTGTGTGTGTGTGTGTGTGTGTACAGGTATGTGTTTTTGTGTGTGTACATGCATACATATGTGTGTGTGTGTGTGTGTGTGTGTGTGTGTGTGTGTGTGTGTGTGTGTGTGTGTGTGTGCGTGCATACATGTATGTGCTATGTGTGTGTATGTGCATACATATGTGTGTGTGTGTGTGTGTGTGTGTGTGTGTGTGTGTGTGTGTGTGTGTGTGTGTGTGTGTGTATGTATGTTTGTTTTACTGCAGATCACTTTGATGTGAAGTATTTGTAGGCCTATGATACTTCTACTCCCATTTTATGTGTCACATCTGAAATGAGTAAAGCTAATTGCATTAGTCCAGCTTGATAGTGGCGATGGGCGACCACGGTGGTTCAGCGGTTAGCGTTGTCACCTCACAGCAAGAGGTTCTGAAGTTCGATCCTCAGCTGGTATACCTTCTGTGTGGAGTCTGCATGTTTTCCCTATGGTCGTGTGGGTTTCCTCCAGGTGCTCCGGTTTCCTCCCACATCCCAAAGACATGCTGTAGGTGGATTGGACACTCTAAATTGGCCCTAAGCATGAGTGTGTGCATGTGTGTGCCTTCTGTGGAAGGTTGGGCACCGGGCTGGCAACTCAATACCGTAAAACTCCACTGCCAATCATGAGCAGACAGGTGATCCGCTATGGCGACCCCTAACCGGGAAAAGCCAGAAGAAGAAGCTTGATAATGGTGATGATGAAAAGGAGTTAGGGGTCACTGAATTGTGAAATGGTTTACAACTGTGCTGATAACTCAGTCTCTCTTCTTAATTCCTGATATTGTACCTTTTATGGTTCGATAACTGATAACTGTTGTGCTTTTCAGTTTCAAACTCTTAATTCCCAGCTGGAGAATTCTAAAATGTCTCCATTTAAATATGTTTAATCAGTCTGAAAAAGATCCTTGGACAAGCTCACCTTGTTTAATAAATGAATGAAAGAAAACAAAAGTTCCAGTGGAGTTACTGTGCACTGCCAATTGCTGTCATTTTCTGTAACTATGTACATTTACCCTGATTGCCCTTTTTTCCTGAATATTTTGTACTTACTGCTCTGATTTACATTATAAAACAAAAGCAACTGTACATTAAACCAAAATATGTCTATAGAACTGAAATATTCATCAAAAGGTTAGTGATGAGAAGAACATTTCATAGACTGATCAAAAGCTTAGCATCTGAAAACACATGGCCCACAGATCCTCCAACTTAATTCAGTTATTTCCTCAGGAATTATTGTGATATATAAGCATGGCTGCATTTGGCTGCATCCTCTCCATGATTAACTTTAAGCATCAGAAATGATGGCAACCATACTACCAGTCCGATGTGTCCCAGCACTTCGGCAAATGAACTGAGATTCAAATCAACAACAGCAAATTTTGAAATTTGCATTTCCAACTTGAAAATATTTTTTTTCTGGTGGGAAGGGTGCATTTTCTTACTTTTACTGACATTGGGAATAAGTGTTCAGTATCTCTTGCTATGTACATATACTAATCTGATGGTCACTGTGCCTCAGTGAACTGGGAATACTCTAAGGTACTGTATACCAAAAGTGAATATATATTTCTTTACATTTATTTATTTAGTTTTGTTGTTCTGTAGAGTGCTACTATAATCCTTAAAGTTTCAGTAGGCAATCCATTTGTCCACCTACTGTATTCAGTATATACCATGGTCAGCAATATATAATTTCCTGCATATCCCACAGATTTACCTCTACCTGCTTAGTCAAAATATTAATGACCATGTAATGTGAACATTATTCTGATATATATTTGTCATGAGCTGAGAGTCCCTGACATCTGCAAACAAAACAGAACTATCTATATATGGGTCTATATTATATGTGCGAAGTTTGACAACTTCAAACATTAAATAATCTAATTTAAATGTTCGAAGTTTCAAACATCGAACATGTAATAAAAAAATCGGAGCTTACCTGAGTAGTGCAGGCAGGGGGGCAAGCCCCCTGCACCCCCACCCCCCCACTCTTTAAATATACCAAAAGTTAGTATATTTAAAGAGCGGGGGTGTGGGGGGTGCAGACCCCCATGTGGGGGGTGTAGGGGGGCTTGCCCCCCTGCCTACAGACCTTAGTTTTGGGTTTAAGTTTTTTTTTTACATATGTTCAACGTTTTATAACTTTGAACATTTAAATTTGATATTTAAACGTTCAAAGTTATAAACCTTCAAACATATGATATAGATCCTTATATACTGCACTAATCTCTTTTACTAACACCATACATCACATCCTAAATGAAAGCCAGGTAGTCTTCTCTATTTTTCTGGAAATATCTAAAGCCTTCCATTCAACTTCTACTAAGCAAACTCTCAACCTATGGCCTCAGCTCATCTTCCCTATCCTGCTTCCACAGCTATCTTTCCAATCAGCAGCAAGCAACCAAAAGGGGAAACACTCTCTCCCCCTACTACCCATCTCTGTTGGAGTACCCCATGGTTCTATACTTGGGCCACTCCTTTTTATCCTTTTCACCAATGACCTCAGCTCATCTACTGACCAAACCTCCATTGTCCACTACGCTGACGATGCTACCCTTATATGCTCTGCCCCCTCTTCACTAGAACTCCAAGTAAAAATGCAAACTGCTTTCAAAGACATAGAAAACTATCTTTATGAGCATCAACTAATTCTAAACCCTAATAAAACAAAATTGATAATATTCAAATCTAAAAAGCCCAAATCATGGCAGCCCACCCCACTATCCTCTCTTCTAATGGCACTAGAATAGAACCAACAACTCATACAAAACTTCTAGGGGAAACTATTGATGAGAATCTAACCTTTGACAAACATGTCGCCTCGACTATCAAAAAAGTTCACTTCAAGCTTGGAACCCTATATAGGGCCAGACCATATCTTACTTACAATGCAAGACTAACCAGCACCCCATCTCACCTACTTTCTACCCTACTCTATGGATCTCATATTTTCACAAATCTTTGAAACTCTGATCTAAATAATCTTGAATCCTGTTGCAACAAGATTGCCAGGTTTGCCACCGATGTCTCATACAGGTTGCGTCATTGTACTGTCTTCTCACAGCTCAACTGGCTAGAACTCCCTAACCTTATTGCTCTCAACCACCTCACTATGGTCCATAAGCTACTTCACCAAACCAACTCCTGCCCTGCTCTGTGCAATCTGATACAACCTAAACAAACCCCAAACCCGTTTGATCCTCCAACAAACTGATGCTAGAGGTCTCCCACTGCCACAACTATCACGGGGACTGCCTCTATTCTAACAAAATTTCCAAACAATAGAATAACCTTCCTCAGAATATAGCTAATAATCCACACTACCAAGATGTCAAACAACCACTATACAACTATCTGGCTACTCATTGGCTTTGCTCCTGTCATCCTCCAGAATGACATCTAGCCCTCCATCTACTATCTTGTCTCCTTGCCTCTTGCTGTTTCATTGCTCTTCACCCACTTCTACATCCTCTCTCTCTCTCTCCCACTATCTTCTCTTCTTCACAGTAATCTACTACTGCATGGCACCACTTGAAGTACATTGTATTGATAATTGTGCTATGCTAGAAACTGCAATTTCAACCCCCATTACTTGAGAGCACGTTCTCAAGGAGTACCTGTATTCACTAATTACTCTGTTATACACTGTAAACTCAAGCCAATACAATCCTAGAAAGTTCTCTTAACATTAATCTGTATAATTTATATTTTTGTAACACTGTAGTTTAAACCTTTGCGCAAACCTGTGCTTGTTCACAGCCAAGTGCTCTGGTTTAATATTTGTGCTTGTCTTGAATATCAAATGTAAATGTATTGTTGTTCTTGAGCTTTTCTCCCCAGGCCTCTGCTGAAAATGGGCCACTAGCCCAGTCAGGCTATTTCCCAGTTAACAGATGTAATAAATAAATAAATAAAATAATATATATATATATATATATATATATATATATATATATATATATATATATATATATATTTCCTTAGCATATCTTAGATTTACTCAGCATACTAAAGAATCCAGACAGGAACTATATCATTTGAACGTGTCCATGGCCGGAGAGGCTATGTACCTGACACAAACAGATAAGAGCTTACTGGCAAAACTAGACCACCCTGTTGCTGCTTGACACATATCAAAGACCACAGCACTCTGGATCCTTTTTTTCTCCTAAAGAACTTCATCATATCCAATTATTTTGCCTTGATATACTGCATTGAATAGAGAATTAGAATATGCTGATACTGGTTCAAGGTAAGGCCATTATCTTTATTATTGCAACCTTCCCATGACATGAAATGCAGGGAATCCTGCTTACTATGTAACTTTGTCAGGGGGAGCAAAGAGCTACATAATTTCTATTGAGTTCTATGAATCCAAAACAAATTACATGCTCCAGGCTTTCCAAGCCACATCTTATAGTGGTCAATGGAGCTATACATATTGGCATAAAGGCATACTATCATATACAAGGCCAGAGTAAATCTAGGCACAGTACCCCTCTCTTAAAGAATCAGTACCTCATGATCTGGTCTATATTACCTGATTGAAACCTTAAATTATCGAACACCTAAACGTCGATCACGAAATATCGAACCCTTAACATCGAAAATGTCTGTTTCCACATAGGGAAACAATGCCGTTGTACAAATTTAAAAAAAAATGTTTTAAACAGAAATGGAGTGGGGGGGCTTCACCCTTCACAACCCCCGATGTGGGGGGCTGTGCCCCCCACCCCCCCCTAACTAAATATATCAACTCCAAGATTGCTCTACAGTGGAGAAAGAGCAAAATCCACGTAACAGCCAAACAACTCATTTCCCTGTGTGGAAATGGCCGTTCGCAATTTTCAGACTTCGACATTTAGTGATCAACCTTTAGGTGTTCGATAACCTATGGTTTCGATAATGTAATAGGGAACCTCATGATTGTGTCATTCAAGGCTTTTGCCACTTAGGCCACCTGATGCTCATATCTTCTATAGGAGAAGATAGTGGACACAAGCTGATTGAAGTATACCTTGGCGGACAGACTGGTTTATATAAGTTCCATCAGCAATAAAAATAACATCCAAATCACATCATGTAACTGACCTCAGACAGATAACTTAACGCAAACTCTTAAATACATTAAAAATTCTAATAAAAATGTGCCCCTTCCATGGATGGTGACATACTATAATTGGACAGGGCAGTCAACTAGTATACAATCAAACTAAGACTTCCATCAAGTGCCATAAACATAGCCAGTGTAAAGCCATTTACTCCAGATACAAGGGGCTACAGCCTAACCATCAGTATCAATGCTAGAATCTGAACATCATAACTTAGTAACAATGCAAGGGTGATAGTTACCTGGCTACATAATATTGTTCTCAGGATTTTGGAAGGACTACACTCATGTTTTCTGTGCATTCCTCACAGAAAGCATATCTTCTCCTGTTCAAATCTATTACTGAAACACCTTTCCATTTTTTGTTTTTTTGTTTTGTTTTGTTTAATAAGGCTGTAAAGGCTCAAAATGTCCTTATCCCTCTTCTTGGTAGATGCAATTTAATAACTCATCCTCAATACCCAAAAAACAGGCTGCATTTACTCAAGTGCCTGCAAAGGGATTCAGTCTCATTAGCTTGTTTAATCTGAAATTCACCTTCCACACTTGTTTCTGATGTTGAAGGTGTATACCCATAGCATTAGCAATTGAGGAAGCTTAGTTTTGGTTAGTTTTTCCTCATCTCCTTTTCCACCCCCACTTTTATTTATTTATTTATTTAGTTATGTATGTATTTATTTTCTATTTATTTATTTATTTGTTTATCTATTTATTTATATTTTTTCTGAACACTACTATGTTTGGGCTGTCTTGCCTCTATATCCCCTGCTTTCACCTTGCACACTTTCATTGATTGATTCCAGCTGGGGGGGTGGTATGTCCTACTTCACTACCCCCTCCCACCCCCAATTTCTCAGACACCCTACAGGCTCTTCAATTTATACATAACTGTCTTCACCCTCCTCCTTCCATCTTCTGTCCACCCATTAAAGGGACACACAACTTCACTAAACCTACATCCTACTTCATCAACCACCTATTGTACAATTTTGCTACCCTAAACTTCCATACAGTTTCATCACCATGCACACTTAAGTAAATCCAGCAAGAAACACTCACCATTCTAAACCCCTTCACTTTCCCAGGTACACTTTCTGGTCCTCTTCTATCCCGACAAACTCTCACCTCTTACTTTCAGAATTCATTTTTTACTCCATGCTCCACAATGCTTCTCCACCTCAGCAACATACTCCTCCTTCCTTTAACACACTATGATACCCCGTCATTAACCCTATCTCTTCTCCCATCTCCCAATGTACTCTATCCTAGAATACCTAAAAGCCCCACAACTATTAACCTGAACTTCAAGACCTACCCTACCATTTCTACCCCCTATTCACTACCTACCATTCTCATTCAGCTCCAGCTTCTCCGTCCCTTTTCCTCTTCTCCTTCAAACCTAACAAACCTTAGCAATACCACCTTAAACTTCCTAAATACCTCCATAAATTCACCTCTATCCTACTCATATTCCTCATCAGATCCAACATCAAATCCAATCCAGGCCCTTCCCACCACATACCCATTACCTTTCCCAGCAGTGATACACTTTACTGTGCATTAATTGATGCCCAAAGCATCTGTAACAAACTTGATCAGATAAACACCGTTCTTGCAACCCACTCACCTGACATCACATCTGGCAATAAAACATGGCTCAAACAAAACAGTCCCAATTTTTAGAAGGTACTTCCCTTCTACAAATGCCTCCAAGACACCAGACCTGGCAGTAGACAAGGTGGAGGCAGTCTCATTCTTTATAAAAACAACCTTAAACCAACTATCATTGTAGCAAAATCATACAATAGGTGGTTGATGAAGTAGGATGTAGGTTTAGTGAAGTTGTGTGTCCCTTTAATGGGTGGACAGAAGAGAGAAGGAGGAGGGTGAAGACAATTATGTATAAATTGAAAAGCCTGGAGGGTGTCTGAGAAATTGGGGGTGGGAGCGGGGAGTGAAGTAGGATGGGATCTGAAAGTTCGACTACAGAATCCTACACTAAGGCACTGTATGAGCACATCCACTCATGCATGAATCGTGCCATCTCAAATAGAACCAAGATGCACTTCTCCAAAAAAGGAAGCCAATGTGGTGGTCCCCTGCTATAAACAAACTATACAACAGAAGGAAGAAACTGTTGCAGAAAAGAGGAAAATCCCAGGATGCAAAAAACTCCCTCACCAGCCTCAGTAAGAAGCTGAGATCCCTCATAAAATCCTCAAAAGCTAGTTACGAAAATAAAATTGCCAAAGATTCCAAAGACAACCACAAGGCATTCTATAGCTATGTCAAGAATCTAAATGGCAATGCTCAGATCTGCTCTGAGCTACAACTGAATGGCATTAAATATACTGATCCCAAGGATATTGCCAATATCCTGGCAGATTGATCTAGTGACAACTTCACCCCCCTCTCACCCCCTAAAGGGCCCATCTCAATACCAAAAGATTGCCAAATTCCAGTAATCACGGCCACACAGGTAGAAGCCACACTCTCTAAAGCTAAGAATACAGCATCCATGGAACCAGATGACATCCCAGGCTGTGTACTACATGAACTACAAAATGAACTGGCACCTCACCTGAGTGTCATGTTTAATCATAGCCTCGCCTCAGGCTTCGTGCCCACTGAATGGCGCACAGCTACAGTTATCCCACTCCACGAGGAGAGATCCACCTTGGATCCTGGGAACTACCGTCTCATCAGTCTGACAAGCCTGATCTCCAAGGGCATGGAACGCATTATCATGGAACTTATAAACAAAGACATTGGCAACCTTCAAACACTGGACCCCACCCAGTTTGGGTTTGTGAAGGCCAATCTTGTCTTCTGAATCTGATTGACTTCTTCGAATCAGTCTCCAGAGCTGTGGACGAGGGTAAGGTGGTCCACACAACCTATCTGGACCTCACCAAGGCCTTTGACACCATCGCCCACTCTGGAATCATAGATAAACTTACTAAGCTGGGCATAAATCGCTACGTCACTCGATGGGTTGCCAACTGGCTTACTGACAGAACCCGGACTGTAAAAGTAGCCGACTACAAATCCAGCTCCAGACAAGTGACAAGTGGAGTACCTCAGGGTTCAGTCCTGGGACCACTCTTGTTTGGCATCTACTTCTCTGAAGTACAGGCCAACACTAAGGGACTCTGGCTAACAAAGTTCACAGATGACTGCAAATTGGGAGCCATTACTGAATCCCCAAATGATGTGGATATTCTACAAAAGGGCCTTACAGAAACAGATGCTTTGTGCCAGAGCCATAGGCTCAAGCTTAATGCCAAGAAATGTATAGTTATCCCCTTTGGGAAAAAACATGTATCCATGAATTACTACATAGGTGGCAGGACACTAAACATCGAAAGTGTGATGAGAGACTTAGGGACACAGGTGGACAGTGGTCTCACTTTCGATAACCACATCGCCACAACAGTCAGGAAATCCTTCTATGTGGCACACCTCATCACTAAGGGCTTTTCATCCAGAAAAAAGGAGGTCATTGTCTCACTGTACTCATCCCTCATTAGACCCATTATAGAGTATAATGCCCCATTTGGTATGTACCTCACAAGACGTTTGCAACAGCTGGAAAGGCCACAGAAATACCTCAATAAAAGAATCACAGGCCTAAAGCAGATGCCATATGCTGACTATCTAAAAATCTCCAGCTATACTCTGTGGCATATCTTCTACTCAGAGGCAGTCTCTGCTTAACATAAAAGGCCATGTCAAACCCTGAGCTGTTGGACATGCTGCACTTAAAGAAATCCCAATTCCTCAGAGCCACACGCTCCAGGGATCTAAACCTTGTCATCACAATGAACAAAACATGCTGGAGGGATAGGTTCCTAACCCAGAGACTCCCCATACTCTGGAATAGACTGCCCATACATGTCAAGCAGAGCGCCTCATTGGCCCTCTTCAAAAGGAACCTTGATGATTGGATGGGAGATAGGAAACTCACCCCGGGGATCATATCAGTCACCCTGCTAGACAGGGGTCCAGAGAAGTAAATATTGTGGGAAGAAATATCCAGGGAATTGTTATGGCTAGGCTTGTATAGGCCCTAGGGCCAATAGCCTAGTACCAAACTATGAACCTATGAACAAGAAAAGGCTTCCTCAGACACTGAACCCAACTGGATCCTTCTAAAGCTTCCCTCCAGGAAGATAAGTCAACTTCTTATAGCAGCTGGCTACCTTCCTCCTCCAGCCTTTCTTAACAAATTTAAATCCCTTATTCTTACTATTACCTCAGCTGCCTGAAACTATAAAAATATTGTTATTCTAGGTGATTTTAACCCAAACTGCCTGGGTCCACTGAGCAATGACATTGCTGAATTCCTAGCCAATATCAGCCTTATACAGTTAATCTATGACACTGCCCATCTAAACATTCAAACCAACAACCACTCCCTCCTGTACTTGCTAATCACTAACAACCCTACCACCATCTCCAACATGTCTATTCTTCTACCCTCATTCAGCCATCACTGCCAAGTAGCCTTCCAGATTATGCATCAGCCACTAAAACTACCCCCCCCCCAAACTAGTTACCTTCAGACCTAGATCAACCATAAATACAAATAACAAAATAACACCTAGAAACATTTGACAGGTCCCCCACTGCCAACTTATGGAACCCCATTGTGGCTGCAACAGCTGTGACACATACCCTCCATCAACTTAAAAACAAATTATTCCCTCTCACACAGTGCCTTTTCAAATACAACAAAAGCATCCTGGCTAACCAGTGAACTGAAAGCTCTGCTAAAACTAGCTAATCAAAATGCAGGCACAAAACCAACTACTTCAAAATCAAGCAACTTGTTCTTCAAGGCAAAGCCAAACATTTTTGGCAGGAAGTAAATCTTCTCACAAATTACTACCACTCAAATTCTCTAACAGCTCACATTGCAGCTCAGTAGGCTGGGTCAGTTCCTTGACTCACAAGGGCCTGCTTTCTTCCTCCACACTCCAGTGCCACACCCTCATCTCTTCCGGAAAACTATTGCTCTATGTATAATCATTCCAAGGCCCAAATTATAATGGGCGTTTATGTAGCAGGACTACATATGCCTTGTAGATCAACAACACTGGACTATCTGCAGATTTCTTCAGCTAGTAAATGGGCAGCCAGCTGTTAGAACTGACAACTCACATCCGATTACCATTGCAAAAAGTGCGGAAGCTGTAGATGTGACCTAGATAACCTGTGTTTGATTATAAGTATAGGTGGTGGAAGGAGCAGGGCAGGAAGGATGGAAATGAACAGATATCAGTTCACCCTTCCAGTTTTGACCTTCAGCCATTTACTCCAAAATCCTGCTGCCTAGGAGCTAGAGATCAGTATATGATCAGAATTGGGCATATTCCCCAAGGCCAGCAGCAATAGCAGTACTCTAGACAGCCTTGGGAGGGTAAACAGTCCCAATGGAAGGTGAGTTCACCAGGTCCAGTCGTCTAGCTCACTCTTGGCTGCCTGGCTGTCACCTCTCCACAGGAACAAATTTGCAGACTGAACCCTCTAGCTAGGAAATTAATAAACTGTTGGGCTCCCACCTGATCTGAAATGTGACTGACTGTTAGTCTTGAGGAGGAAAATAGTCTGACTGGGTAAAAGAAGGAGAGCCATTAGGCAACAACCAGCAGACCGACAAAAATGAACTTACCACTCAGACCTGTATGATATTGTATATAAATACTACATTTCTCTGCATGAAAGTCGCAGTGTTTTTTTTTTTTTTATATTTAGTAATATGTGCAATTTGAAAAAACAATTTTATAGAATCAGATGATATGTAAGATTGTGGAGGAATGATTGGGCAAGATATGTTTCCTGTTTTGCATTGTTTTCCTCTTCTAGCTGCCCCACTTGAGTGACTTATTTCCATGCACACAATGGTGTTCTTTCTGAGTGATGTAAAATACCATCATAATGGAGGGTTTGCACATCACACTGTGATATGAAAGTAGTGCCACTAGCACTCTACACTGTTCTGTATCCTTGAATAGTCAGCCTTGAAAAGGAGAAGAGTGCTTCAAAGTGATTTTGCATAGATAGTTGGAAGCCTCCTCTTTTTGGCAATATATTGTTTTACAGAGGGGTTTCTCTTAATATGCATATAGTTGCATTTGAAGAACTCCAGGAGATGGTCTGCTTTGGCATGAAAGTCTCCCTTAATCTTCTCATATAGTGTGGCAAAACCTGCAGTCTGAACATTGATAAAAGGCAAGTTGCACTGGCGTTGCCATATTTGGGACAGCAGATTAACAATAAGAATAACTTTTCAGAAGGTTCATTCCTGGCCATAGCTTATTTAGCAAAACTTAGCAAAAAATAAATAGTCTTCCTTCCAGAGGAAAAAAAAATCAAGTCCAGTTAAGGGTTTAAGGAAATTTTTATTCAACAATGGATGAGTGTTCTTTTCATTGTATTTGTTTAAGCTGGACATGTTATCCATAGTGGCTAAAAAATACTAGTCTGATACTACTGGTAAGGGTGACAATATCAAATGACAGGGCAGTCAGTGCCAGTGATTTGGCATGTTCTGTGTCATACAGTATATCCAGTAATTCATAATATTCACAGTGCGATTTTGTGCGATATAATGACCAGGGAAAACTTTTGTTGTTGAAAACCAGTTTTACTTATCTGTGGATCATATTCAGTTAACAGGATACCTAATTCAGTACTGGAAAGGTGTCAGCTATTATCACTATTAATGTGTGGTGTATGACATTCATGGCTTTCTTTGTAGTTAGTACAAGTACCAGCACACCTTCCACAGTATCATCAGACATCACAGAAATATACTCCTTGAGGCACAAAACATGAGGCTTGCAGTTATAGATTATCATAATATTATTAGGCCAGGGTTTTCCTTTTCTGAGTCCATGTTATTACTCTGGCCAGTGATGTTTGTAATGCAATGGACTCCACAAACTCATAAGGCAGGTATTTAAGTTTCTGTTGAAGTCCCCTACAAGATGACATGTTGCTGTTGCACTGTCTCCTTTGCTAAGAATGTGTGTTACTGAAAACATGGTAGGTAATGATGGTGTATGGGACACACTGATAGCTTGTGGGTTTCACTTACTCTTTCCCTTCAGCCATCATGACAGTGATTACCTTCTATGACATTTGCAGAATAACTTGTAATACAAAAGCAATATATTCTGCCATTAGTGGTTTTCGTGGCATAGTATAGGTAGTTAGTAATCACAGTTTTCCCTTCTGTTAGGGAAAGTAAGTATAGCTGTCTTCCTTCCTGCCAGATGGAAGAATGGATGTGTCATTCCATGTTATTTTATGGGAGGGGGATATGCCCTTTCACAGTGAGTTTGCTTCACAGTCTGCCATTGCTTAACTGATATCTTATTTTTGCTGCTTGGTCTCTGTAAATTGCTACTTAAGCTTTTTTATTGCTCTTCCACTTGTCAGTCATTATATCTGGCTACATGTGTTCTGTAGCTCTAGCTTTACACAGGATTTACATCAACTCATTGAAGGTAATTTCAGCAAGTCTCAATACTCTGCGCACATTTCTTGCAGGAGACAAACTCATAGTACCCCCATTAGGTCAGAACCCCCCCCCCTCCCCACAACTTAACTTTTTATATACTAACTTTATAGCTATATAAAAGTGGAAAAATGGCAACTCAATTTGAGCTAAATTTGGCTTTCATTAATAGTGATTTTCACTACCAGCTGACATTTGCACACTTCTGAGGTTTTCTTTTATGTTGTTGCTGTTTCTTGTAAATGTAATTTCACTCAGAGTCAGATGCCCTATATGTTTAGGTTACAATACAGGCTTTTAAGCTTTTCCTGGTAAACATTGTGGTCCTTTAACATACCACACATGATGTTCTGATATGGACTAAAAACAATGCAATCAGTACCTTAAAGTCCTTGACACCTACATCCTCCACTTGGACACGGGTCTATATTAAATTAGCGAATGCTTAGAAAAGCGAATGCTAATTCATCGACCCCTTTTAAGTGAAAGCTTAAAATCTTGAACACCCGGAACAGCAATTTTTTTCCCAGGGAAAAAATTTGCTGTTCCGAGAAACACACACACAACACAAGCACACCAAAAAACACAGCAATCCACACACATACACTTAAAATCCTACATCGACCCTACACTAAACTGTACATACACTGCTATCTATCCACTTACCTTAACCCTAACCCTAAGGTCCATCACTATCGCACACTCACCAGACCTGCGCCCTAACCCTAACTCACCTACCTCGCCCTAACCCTAATGTCTGTCACTATCGCACACTCACCAAACCCGCACCCTAACCTTAACTCACTTAACCCGTGCCCTAACCTTAACTCACCTAACCCGCGCCCTAACACTAACGTCCACACAATCGCACAGTTACCTGAACCCAACCCGTAACTTTCCACCACAGTGCTGACAATAGCAAAGCCACAGAAACGGCCAACCAAATTCTTTCCCTGGGAAAAAATTCAGTGTTCTGCAGCTTTGCTATTTTCAACATTCGTGTTTTTTAGGGTCGATATTAGAACAGTCGAAGTTTTAAAACGCCGATGTTCTAATACAGACCCTTGGACACACACAGTCTCTTTTGCCTGTGATGGGGAGGAGGAAAGGACAAGAAGATGTCTATAGACTGCTCATTATCATTCTTTTATTTATCCAGGAACCCATAGCTACTTGGGAATGCTGAAAAAGATAATTCTTGTTCTAGCTGAATCTTAACACAGAAAATATGACATAAACATTTCCAGTCTTGTGTCTTTGGAATGTCTGGACAGTCTAGTTCCTCATTTAGTACACGTTTGCAGAGGAGTAAGGGCTATTTTCATTTGCATATTGTCACTGCTAGATGCCTTATAGACAAACAGACCCTAAAGAGCACTACCTCCTTTCTCTGTGGTTCCTACATTTTACTGTGAAATGCCTAAACTTCCTCACTCACTTCACAGAAGGAGTTATATAATTTTGTTCAGTTGTGACAGTCTCTAAAATCTCTAGGAAACCTTGATATATGGTAACCACATGTGCTAATACGTTCGTATTCCAGACCCCTTTTAATAGATCCACAATGCAAAAGTAAGAACAAAAGGATTGGTTTGTGTTGCTAATTCTTCTTTTTGTTGCCACTCTGTGTACATGAGCCTGCAGAAACTGCGCAAGGTGGTATTGTTCACACTTAGTTCCAGATCCAGTTTTGTTCTGTTTTTTTCTCTCTGCCTTCCTACCAAGTACCAGGCCTTCAGTGAAACAGACCTATCTGGAAACAGTATAGCAATCTCCAGTTAAGGGAGCCCATTGTCTGGGTAATCATAAGGGAGTCTTGCTTATATGGCCATAACCCTTCCCTTGGTGATGTGAGCATTTTCATATGAAAGTTTATGCAATGATTTCCCCTCACAATGTACTTGATTCAATATATACCCCTTGAAAGCTTCCATACATCTGGCTTGGAATGGACCATACTCATGTTATGGCTACTACTGCTTTTTCTCTGATAGGTGTCTACAGTGCAAGTAAGTCTGATTGATACCTTCCCCAGGAAAGGTCAGTAAGCTTTGGCTACTCCCTCCCATCCTCCCTTCCTTAGGTTACTCAGCAGGTGAGGAATTCCTATAGTACCTCAACAACTAATCAAACTCAAAAGCTATCTGGATCATTGTCACATCTCTATCCCTTTATTCCATAAAACAGGACTTAATGGAAGGTTCCTTTATTACAGTCAATAACTACCACGACTGGCCTAATATTCTGTGATACTGGTTGTAAGGACAGATTGTAGTAGATTCAGAAATGTGGTCACTTCTTTGCATCCAGAAGCCAAGCCTCTCGCATATTATTGTTCCTTCAGGCAGATGGTCCGGCATAGTACACAGCGCTTTCACACCTTAGTCCTTGTTATTCACTAACTCAAACTCCTTGGACCTAATATACACACTACATACTTCTCTGCCATGCATGCAGATTATCCATTGCTAATTACAGCTAATGCCTTATTAGTTGTAGGGATGTTGAAATAGAAATAAGGAAATATAATACTATGATTCTAAATGCTAACATCACATCTCCAACTCATCTTAATCAATCTGCTACTTTTAACGCTTGTGATTATGAATGTAATGCAAAGCTTGCACACAATCATTAATATCTCCAAAAGTTATTGTAAACATCCATGTAAGTGATAATGAACTGTATTTTGGTAGTGATGTATGGGATGCACTTAGACTATGTTTTCCTGAAATAATTATACCAAATGCACTTTTCAGCGGGTTATGAAGATGTCCTAGGGTCTTCCTTTTCTTGCAGAATATAGACCTATCTGCACTGGAATGCTGAATCATGCTCAACACAGTCTCCGGGATTCAAGAAGCTTGATGCAAGGATGGTTTTAACCTTGCACCGAGTGTCCTCACGACAGATGGCACAGCAGCGCCATATGAATATGGATGAGGGCATGCTGCCACCCCTCGATGTGCACAGGAAAGGTGTGTGAGTGCAGGGGGTGTGTACAAGTGCTCTATGGAGGCATAAACATGTCCTGACACTTGCAAAACCTACTATGCCTACTAGTAGAGCCCGCCCCTAATACTAAATCAGTAAGTTAGTGTTACTGAAATGTATGTTAAGCATACAAGAGTGTCCACGAACAGTGAAATAAAATCTAAGTAGTAAACACAGAAGCACGTAGTGGAATGTAGAGCCCTGTCCCTAGAACTGTCACAATTAGATTCCCTATCCCCATGTCCCTATTATACATTTGAATTGCAGCAATAGTGAAGTTGTAAGCAAAGCGCAGCATGTCTGCACGTCACTGCCCTCCACCGAGCATAGCTTACACATCATATTCATTTGAATAGAGAAAAACAAGGAGAATCAATGTAAGTGTCAATAGTATAGTGTTTAGAGCATCTACCTATCAAACAGGCAGTCACGGTTCGAGCTCAACTATAGGACATATCATTTTTCATGTGGAATGAATGTTGTTTTGCCATAAAACCAACATAAGAGTATCGCGTGAGATATTTAACTTCAATATAATTCAAGCAAAGTGGCCCTCTCATAATGAATAAGGTGCTAGTAAGCAGGTGTAAGTGCAAATAAGCAGCAGTAAGCACATATAAATACCAGTAAGCAAGTCTGAGTGCACTTGCGTGGGTCTAAGCAGTGCCCAGCATAGGAAATGTATATAGGTATATACAGATATTTAATATATATATATATATATATATATATATATATATATATATATATATATATATATGCCTGTTTTGGCCACCAGTATGCAAGTATTACACTGGTAAAGCAATGTATTGGCTAACTGTGTGTAAGAAACTGTAAACAGAGGTTAGCATTGCTTAGCACCATGCAAACCCACACACACCCGCTCACAACTGCTTTAATGTGCCTTAATCACACCATATCCAATGGCCTTTTTCTGCCCAGCAACAAAATAAACTGCCTCTGGAAGGCTTGAAACCAGGACCCTGCACAGGCAGCTATTATGATTTCCCACTAAGCCATGGCAGATATACAGACATCTGACCTTATCACAAACATATCATCCAGCGCAGACATTCAACAGTATAGGAAATGTATTCCATCATGTAGATGTATGTGTGAGTGTTTATGTCGAGCATATAGATACATACATATATACAGATATATCAAGAACATCCCATGTGACAACAAAGCATTACAAAGGAATGAAAAGAGACACACCAGCAATGCCTGTATTATGTAGTGGTGTCGTTCTATGTAATATCGAGACTCCCTCAGACAGACATGTGTCAGCCATACACACAAACATTTGTACATTGGCCATATACATCACTCTGTGCATGTTATTTACACTAACACAACAGTTCCTGTCCAATCATTATGTGAGAACAGTACAAGCAAGGTGCTGTGTGTGACATCATCATCTTGATAAGGTACATTGGGTAACCATAGCGGGACTGGTAGCGTTGTGTGTACAATGGGGTCATCCGCATCATGTGTACCTGGAACATTTAGGAGTCATGTGCATACTAGGATTCTGTGCCTGGGAGACAAGGGTGAGAACAACTGGAGTATGTTGTGATGCAAATTAAAAGGGTTACATGTGTCCAGTGGACACATATGTGAAATGGACAGCTATGTATGGGGCAAATGTTGTTCTAGAAACCAACTGACCTTTTGTTTCCGTAGGGTGAGAGTGAGATGTGGGGGAAAGAGAGTAGGTATGCTCGTGGAGGATAAGTTGGGTAGGATGACAGAGAAAACAGCATACAGGGTCAGTATATGACACATGTGGGGGGATACACCTCAGAAGGGGAGGGGTGTTCGGCATTCACAAGCCCATGAGCCCCCAGATGGAAACAGTGGGACTGAGATCCTCAGCCATGGGCAGCCACCACTGCACCAGAACAGCTGCAAAGGTGGCAGTGCTGGGGGCTGTCTAGGAGGGGCAGCCTCACCCTGCAAATGTGGCACTCTGCCCTTTAGCTGGCATATCTGGCCTCGAAACCCTTATTGAGCCCCTTACATACCACATCCGGGACTGTACAACAGCAGACATGTCCCTGTCTGGACCTGCTCCCTGGGACGACAAGCCCCATCCTCAGTGGCGGTACCACCAGAAGGTGGTGCAGAACCAATAGAGGTGGAGGTCCAAGGCTGGACCCCAGATGTGCTGGTGCCCAGTGCCATGGCCAGCTGAAGTGGGACATGAGGTTCTGCCATGGCCTCCAAACCCATACAGCTTATGGTGTTGCAGTTTAAACACAGATATGGCTTAGTAATAGTCAACAGCATTCAGGATTACTTACAACAGCATGCATAGATATGTCCATCCAACCTACACAACAGATGGTATACATTTGCAGAGAGAGCACAATACATGCATATATACTGCATGACATCTGTACAACGTGTAGAAGACTTGTGACTGCAGCGATGAACAGTGGTCCAATATTGGCATGTCACTGAGAACCCCAGACAGTGTCTGTCATACCACTGTTTCATGTGACATATGTCCAGTCAGGGATGCGATGGTAGTAACTCATCACTATCACCATGTACTGGCTGCAATCCTCACACTATGCTCCTGCTGTTCACAGATGTGTGTTCAGTGAGTAACACAGGAAACAAATGGTTACACACACTGACCATTCCATGGATGGCCCTACAGATGGGGGTCCCTTACAAACAGAGCACTGTCTTGTCTGTTTTAAAACATGCAGAATAACCATTACTACACACACCTTGGTAAACAGGCAGTTGTCTCAATGAAGCATAGCTACACTTATATGCTGTAGTCATGTCTGGCACATAACCCTCCTGTCTTTAGGCTATTTCCCACTGTGTATGTTGTTTGAGGAACATCCAGATATCATCTGTGATGCCGTTTACCAAACACCAGATCCAGGTACCACTCACAGCGACTGTCATGGGCAAACACCAACATGATGTTCCTAGGTATTGTACTGTGTTTTTCATGTGAATGTCTATGGGAAAATCATTGCAGCTGTACCACATGCAATCAGCTAGAGGAGGACTGCAATAGCTGCAGAGGCCATCACCCAAACATGATTATCACATAAAATACACAAGCTTCTGCTGATCAGGTGTACATCTTCACAGAGTGTGTGTGTGAGGGCCAGACAGAGGCAAAGTACATCAGAGAAGGGCTTAGAGACTAAAACCTAAGCATCTTCTGTCACAAACCTACCAGTAAAGGGGTTCAAACCCCTGACTGACTAGTCATTACTATTACAACTGCATGCAGTTACTCCATGTGCCACAAAGCTGACATATTGGTGTGCTGTAAGAACATATATGTGTGTTGGTGTGCGACATCTGCAACAGAGATATAGTAGACAGACATTAGGTGTAGCACACATGGCTGTCCACATGAACGGATGTCATTGTCAACACAACCACACTCTCTAATGGACTCACATTGACACACTTTGCCAGGCCCACAAATACACTACCAAACCACTTAGTTTGCCACACTGCAGTAATGCACAGGTACTACCTGCACTACAGGGGATATCCAGAGGTTCTATGGGCTAGGGCATGTGAACGTGTTTGGCATCTGTCGGTATGCCAATGGGAGTTATACTGGCAGTGACCATGGTTGGGAGCATCATACCCCACACGCAGACACAAGGTACCAGTAGTGACATGCATGTGTGCATTGCTTCATGGGATTGTAGTGGTTGGCTGTGCAAGATGGCTGTACAAGGCTGGGTGAGGGATAATCCTTGGCATCACGCTACCCGACAATGGTGTGCAGTGTGGTACAGGGGTGTAGTGTCTGCAATGTTCCACACAGATGGGTATTGTATGAACTGTCCTGACATCCTGGTTACCATTGTGTATGGCTATAGCTTTGCAATGCATGCCATGTCTGTTTGATATCCTTGACATGGACATTGCTTGGGATGTGCATGTCCCACAATAATGTACAGTGACATGCACAGGTGTACCTGGTTTGGCTGGCACATGTTGTGTACACAGACCGTTATCCTCTGATATGCCAATACTGGCCTGGTGTGGCAGAACCTGCTTATAGTCAGCAGGTTGACCCTGCCGCTGCATTGATAGCATGATACAGGTATTCCCTGGTGTCAGTGTCATCGGTCCATACAGGGCACATGTGTAAGGCATTGCATGGCCTCTGTGGATCACATCTGATGGCACCACATATGTTGCAGGCATCCAGTGGGGAACATAGTGAAGACACATTGTCCACAATTATGTGCCTATTGTACTGCTGTACAGGGTGCCATACCCTCTGTAGCCCACTGCAATCACACCATGCCTACTATCTGTCATCAATGTGCAGGGAACTAGCAACATAGCGGGATATTCTAGGCAAGTGTGTTTGTGTATGACACATGGGATCAGGATATATTCCGGGTAATAGCATGGTTACATACTTTGTTCACCAGGCCTTTTGCCAGATGTAGGGGTATGGCTTGCCAACACAGTCACTTGGCCGACTGACATCTGTACTCCTTGTGAGGAGGACATTGTGACATATAAAATGGACACCATATAGGAAAACTCAGGTCCAATGCTCACAGCCACCTCCACACAGGCTTTGACAGTCAGTCACACACACATCTGCCATGCCCTAGAATAGAATCCCTACCTAACTCGTGTATCACACTACAGCATTACCCAGTTACAGCATGTGCTATGGAGATTACTGGGTTACAGTAGTCCCAGAGGTGTATGTCTAGGTGGGTGACATCAGCAGGATTGCCAAAGGTGGTCATGTGAATTGTAAAGAGTGTGCATACTCTAAAAAGCATAGCTCCTGTCTCAGGCAGAAAGAGACACACATACAAACAGTTGGTTTCTCTTGGAATAGAACTCCTGCCTAATTAGTTTATCACACTACAGCAATATGCAGTTACAGCCCAAGCTATGGAGAATACAAGGCTACAGTTGTCCTAGAGGTGTATTCCTAGGTGGGTGACATCAGTAGGATAGCCAAAGGTGGTCATGTGAATCGTAAAGAGTGTGCATACTCTAAAAAGCATTGTTCCTGTCTCAGACAGACAGAGACACACACACACACACACACACACACACACACACACACACACACACACACACACACACACACACACACAGTTGTTCTCTCTTAGAATTGAAACCCTACCTAACTAGTTTATCACACTACAGCCATATGCATTTACAGCACGCACTACAGAAAATACTGGGTTACAGCAGTCCGAGAGGTGTATACGTAGGTGGGTGGCATCAGCAGGATTGCCAAAGAAGGGCATTCTAAGTGTACAGCAGGTTGTACATGTCTGTTACCTGCGTGTACCCACTGCTTACTGTCACAAAAACAAAATTACACTTGCTTAAAAGTGTCTTATGCAGTCCTAATTGACAGTATCAACAAGGCTTACAGGTCTCGAACCCTGGACCATGCACACTGAAGTCACTGGATGTACTACTAAGCCATCAGGGTTGTAAACATGTTGCATGGAGTCTATAATGCACATCCTACTATAGGTATTCCACGGTATTGAAAACAAATGGGACAGTCCCTTTGTGTACATATGTACAGTTCCCAACAGAGACATGTCTACGTCTGTACAACTGTCATGCCTACATATATGTATGCACCTACAGGATGTATACACACACACACACACACACACACACATATATATATATATATATATATATATATGCATATACACAGACACAGCCATAGCCATATATATATATATATATATATATATATATATATACACACACACACACACACACACACACACACACACACACACACACACACACACGTCTGAATGCCCTTTGTGACACAGAAGGGTACCAAAGGGACTGACGTGTACACAACACAGAGGCATCTCTTGTGTTATAACATTTAAATCATAAGCAGTTCACCAGAGAAGGGATGGTTGTTGTGTATGTGGAGTTTGGGGTGTGGAATGATGGCTAATGTAATGTACCCCAGGGATTGTGGAGTTAGAGTGGGGAAATGATGGGTATGGACCTACACCCCAGCAACCATGTCCATGTAACTGCTTGACAGTAGAACAGGAAAATAACATACCCAACTGTAGTCATGCTTGACTGTGTATTCTTTACAGCATGTGTCAAATACCTTGCTGACCTGAAAGACATACATTGATAGCAGGTTGTGGACAGTTGCATTATATGTGAAACAGTGGCATGTGCAAGCATAATGTGTGAGCCAACTTGTGTAATGGTACTGAGGTGCAGGTGACAAAATGACCTCTCCCAGCTGTGTAGTAGTTGTCATTATTAGCAGGACTGCTACCCTAAGTATATCTCACAATGGTCATATACACAAGTTCTGCAGCTGCCCATCACCTTACATGGGGCATTTGCTACCAAGCACATTAATGCCATGCACAGTGATGTCATGGTATGGGTGGCAATGGCTAGACCAATGCAATGAGCCAATGTCCTGCTGTTATTATGAGGTTGTCCAGTTTCTGTCAGTCTGGGCTGTCATGACCGAATGATGAGCCTTCAACACAGAGCAAATACATCCATGTTACACGTGTGTGTGTGGATAATACCTAGGTCGGATTTACCCATATAGCCGCATTCCAAGGCAAATGTCCTACACACAGAAGTAACACCCTGACACCTACATGACAATCGCATTGGATGTTTATGTTAACCCGTGCTTGATGTGTGGCTTTAGTAATCCATTTGCTCAATGTAGAACCTACATTGGGGAATACCGACATCTGTGCAGTGAGGAACACCTGGCTGAAGGCTCTGTAGTGCACAATTGCACTACCACCATATAACTCAGATCCAGACATGTGGGCCATAACAGTGGTATGGACCATACCAGGTGGTGGTGTACACATATTCATAAAGGCTACTCACATGTAAAGACCCCTACTCTGACATAACACATCACAGATGACAGTGGCAAATGCTGCATTCTAGGTTGTATCCTCATATATATCCACCACCTTGATCCCAGACTACCAACACATATCCATATGTGGTATGACATAGTATGGTAGAGCACCAGATAACCCTTGATTGGTGGACTGTACCTAGGCCTACATCAACTGTGCAATGTGCCCACGTACAGACACAGCTGCATAATGTGTTATGCAATGCAATAATACCACTTTTTGTAACCTGCTCAGTCGTACACATACCAGGGTCCCTCGGATGTTGTCAGCATTAACATGGTTGACTGTTGCTGTACGCCAGTAAACAACACCCTCATGGTTGGATATGACCTAACCGTACCTGTCCTGGATATGTATATCCCACATTCATACAACATATATTACATTACCATAGCTCTCGTTTACCTTCCTACATACAGGTGGCTACAGTCATTACACACATGCACATGGCAGATAGCATGCTAACAGTACATAAGGTTCGATATCTATGTTGACAGAGGTAATATCCACTCTCTACTGGTCACCCATGACACCTATAATATCATAAAACACCCCATGTGGCATGTATGTCTTTATACATGTCCACCTAATGCAATGCCTACAAACATACCCAAATAACAGAACCATAGGACCTACACAAGGCCTGTATTGACAGACTCAGGGAAATCCAGCTCTGCACTGTATTTTCCTGGGTAGTCACAGGTGATGTGTTCATGACATGTTCAGCCATGTGTGGCCACAGCTCCTACATATACCCCATGTCAACAATTGAAATCCATGCATACTGTGTGCTGTCTAGACATTAGCCTTAGTACCAACATAGCCAGTACATGCTGGGATGAGATGTTTACAAGCCACAGACCTCACACATGCTTGAATGAGTGTACTGCCTAGCTCTAATAGAGCACATTGCTGGCACTCTTCCAGTACACATGAGGTGTGTGCGGCAAATATGATGTGCTCACTGTTGACCATTACAGTGCTCTGGCTTCACCATGGCACTGTCAAGTAACAGTTTGTTGGAGCATGACATGGAATAATGCTGTGTGTGTCATGCTGATATGTGCTATTGTAATATATGTACACTTAGCTACTCAGTGAAAGTGGTGGTGTCCTAGCAGTACATGAATACAACATCCATTATGGTGTAATGCTCGGCTATGTTTCACACATGGCATGGGGAAGGTGTGGAATGTATCCTCTTGACCTGCTAGTGCACGTACTGATGTAGACCACATATGTGTACATGTATTGCTGTTTGTGTAGATTCCATGTGTGTGCAGTGTCTGATGTCTGAAGGTGACTGTTGTCTTAGTACATCATGCTGTTGCAGTACAGCCTCAACATTGCCAACTGTATATGGTGATATGCTCTAAGTACAGTAAGCTGTACAGGAGGTATGGACAGATGTTTGGCCATGACTACTAAGTGGTGGGGCTTCTTTGCAGATGAATGATTACCGAGGACAGCTCACTGGTGTGTTACAACCAGTCCTACAATAACCTGTGTAACTGCTAAGGTCAGGTTTTGTTAATTGAAGTGGAAGACAGACAATGTAGCATGCTGTAAGAGTGACACCATAGGCAAAACCCATGGCTCCTGTAACAGTAATATCTCCCCTGTGCATATATTGTGCATATATCAGCATAGTTGTAAAAGGAAAGAGTCAGTAAGCATTGTACTGAATGTGATAGTGCTGTACTGCTGTAGTACATATCATGAGATAGGCAGATGTTTGATTCACAGTACTGGCATGTGTGGATGTGTGTCCATATATATGTCATGTATGGTTGGGAATACATCCCACATGTTATGACTCTCCTGAACACTGTTGTTGATGCCAGTACAGAGTGAAGTGTAGAAAGAAGGGTATAGGCAAGTGGTTAAACCTCACACATGTAAAGTGTCTGTATGTGTGTGACATAGGTGTATATCTTTGTGAATGCCGGTGTGTGTGTGTGTGTGTGTGTGTGTGTGTGTGTGTGTGTGTGTGTGTGTGTGTGTGTATGGCTGTCCGGTTCCTGGAGTGAGGCTGTATTTTACCATAGTGAAATGTTAGTGCCCCCTCCCCCATCAATTGAAAGCAGTCTTGCATCCCTGTTGATATCATCAATCGTAGACAGGCATACTAACTGCCTGTTAACATTTACACCCTGAGATGTGACCTGTTGTTACATAGCCTACTGATGGACCCCCCTCCCCACATACACTCGCTGCACTGTAGTATCCCTGTCGATGCCCTTGATCTTAGGCCAGTCCAACTACCTGTACATGTGTAATCACTGTGGTGCGTCTTGTAATTGTGTAGTACTATATTGATGATATGCACATAGGCAGAGGTTCTTATCCAAACACTGGCAACTGTGTGTGTGTGTGTGTGTGTGTGTGTGTGTGTGTGTGTGTGTGTGTGTGTGTGTGTGTGTGTGTGTGTGTGTGTGTGTCAGCGTGTGTGTTATTGTGTCTGGAATCCCTGAGTGTGTGGGTGTGTCTGTCTTTGCATGCTGTCATGACAGTGGGTATTACTGCTTCCCAATGTGAAGCCACTATTTCCACTGGCCTTTACCCTTGTCATCCAGCATACAACTCTTTGACCCACTACACACTCCAGGAAACTATACCTGTGATGTCACCCACTATGGATGTGATGGCTCTGACACAGTAGCTTACTACACAGCTATCATGCTCTTGGATCATTAGAACAGTAAATATAATTGAAACATGGGAGAATATAACTGTGATGTGGAAGCTACAAAGTGCATGCAGGTATTGTCATACTGACCCTTGGATAGTCAACATGTACATATGGGACTCCTGCAAACACCAACATCCCCTGGCACATGCAAATACACCTGATAGAGGAAGGCAGAACGTCAAGATCAACATGCTGTTAGTGTTGTTACACATGATGCATGCTGACAAACATACAAAATGCATTCTAAAACTGCAAAACATGGTTTGTCTGCTGCCTGTCAACATGACTCAACAATATTAATCTACAATTGTCTACTTAGTATGTCCACCCTTTGCATCAGACCATATGAACATGTCCCTGCACCAATGATGTGGATGACAGGGATACGGCACAGGCATCATCATATGCACAGGGTGATAATTTTTGCCAGAGGCCTAGGCTGTGCCATTGGATGACATCATGCATGTGTGTTAGGGCCTGTGATATCATTGGGCATGTGTGGATGCTATGTGTGTGTGTGTGTGTGTGTGTGTGTGTGTGTGTGTGTGTGTGTGTGTGTGTGTGTGTGTGTGTTGAGGTGCCCTACGTTTGACTCCAGTGAGTGTGTATGCATGCACACAGGACTGGCATGTAGCTGGCCTACACAGTGGTAATATTGACAGCTGCAGACTGTACAAGGCAGGTGTCACAGTTCACGGTGTCCGGCCATGGCCACATAACCTGTGCCTGCCAGGGGTTGCACAGGCACTACAAGGCAGAGGTCCAGATTGGGTATCATCTGATGACACATGTCCACTGGAATCATGTCCTTGTTGGGACCATCCAGGACCACGTGCATGTGGCCTGCTGTGTCCTGGTGTGGACTGCACAGCACCAGCATCACTGCTGCTGCTACCGCCACTATGGGAATGGGCATGTGCAGTAGCATGCTCACGTAGACCTTCAACAGGTGATGTAGCTGGCCTACGTCCACATGCCCAATGCCTCACTCCCGCCAGATGTTCCAGCACAGACATTCCACACTCGAGGATTGACATGCCATGGTCAAGGACTCCCACCATGTCACCCAATCGTCTATCCAAAAATCTGCCAAATGATGGTGAGCCTTTGCAAGTGCCTGGATGTTGTCCATTAATGAACAGACAGCAGCCCTCTGAAGCCTCAGACCGTCTCTGTTGTGCCATTTAGCATATGCCTGTGCCTCCATTACAGCCCAAAACATGCGTCTGGTGACTCCAGTTGATGGGCTTGGTCTCGCAGGGGCATGTTGTCCAATGGTCCTCCTACGAGCAGCGCTGGGCACATGCCTGTGTGGGACATCACCATTCTGTTGACTGGGATCATGGTGTGCAGGCACACCTTCCATAGTCACCACACTTCCCTGTTCCATGCTACCACCCACCAACTGTCCTTCCTTTATGGCTGGTGGTGATAGGGTATGTGCAGGCAGGGGAACTGTGTGCGAGAATGAGGGGGAGACAGGTAGAATGGCAACCAATGGCACAGATTCAGCCCCTGACAACCCTGCCTGTGCCTCAATCATACTATCGTCATCACTGCTAGAGTCTGTGGGACACTAACATCAGGTGGACTGCAGGAGGGCAACGTACCTGCATCAACACCTGTAAGGGAAAGACAAGAACTTTACATTACAAGTTATACCAGACACACACACACACACACACACACACACACACACACACACACACACACACACACACACACACACACACAGATACAACAGACAGAGACACACACATACAGAGACAGACACACAGACACACACAGACACACGCTACATGCAGGTGATATGGCGGATGGCATTCAGCTTAGACAATTATAGTTTCAGCTTAGGTAATTATAGTGGTAGTTATCATACATCCCTGCGTTGTACACAATAGCATGCATGTGCTATAGCAGACATCATGCACCTTACATAATTATAGTGGTAGTTAGCATACATACCTGCACATTTTGTGTTAGCAGCCTATGCCCCATACCTGCAACACAATGCATGCACCTTGCACCATTGCACTGCACTGCCATGGTGTGTGCAACATGCACCACATGTTAAAAGACCATCACTGACCTTTGTACATCTGACACTCATGCTTTGTGTTGGCCATCGCCCCTATGTGTGAGGACACGAGCAGTAGGGTATGTCAACTGCATACTATGTTTTCCTGAGCCCTAGCTTGCATATCTCACCCAAAGCAGTGCATGTCTGTTCAACATTATTCTGCCTACCCCTGCGCTGAGTGTATTCATTGTGCACGAGGCTGTACACATATGTTTAACATGGCTGTCCCTACTTTGCAATGGTGCCACAGACCAACACAGGTTTACAATACACTGGCCTGCTGTGTGGCAATCACATGTAGTATAACATGTCTTCTGCTGACGTGTTGAATGACATGCATACATGTGTAACACAATGGTGTCCTTTCCAATCTACAGTACAGTAATGGTGTCCCAATGCAGGGACGTGTTATACTAACATGGGCCTTCAGCTGATGCAATGTTGTCTGTCCTCCCTACAAATATGCAGGGACATACTGCACATTGAGCTGCAGGGCATCATGTGGCTTCACAATTGCTATACAGTGTGAGCTACTGACACAGTTCATAGCCATGACTATGTTCACATACAATACATATCTAATGTGGAATGTGACCCACGTCACCGAGGTGTATAAACAATAAACCCTAATGTGGAATGTGTGACACAGGTCACAGAAGGGTATATGGATGACACCCCTGCACATCTGCAACCATATTACTGATACCTGGCAACTATGCCCACACATGGTTAACATACAAGTACTCTATGTCCCACATGCCATCTGTGTACCTCACACACATGAGGAGCAGGCATGACAGTGATGTCTGACACCAGCAAGGCGAATGTACTGTATCTGTGGCTTGATGTGGATGTATGTGCATTTTATGCAACACATGTATGTATTTGAATACTGTATAGGTGAATGCTTCCATGTCGTGACACACTCCAGATGTTCAACACATGTTATGTGGCAGTTTCATGTTATGCCTACACAAGCTGTGCATAGGCCTATATGATATTTAGTGTTTCACATCTGCAATATCACCATTACACAAAGGCCATAGTTGTATTGTGTCGAGACAATATACAACAGGGTGTACACACATGTACATCACTTCTAATCTGTGTTTTGCTTCATGTCTCTGGCCATCCTCCATGGCCATGTGTGCACATGTTCAGTCCAATGGTTGTGACGCCAACTTATTTTACATGTCAGTGTAATCCCATATGACATACACCCATAGATGTCATATGCTCCACTGAGGACAGGGTTATGCAGACAAAGGGTGGTATGTATGGGATGTGAGACATGTTTTGCAGGATAGTTGAGCAGTGTTTCAGTCAGCCCACTACATGTCATGGATATGTCTGATTGCACATGTCACTTTGTGACATTCATAGCAAGGGTATACTCCACAAGGGTGTATCCTGTGGACTGGGCATACTCCAGCTCCAACACAGTTAGTGTGTGTGCACACATATGCTCTCTGTATAGTACTGTTCATATTCCCAACATGTGTAATGCTGATATGTAGTACCTGTTCCTACAGTGGAACACACCTCCACCATTGTATTCACTGTTGTCCACACATCTGGCAGTGACAGTTTGGAAGGTTTAGGGTAGGTGTTTCATATAGTCTTCAATTGTTTCACAAAGGTAAACAGTGTGATGCATTGCAGGTCTTACCAGTGTCCATTACCAGGACCACCATACATTATGTGTACGTGTGTTATGGCAGATAGCATGCAATTGATATGTTCCGTGCATTATCAAGCCTGGTAAATAATAAGAACCTCACCTGACATAGGCTGCTGTCACTGCAAAATGCCAAAGGTACCTAAACAGGAGTGTCACATCAGTAAGCTCATTATCCACACCTGTGTGGTAGCTACAGGGTGCAATGTCTATGTTAGCAATAAGCCAGTACAATACAGTATACTATAAAGTATGCATATCTGTGCATACATAGAGTAGAAGACCATAGTATGTGGCATGTGTGCATACATGCCCTGCATATGATGTTACATTACATATTGTACAGTAACACATGTAACTATGTGATATATGGTTGTATTTTATGTGCAGTAGTGACTTACCAGGTAACTCCAGGCTCAGTGGTTGAGAGACACCCACCTCCACAATACTAGCCAAAGCTTGTGGATGTAGGTCTGCAGATGTCCCCAGGTTGGCCAGTAGCTCCTCGGTACATGTGAGTGGGGGTTGGGTGAGTGTCCCCCCCCCACCTGTTGCACCTTGTTCCCTGGGAATTGCATTAGCATGCTGTTTTGCACATCTTATCAGGTCAGTGCAGTGTTGGTGCACCTGCCGATAGGTGCAATTGCGACTGCCAACATCATTTACCCTCTGGCAGAGTTCCTCCCAAAGGGCATCCCACTGCTGTGCATCCTGTGGCACATGGCTGAAGAGTGTCATGTAGTTGTCGAGGAGGTTTGGAATGAAGACATCATCCTCCAAGGGGCTGTACGGCAGCAGTCTGCTATGTGGCATACCTGGTAGACATAACAATGGAGACAGGTCACAGTAACTCACAGAGAAGTAAATCAGTACAGCTGAACATACATGTGTATCACATTTATTAAGATTACAAATACATATTTGTAGATCTACATGACACTAACACCACTGACATGTATAAATCACACACATTTGACACCTACTGTGATGTAATATCGCCATATATATGTGTGTGTCATGTGATGACATTGCTCATACACCATGTGATGTTGTCTTGACATGGGCATGTCTGTTTGCGTGTAGTGGTGTCTTTACCTATCCGCACATGCCTGGATGTGTTCACATTAATGCAATTGACCTTAATGCTGTATATATGCCACATATATAGTCATACATAGCCGTTAGGGACATGACCTGTGACCCTGCAGACTTGCAAGCATGTATGTGTTTGCCATATACATCTACATGGAACTATACAACTGTGTAGCATCCTGCCATGTATTGTCTGTGTTGCACATGTGTAACACATGGGACAATAGCTAGCCTGATGGTATTTGCAGGGCTGTATATCAACTATGGCATGTATGGTCATAGTGATCTAGTAGGCTAGATGCCCTGGGCCATTTATGAGCCTAGGCAGACAGGTTACCTAGCTGTAGGCAACAGACAGGTATGTTTCAGTGGCCAGTTCAAGTAGTGCCACAGAACCGATACACATGGTTACTGATATATTTGGCATGTGGTCATCACACCATGTCACAGAGAGGGGCGATGTGCAACTTTGCTGGACAGGGATGCATAGTATGGCAAAAGTATGTTAAGTGCATGGGACAGAGATCTGTTAGGCATGTTGTGATCTTTATACTAGAAAGGTGGATGTCCATGATGTATGTGTTTATTTGGGATCAGGATGTGTTAAGTGTAGCATGTCCAACACCTCTGGGTTGGACATGGCTATATTCAGGGTAGGCTGCATGCTACATAGTGCAGCTAGGGATTGTGAAGTGCAGTGTAGGTCATCTACACATGGGCAATAACCCTTAAAGGAAATATGTGATCTATTATGGGTCACATGGGTGTTGACTATGGCTGAGCAGTTATCCGTATATTCCTGAATGGCACCCTGTCATGATTAGGGGTGCCACATATGACTACCTGTCTTTTGTGGTGACATAACTATCAAAGGGAAGTACTGTCCAGCTGCATCCCATAAACATAGTTGTCATTATGTTGACTGCTGCCTAGGTGGTAGTTAATGGGTACAGGGTTTGTAACATAGGGGGTGACAATGCAATATGTAGCTGTCAGATTGGGCCATACATCACACACCACACATCTGACACACTAAGGCTCTTCTGTATGTTGAACACAGCACACAATGAGTCAACTATTGCTCCTAGTTCATAGTCATTTGCAGACATCAATAGGCTGATGCCTTCTGTGTTAGTCTATGTGGTATAGATAACAAAGAGGGGGAGTACCAGGAATGACTCCTTTATTACTGTGGCTGGCACTGGTTTGATGTGTGTGTATTCATCAGACACCTTCTGTAGTGTGGATTCCACCAGCAGTCCAGTTGCTAACCACTCCTGTGACATACGAATATAGACCTAGTTTACCGAGTGTAGCTGGAACACAGTATGGGTGATGGTGTCATACGATCTGGCAAGGTCATGATATGCAGTGTGAATCAACACTACTGTCATCTACATCTGTACTGAGAACATCAATTACATTGACCATGGTTCATGGCCTTGCAGACCAGACTCAGCAAGGTAGTTGTGCACTATGTCCCATTATCAATGATGTCTCCCTCTTTGTGGATGTGATAACTGTTGCTGTGCACCATTCGGAGTGTACACAGCCTGATATGGAGCTATGATTGAACATGATGTGTATGTGGATAGCTGAATTTTCTTACATTTTTGTAGGATACTCCCTGAGATGTTGACAGGTCCCATGAAAGCTGTATGTATGGCATTAGAGAGTGCAACTTGTACCTGCGTAGTCGTTAGTACAGAGGCCCTGTAGTTTACATGGATATATTACTAAGTATACCTGTTGGGGGTGGGGGGAGTGGGTTTAAGTTCTCCAAGACCCTATCAGGATGAACGGGTGCAATTTCTTTAGGTGCAGTACTTCCCATGCCATAGTGCTGTGCAGCACGGCAGGTCTTGCCATGGCATTATGGTTAATGACACAGCTATATAATGCTCTTTGCTTGGCCTCATAATATGTGGCTGATTCTTTCACAGTAGCTTTGTGTGGTTTTATATGGTGTATCTGTATCTTACTGAGGCTGACCAGGGATCACCTACACTCATGTGTGTTCAATCTTGCAACAGTTACTACTTTCTGTGGTATAGTTTAAAGCATGGTACCACCAGTTTGCCTACTTGTTTGTGTTGGGTTGACTCCTGGTTCTGTTTCAGTGGCACAATCACTGCACATATGTGAATGCTTAAGGTTCATTTGTGTAGGATTCAGCATTTGCACATGCATTGTCCATCTGCATGGGTGCCATGGCACTCACCACTCTGCTCTTAGGAACCATAACATTGGCATTGGAGACTAACTATGTGTAGCCTACTGTTAGCCCTTTTTGTGTGACTACTGTGATCCAGGTCAGTGGGGTTGATGGAATCCAACATGCATTGAGTGCAGGTGTTGGTACGTGAGGAGTCTTCCCAGTTCATAATGAAATAGTTGAGAGTAGCCAGTATTATGGCTCTGTCTCAGACCTAATCTTCCCCATTACAGCACATTATGACAGTTGGGAAGTCTGCAGCTTGGTGGATGATTTGTCTCATAGGTTCATAGGTTCATAGGTTCATAGGTTCATAGAGGGTTGGGAGGGTGGCCTAATGGTTAAGGTGTTTGCCTTACAAACGCAAGGTACAGGGCTTGAGTCTCACAAGGGATAATTGGCTAGGCTTAAAATGGCTCGCAAGGGCAGTTAGCTTAGTACTAACCTATGAACCTATGAACATGGTCATGCAGGTTTGCTCTCCGGAGCATTGAAATTTCTCTCAGCCACTGCACAGATATGTTCTCCATGTTAGGGATTGACATATGTGTATCTGTATAGTGTTTCTCACATGTATCATTGTGTAGCGAGACCCACAGTTTATTGCTTGGCTGTCCCTGCAAAAGCAGTGGACCCTCACCTGAACCATGCATGATGAAGGCACTATATGGGAAGCATGAGCCCTAGGCTGTTCCAGATTCCCAGTGGTGACAGGTGCAGGCAAAGCATCATGGTCTGTCAACCATGTTATCCCAGGACGACAAATACTGGATACCCTGTGACATGCACCACTACACTAGACAATTGTGGAATACAATCCTTTTGTCCCTGTACTGCAGTATCATTCTGGCCAATGGCAGAATGGTACCCAAGCCTTGGGACATACCTGCACGGGCTGCAAGACCTGACAGTTCCTACATTTGTTTCCATGCAGTCCAGGCTACTGCATCCCAGGTCATGCACAACAACATGGAATATGCCAGAGCCATGTGTATAGTTCAAAAGGTAGTGTGAGTGTATGAGTATGTGGCTAATCATGGCAGACAGGCAGCAGACAGTATGTATGCCCTTGTATAGGTCGGTGTGTAACATAGTGCTAAAGTTTGCATTCACAAATGAGTACTGTTGGGCATGTTTCCAGTCATGTGTTCAGAGGTGTGGCACAATAATGCAAATTATGTCATACAGTTTGTGTATTTCGGTGTCTGTCTCTTCCTGCTTGGGGAGGGTCACTTGTTTGGCCAGATACTTAGACGCATCTGTGAATGTGTGTGATTTCCGGTAGTGTGTGTGGGCATCCTTACTGTGTTCTGGTAAGGGTATGTGTTGGTTGTGGTGATGAGCTGCATGTGTTAACCTGCACCTCATGATTGTCCAGTCCAGTCATGGCTGTAGACTGGGCTGCCTTCCAGCTTAGCTCTGTAGCTGAATCCCAGACAATGTGTGGGGCATGTTGTTAGGTGGGTCTGGCAGTGTACATGGCATAGAGATTACATTCCCCCAGGATGGTCACATATACAAAACTGACATTAGGAAACACCAGTAGCTGACTAGTGGTCATGCCTGTATGAGCAGTCAGTACTACAAGTACCAAGTACTGTATTTAGTTTACGTATTGCCTATGAAGATGTTTTAGACAGTGATGCTCACATGTAAATATTTGTGTTATGTATGTGACAACACTGGCTATTACGGAAACATTGTAGCTACCTTTAGCAGCAATCCTACTCTGAGGAGCACATCACATCCTGTTAGTTGATTACAGATGATGCAAGTGTCTACAGGTCTGTTTCCTTCTCTGGGTATATACTCACATCTCCACCAGGACAATGAGATCTGTTGGGCACAGATACCCACTCCCCAAACAGAGTCATGTATCAATAGGCTCTGCTGCCACTATCAACATGATCAGGATATAATCAGATAGTGTGAGCTATCACCTATGATGCAGCTATTACACATGGGCAGCTGTCTCCTACATTTTACACTCCTACTGCAGATGTTACACTGGAGTTAAAGATGATATGCAACCTGTTTCATTACCAGTTCTGTGCACTACCTTACATGCAGTATGTGCAGGCGGCTGTTAGGTTGGCAATGAGAAGTTGGGCTACACAAACCTGGTTGTTCAACCAGTGTGTCTGTACTCTCAATATCCACTCTATGTAGGTGTGCACATAGCCATTTGGCCCAGCCCTGTAACAAGGGTCACTACACATTTGCATAACATGTACACATGCACAGCTGTTATTGCTTGCAAACGATACTAGAGAGGTGGATATTACATGTGTTATGTGCATGGATAGTTACCTGGCTCTTCCAATTATATTTGCTATCATGCTGCTAACCTGTCAGATGAATACTAATGCTATGTGTCCTGTCATTGAGCATTGTAATTGCCAATAGATATAACTACTGTTTGCATAACATAACAGAACTGCTATGTAGAACAGACTACAGATCTGCCTAGAATACTGTACATTACACAGTTATTGGCACAATATCGCACAATGCACACCATATTTGCACGGTAAGCCTACCTTTAACATGTTCATCTTACTTATACACCAATACATATGTCGACTGTTACAATATATCGACAAATACTGTCCCCTGTTATAGCACATACTTGTTGGACCAATCCTGACACTGACAGTGGCTGGAAGCAAATTGGTGGGTTCCAAGCCCATATCAACCCTTGTGGTGTATGTTGAGTGTGCCATGTGGCCTATGGCAGTACACACATAGAATACTACAAGCATTACTACTGCTCAACAATGCATTGCTACAAGATAGCTATTTCCACTATATGCATTGATTACACTGTAATTCTTACAGTACAGATACTACATACACAGACATACTACATGTTATACATACCATCTTAGTAATCGGAGGTGTTATTAACTAGTGTAATACTCATTTTTGGTTCATCTTTCAGTGTTTTGTACAGTCCTACAGGTAGATACAGATGGTTTGAATGAGTGACAAGGCGACCTTTTATAGTTACAGATCAGTAACATGTGCTATCCCGATGGCCAATTGGTGTTCCTAAGTAGCTAATTACATGCACATCAGCTGCACTGCTACTGCCGTAGCCAATACCATGGCAACAGTGGAGTATAATTGAGTACTCCACTTGGGCATTGTCCCTTTTCCTTACTTGTGAGGAAGACAGCGTAGAAGTTTTGTTTGGAATTTATTGCAACAGCTGTATGGAGATGAACAGTAATATATTATGTGTAATGCCTAGAGGAGTTGGTTTAAATGTGAGTACTGCTGTTATATTTCTGAACATTGCTACTTGTGCAGGGTTTGTCTGTACCTAATACTTCTGCATATGTGTCAGTCTGGCCAGGTTGTTTGAACAGCTCAAGGCTGCATACCTATACATATATTGTTAGGGGGTTTACAGTGTGCTTACCAGACATATTTAGTTTGGTGTTACTGTGTATCATACTGTGCTAATAATCAGTACTCGGTAAAACTTCCTGGTGTACGAACTCTCAACCCTCTGAAACAGGATTAATTCATACAAACTCTGTTACGTCAGCAGCTGTTCAATTGTATAACAGCAATTATTTCACACATGGTAGTGTGTCTGAGTCTAGGTATGTTAAGGTTTCAGCAGATGTTGTACAGTAGTTGCATAACTGGTTATGGTATGACAGTATGTATTGATGTAATTATTTCAGTTGTGAGGTAGATGCTGGTGGGTGTAAATAGCACATTTAGGTGTGTAGGAACCACTTTTATACAACGTCTATATGTGTGTGGGTGTTCGTTCCCTATGTGAGCACCTGTCCCTTAGTGGACTAATACTATGGTAATTGCAGGCTGATTCATTAAGGCACTATTAAATGCTTCCTGTATAGCATGCAGGTATTGTTAGTCCTTGAATCCTTTTGGCAATACATCTGAATGTAATAAAGATTTGCAAAATGAAAGCTGTCTGTGTAATTCTGTCATGGATATTTGCAGTCAATGCAGTTGTGTTGATGACTGTGTCCATAGAACATATTTGTAATAGTGTATTGGCATATACTCTTCATATGTTCTGTTCATATTGTTTGGTGGGGGGGGGGTGGAATGTGTGATTGCTATGGTCCATGTTATACTCAGATATGACCACTTTGGATGCTTTCTACAGACATGCATGTATGTGTGTGTGTGTGTGTGTGTGTGTGTGTGTGTGTGTGTGTGTGTGTGTGTGTGTGTGTGTATATATATATATATATATATATATATATATATATATATATATGTGTGTGTGTGTGTGTGTGTGTGTGTGTGTGTATATGTATATAGATATATATATACATTATTGCATACGTTTATCTATATCTCCATAGATGTGTAGATTTTTTAAAATATCTATATAACTACATATATATATATATATATATATATATACCTGTATATATTGACATGTCTCTATGTATCTCTCTCTCTCTTTCTCTCTGTGTATATATATATATATATATATATATATATATATATATATATATATATATGAGCATACACCTTTAATTGGGTACATGGCGGGTTGTCCTATTCATAGGTTCATAGGTTCATAGGTTGGTACTAGGCTATCAGCCCTAGGGCCTATACAAGCCTAGCCATAACAATTCCCTGGCTATTTCTTCCCACATTATTTACTTTCCTAGACCCCACATTCCTCCCTTTTGTGTTTTAACCTGTCTGCATACATACACAACTGGGATAGGCACATCTCAGGTAGCTTAGTGTTAGGTTACTCTGAGTATGGAATACATGGTTGCGGGTTCTACTCCTGGAAGGTGTTATTATTTTACCTCGCCGAGTAGGCACTGGTAGGGAAAATGTGAATAATGCACATTTACGCGGTTGTGAGAAGGTTTGCTCGTGATCTGCATGATGTTAAGCAAAGGTCACACGTGTGAAGTGCTTCTCTATTTACAATGTTGCAGCGCTGCTTACCATCATGCAAACACGTGGAAACCCGCTTACAACTGCTTAAGACTGCTTTAATCCACCTGCATCCAAAAGCCCTTATTCTGGCCCTCAAAATAAACTAACAGCCCTTGAACCCAGGACCATGAACACCACAGTCACTGACCTTACCACTAAGACATTTGAGATGCGCACGAATGTTAATGTTCATATGTTTGTGAAAGTAGGTTTTGCAATGTGACATGACAGGGTGTATTATGAATGAGTAAGGTTCTTACTTTGTGTCCTTTTTATATTGCCCCCATACTCCATGTATGCTCCTCCAGTTCACTTATTGGACATCCGACCCAGGTCCTCCTTGATGCATGATTGCATTACCCATCATTCCTCCCCCACCCCAATCTTCACATACACAACAACCACCCCTTCTATGATGAATTAGGTTAATATTAATTGTTATAATACCAGAGCTGCATGTGTTTTGTGTACACTCCAATTCCTTTGGAGTGCTTCTGTGTCACAAAGGGTGTTCATAGATGCTTATATATAAATATGGCTGCTGATGTAACTGTATAATATATGTATATATATATATATATATATATATATATATATATAAATATTTCGTATTAGTTTGTAACAGTAATACATCTGTAGACTGGAATGTGATGGTTCACAAACTACAGTAAATTACAAAGTACTGTACATATGTACACAAAGCCACTGTCCCATTTGTGATCATTATAGTGAAATGCATATGGTATAAGGTGTAGACCTCAGATGGCTTAGTGGTGTGTCCCATGACTATAGTGTGCATGGTCCAGGGTTTGACACCTGCGATGCTTTACGAATGTTATTTAATGCAGAATAAGGCTCCTTTAAGCAACTGTAAGCATATTTAAAAGTGTTTTTGTAACATTATAGCAATGGTTAAACACATTAAACAAACATTGTAACATATAATCTGTGCACACAAACATGGCCACATCCGCTAACTACTCCAGATATATACTTGTCAGTGATGTAACATCTCACTTTGTGCTGACATGACATTACATTCTCTGTTGACTGTACTCTCCTGCACACATGGGTTTATATGGATGATTTGAATGTTTATTATACAGACAATTACTACCTATATATGCAAGCTGTGGTTAAGGTATACTTTTGCATATGATAAACATCCCTGCCTTTATCAGGATTGTAACCTCGAATGCACAGATACCATGTGGATGCTGTAACCATTACACTGTTGACATTACCGTTGCTTCTGCCTATTTCCTATTTAGATTATTTCCATGTGTAAGCTAGGCTAAGCAAAGGGTGGGAGCCCCCAAACTCACTGAGCTTCACGTACTCTTGACATAACAACATATAACAAATGTACTGTGAGACAGTACATTACATTCCTAATTACATTAGACATAGCCCCTCACTGACACACTTCAAGGGAAACCTTGTTGTGTGAAATGGGTAACAGACTATACACCCCTGGGATCATGTTTCCCAGAACCATACAGCGAGGGGGTGGGGGAGCCTGTCCAGTTTGATAGCTGCAAGGCCTGTATGGGGAATTGACTGGTGTTGAATTGCCACATTAACATGCCTTCTTTAGATCACTAAGTGCCCCTATCACCCTCCACATCCCCAGTCTTCAACAGCTTCCAGCAACTCTGCCTGGAATTGCTTCATTGGCTATGCTTGACAGACACTCAGTTAGTTCATAATGGTGAGAGGGAAGGCCAACACACTGTTGTTATGCTTCTAACTTCCCTTGGGCAGATAGACAGTAGACTATCTGTGAATCTCTAATGTGCAGGCCATCACAGCCATAATATGTGAATAAACAGACCTTCAGATCACAATATAGGTTCATAGGTTCATAGGTTCATACTAGGCTATCTGCCCTAGGGCATTTATAAGCCTAGCCAGAGTGTGTTTGGCTTTCGCCACCCATTTTAAATTAATTTTGCTATGCCCTTTTTCGAGGTTAGTATACTGTGCCTCTGTCTAACAGTGACACAGAAGTGATACCCGGGGTAAACCTACAATCTCCCATACACTCATCAAGATTCCTCTTGAAGGGAGTCAATGAGGTACTCTGCCTAACCTGGACTGGGATTTTATTCCAGAGTGAAGGGAGCCTCTGGGTTATGAATCTGTCCCTCCAGTATGTCCTATTTATTTCAGTGCTGAGGTTCAAGTCTCTCGAGCGCGTAGCTCGATGGGATTTGGATTTTCTGAGGTGCAGTATGTCCATTAATTCTGGGTTGGACATGACTTTATACGTCAGGCACAGATCGCCTCTGAGCAGGCGGTATGCCACTGAGTAGAGCTGGAGTTTCTTTAACCGGGCAGCATATGGCATCTGTTTGAGCCCTTTGATCCTGTTGGTGAGGTACTTTTGGGGTCTTTCCAGTTGCTGCAGGTGTCTGGTAAGGTACATCCCAAAAGGGGCATTGTACTCAATTATGGGCCTGATGAGGGATGAGTAAAGAGGCACGATGACCTCCCCTGATCTAGATGCGAATCCCTTCATGATTAGATGGGCTATATAAAATGTTTTTTAACCACTTTGGCCACGTGGTTTTCAAATGAGAGATTGCTATCAACTTGGGTCCCCAGGTCCCTAATTACTTCTTCCGTACTTAATGGATTACCACCTATGCAGTAATTTGTGAGCACTTTGTTTTTGCCAAAGGGGATGACTATACACTTTTTGGTGTTTAGCTTGAGGCCATGGCTCTGGCACCAGTTGTCTGTTTCTATGAGGCCCTTTTGTAGGATGCTTGTGTCGGCTGGAGAGTCGATTATGGCACCTAGTTTGCAGTCATCTGCGAACTTGGTCAGCCACAGTCCTTCCGTGTTGGCCTGTACCTCCGAGAAATATATACCGAATAAGAGAGGTCCCAGGACTGAGCCTTGTGGGACACCACTTGTAACTGGTTTGGAGTCTGACATGGCTCCAGCAATCTAACCATGTGGGTTCTGTCCTTGAGCCAGTTTGCAACCCATCTAGTGACATAGGGGTTTATATTTAAGCTGGTGAGCTTATCTATAATGCCCGAGTGGGGTTTTGTATCGAAGGCTTTTGCGAGGTCCACGTAGGCTGTGTGGACCACCTTCCCCTCATCAATGGCCTTGGTGACTGTTTCAAATAAATCAACCAGGTTTAAGAAGCAGGATCTGCCCTTAACAAAGCAGAACTGGGTAGGATCCAGTGTCTGTAGGTCCCCAATATCTTTATTTATGAGGTCCATGATGATCCTTTCCATAGCTTTGCAGACCAAGCTAGTCAGGCTTATGGGGCAATAGTTTCTAGGATCTGTTGAGGCACCACCTTTGTGGAGAGGGACCACTGTTGCTGTACGCCACTCTTTGGGTACATATCCTGTAGTAAGGCTGAGATTGAACAGTAGTTTTATATTTATGATATACAGTGTGAACTCACCATGTAGTCAGGAAACAGTTGTGTACAGCAAGAACATACAGAACACTGATACTTAGTCACTCCAAAAGCCTATCTTGGAAGCTAGAAGACTTGTATAAGTTTAAGGTTTTCTATTGCTTACCACTAGGTTACCTACAGTGGACATGGAAAACAAGCACAGATGGGGAACATGCATGCAATGATACCATACCAGCCTATGTGTCAGCCTTATGCTTTGGAATACTGCCCAAGGCTATTTGCGCCCCTATGGTGCCTTATTTAGGAGAGTCTCAAAGGTGAATACCAGCTCAGTAAACAGCACAATAGCAGATTCAATGAGGTTTATGCTACTCAAACACCAGGGGTTGTGATCACAACATGCATGCACTCACAGCACTCCTCAAGATGGCCAACATCAATATCTGTGCATTTACTGAAATCTGTCTTAAGGCTCATGAGACCACACCAGCACCAGCAGACTACAACCCTTACCACACATTTCAGCCAAAAAACATGGACTGACAGACATGGAGGGGCATTAACCATATTCATCAGGGATACCTACACTTCCAGGTTAGTGGGGCAGCATGATACCTCTGTGATTATCCATGGGCAGCTAACATCAGCCACAACTACAGTGTGGAATGTGGCCTGCTACGGATCACAATCCATGACCCAGGACCTTCACTCCACCTACCTGGTGACAGTGGAGAACACGACAGTCCTAATGCACACCCTGGCATTGGTCGATGTCAACTACCATACCATTAACTGGTAAACGTACTCCGGTACTCACTTCCAGGACCAATGCTTCCTGGAATGTATCACCTCATATACCCTGTATCATGTGGTAACCTCCCTAACGTGGGGTGGAAACTACTAGATGTGGTCATCACCGACATGTGCAACAGGTGTACCACAGTGGAGGTTAACCGGTCACTGGCTAGATTTCCACACGCTAGCATCTCCCCCACCCACGGATACCACAGTGTATACCTTTCCTACAGCTAAATTTACACTACTAGTGACAGGGGTGGGAGGTTTCACAGCCCCCATGCTAAGGAGAAACACTGCTCAAGTTACAGACAGATTTACAAATGCAGTCTATAAGCACCTACATGGATGTATGGATCGTGCCATTGCTGGTAAACCAAGACTCACTCCTCCTAGACAAGGACACCGGTCTGGTGGACCTCTGCAATGAGCAAGCTATACTGCAGACGTAGGACAGTGTTCCAGAAAAACAGCAAATCCCACGAAGGACAGACATCCGTGGCCACTATTAGTATGATACGTTGGTCCCTCATGACATCATCCAAGGCTAACATCAGCAGGAGAATAAGCAAGGATTCGAAAGATAACCACAAAGCCTTCTTTGGCTATGTCAAGGATCTACATGGTGACACACAGATTTGCACTGTGCCAGTGAAATATAGCACAAAATATGCTGACCCTACTGATATCACCAACATCCTTGCAGATACATTCAGTGCATACTTCACCCCCTAAAGAGCCCAAAACAATACCCGAAAGGTACTGTATCCCAACCATCAGAGACACACAGGTGGAAATGGCCCTCTCTAACAGCAGAACACAGCATCAATGGAGGCAGATGTTGACCCAGACTGCATCTTGCAAACTGTACAAGACAACCTGCCCCCCACCTAATTAAGCATTCCTACCTCAGCCTCTCCACAGGCTACATGCCCATACAATGGCGTGTGGCAATGGTAATTCCAATACATCACGGAGAAATCACAACTGCCCATGGTAACTACCACCCCATAAGCCTGACTAGCTTGGTCTGCAGTGGTATGGATCGTATCCTCATGGCACTCATTAACAATGACATCGGTAACCTTCGAACACGTGACTCAACCCAGGTCAGCTTGGTTGAGTGCAGTTCATGCCTACTGAACCTGTATGACGTCTTACATACAGTCACCAAGGCGTTAGATGATAGGGGAGGTGGGTCACACATACTACCTGTATCTCACCAAGGCTTTTGACACCATGCCCCACTCAGGTGTTATTAATAAACACACCAGCCTGTACATTCACCCATACATCAAAGGTTGGGTTGCCAATGGGCTTACACACATAACCCACATGGTACAACTAGTGGTCTCCAGATCCAACTCTTGAACAGTCATGATGGGTGTCTCATAGGACTCAGTCCTGGGAGCCCTACTGTTTGGCATATACATCTCAGATGTACAGGCAAACACAGGTGGACTACGGCAGACCATGTTTGACAATGACTGCAAAGTGGGAGCCATGATTAATAGTCCAGCTGACAAGGACACCCCTCAGTGGGCCTCACAGAAAATGTCACAGGGTGCCAATGACATGGCCTCCAGCCAAGTGCCACTAACTGCCTTGTCATTCCATTGTAGAATTGACACCCACATATTAACACATGAGCGGCAGCCACTTTAATACAGACGAGGTAATGGGGTATCTGGGGACTAAGATAGATAGTGATCTCCCCTGTGACAATCATATCTCCACAGTAGTTGGGACATCCTTCTATGTAGGCCATCTGACTACTAAAGGATTCCCATCTAGACATACTGGGATTATAGTGCCCCTTTACTCATCACTCATCAGTTCCATCATAGGGTATAATAACCCATGTGGGATGTACCTCAGAGGACACATCCAACAGCTGGGGGGTCCACGAATGTACCTTGCCAAAAGGAATACTGGCCTCCAACATATGGCCTATGCAGCTGGACTGAATAAACCCTGCTTTACTCAGTGGCATCTCATTTACCCAGAGATGATCTCCACTGACCAACACAGCCATGTCGAACTCAGAATTGATGGATATGCTCCACCTATGGGAATCCTTGTCACAGTGAGCCACACACTGTAGTGAGCTGACCTTGCCACAACAATAACTGGAAGATGATGGAGGGACAGCTTCCTGTCACAGATACTCCCCATACTTTGGAACAACATCCCTAACTACATTATACAGTGCCCCTCACTAACATTCTGCAAGAGAAACCTTGAAGGGTAGATAGGAACAGTAGATGCACCCCAGGGATCCCGCCATTGGCTCTGCTCCACAGAGGGACAGTTAATGAATCATTGGGGTGGCAAAAGCTGACACATTTTGGCTGGCCTTATGAATGGCTTCTGGCAGTTGGCCAAGTTACATACCTATTAATCTATACATACAGTGTCTTCATATGCTGATAGCTTAATTTACTGTTCAGGTATTGATAGCTTAATTTACTGTTCAGGTGTTGACTTACCTTGTGCCAATGGCGGTTGTGTGTGCAATAGTTGAGGGCTGCCTATGTTGGATGCACACAGTAGACTGCCTATACATGACAATTTACAGGTAGTCTTGTGTGCATGCAATCCATTTTACTGTGTGTGCAGGTGGAGAAAGGTGTCATTCCCTAGTTGTCTACACTAAGGTCTATATTAGAACACTGGATATTTAAAATGTCGAGTGTTCTAATATCAACTCATTTTCAGTGAATGCTGAAAATATCGAAGAAACAGAAAACCAAATTTTTTCCTAGGGAAAGAATTTGGTTGTCCATTTCTATTGCTTCAGTATTTACAGCGCTCTGGTGGAAAGTTATGGGTCGGGTTCAGGTAAGTGTGTGATTGAGTGCGGGTTAGGTTAGTTAGGGTTAGGGTGCGGGTTAGATATGTGTGCGATTGTGCGGGCATGAGAGTTAGGGCAGGTTAGGTGAGTTAAGGTTATGGCGCAGGTTAGATATGTGTGCGATTGTGTGGACTTGAGGGTTAGGGCAGGTTAGGTGAGGTTAGGGCGTGGGTCAGGTATGTGTGCGATTGTGTGGATTTGTGGGTTAGTGCAGGGTAAGTGAGTTAGGGTTAGGGCATGGGTGAGGTGAGTGTGTGATAGTGATGGACCTCAGGGTTAGGGTTTGGGTTAAGGTAAGTGGATAGTTAGTGGTGTGTGTATAGTTTAGTGTAGGGTTAGGAGTAAGAGTTTAGGTGCATGTGTGTGGATTGTTGTTTGTTTGGTGTGCTTGTGTTGTGTGTATGTGTTTTGGAACAGCAAATTTTTTCCCTAGGAAAAAATTTGCTGTTCTGAATGTTCGATGTTTAGTATTTTCGATTGGTAGGGTTCAATATTAGAACAGTCGACATTTTGAATGTTTGGTGTTCTAATATAGACCCCCTACACTGTCAGTGTGTGTACTATACGCTCCCTCTTTGCCTATTGGGGCTGGCTCAGGGTGTTCGTGGTCTGTGTACCTCTGTGTCTGCAGGGTCCTTGACAATGGTGGTGGGCTGTGAGGGCCTTCACCATTCTGTCCCTGCTGCAGCTGTTTCCGCAGGACCATATTGTATATCATGGCACACACTATGAAGATATGGGCACATGTGCCTGGAGAGTACTGCAAGGCTCCACCAGATATGTCCAAGCAAGGGAACCATGATTTCAGCATCCCAAACACATGCTCTATGACGATTCTGGTTTGTGCGTGTGCCTCATATGGTGTTCCTGCATGGGTGTAGGTGCATTTCTGATGGGGATGATTCTGGTTTGTGCGTGTGCCTCACATGGTGTTCCTGCAAGGGTGTGGGTGCATTTCTGATGGGAGTCATCATCCACGGTTCCAGTGCATAGCCAGCATCCCCCACCAGGTGGCCATTTGGGATGTCCCCCCTGGCATATAACCGATACAGGTGTGAGGTATGCCAGATGTGGGAGTCGTGATATATTTCAGGGCTGCCAGCACACACATCCATGATAATGCCCTGTGTATTGCACATGACCTGGCAGTTGATGGAGGGGTATCCCTTGCGGTTTATGTAGCGCCTTCCCTACTCACCAGGTGGTGACTTGATGTGTATGTGCGTACAGTCTATTGGACCCAGTACCTCCGGGTATTCTGCCACATGGTGGAAGAGATGCATATTGCTGGCCAACTCCTCCTGTGTTCGGGGGAAGTATATGTGCTCATTGGCATGTGGTAACATGGCCTCCAGGAACTGGTGTAGTACCCTGGATGCTGATTGCTGTGAGGTACCCATGATATCCCCAGTTGGTCTTTGAAAGGTACCTGTAGCTAGTATTTTCAGGCTTACACATACCTTCGTATCCACTGGGATGGGTTGCTCTCTGTTTGTTCTGGCTCTGAGATGTGGTTGGCACAGCTCCACAAGTTGCTGTAGGGTGTCCCTGTCCACCATGTAATGCTCTACTATCTCCAGATCATGTAGCCCCTGGTAGGTTAGCCTGGGTCTGAACACTCTCCTCCTTCTCTGGTGCCTGCGGTGATCGTGTGCATCATCCTCCACACCACCTTCAGTTTCCAACACATGCTGGTGGATCAAAGCTATGGCAACCCCTAACATGTACATAATAAAAGTTCCCCATCTGTATACACCACTGGTGCAGAGTGTATGGGAATACACAAATGTGTGTGAGGTGGTTTCACACTTTATAGTATTGTGCTATGGATGCTGCTGATGTAAATGGGTGTGTATGAACTGAATTTGGAATTTTGTATTAAAGAAATTTTGGTCTGTTCAGTACGGAACTTTTTTTATTTTTTGTGTATGAACTATTCCAGGTGCTGCGTGTCTTAATTATGGGTTTTGCAATGAGTATTGCAAGTGTGGGGCATTAACTGTGGAGATCTACTTGCCTGCCTTGATTAATCTATTGCCCTTTAATTCACTTTTAGACCTTGATCCCCTCCCATTATCAGGCATGTATCCACCTGCCATCTTTCTTGTTTTGTACTTTCCCTACCCAGTCATGGCAAAATGTGCCTTGTAGCTGATATACTGCATATCATCTTTGTTCTGCTTTGACACTTTGCTGTTTTCTTTGCAGTACAGCCCATCCCCTTCCTGTTCTGCAGGTAGCTGCTTGCAGCCTTGTTAGCTATTGTCAATGGCTCACTGTAGGCTTCTAGGTGTTAATTAATCATTTGTACTCCAATTTCACTGCTGCAGCATTTCCTTATTTCTTTCCTATATCCTTCCTTTTTTGGCTGCAGTGCATGACGAGCATACCCATTTACCAGGTTTACATGCGTGTTCATCTCCATTCATATGCATACCCGGTTACTTTGTGTACTCTCAGCTAAGCATAGCTATGGGTGATTTGACACACCCCTATCCTGCAGCTTTGCCTAGCTAGGGGCAGACCGGTTTAGCAATGCTCCAATGTGCTTACAGCAATGGCGACACACCCCTCTCTTGATGTCATCTTTATCTCACGGGCTCACCTCGGTGTTATAACGCTACACTGTGAGGTGCATCCTTACACCAGTGGGGAGTCTGCGATTCACTATTACTTCTCTCATTTGCATGGCATTGCCTACTAATTCCTAGCTACTGCGCATAACACTGCCACTGGCCCTTAGCAACCCTTGCGTCATGAGTATGGTATAGCATGCCTGCCATTGACTATTATGTGTTTCATTGCAGTTTTATTCTATATTTTTATATATTCCTTGCGATCCCCTTTGCAGACCGCTGCCCTGTGCTTCCACATCGTGTTAATGTGACTATATATATATATTAAATGTTAATTTTACATTTTGTACATTTTTTTATGCCAATGGCTATATATTTAGCCACTGACATATATCAACATTATAATACATGTGTTTGGTCGGGAGTCATGGCTCCGATTTTATGTTTGCAAAAATGTAAACCGTTTTCTGCGGTTTACATTTCTGCATGCTTACACTACACCTGCACCACTTCCTGAATCGCTACATACCTTCATTTGCATGCTACACTGCTGCACATGGGGTAATTAACATACATGGCTCAGGAGTTGTGCAGGCATAGCGTATGCAGGTAGTGCACGTAGAAACAGCTCGTACCTGAATCACTACACTACTGGTATCTGCAGTACCTAAGCTATTAAATAAACCTGGTATGCATGGGGCTTACTCTACATGCTGGTGTCAGTTTGATGCCTTTCAATGTTTACCTGAAATTCTGACATAATCTTTATTCCTACCAATATGTCCTAAACTGATTAACATGACAAGGAGTTTTTGATAAAAGGCCAACTATAAATTAATGAGCAAATATTACAGAAATCCTGCAAACTATAATTTTAACAGCAAATATGACAGAAATCCTAAGTGCTTTGTTTATATATCACAAGTGGTGAGTGATTATACTTGGTGAAAGTAAACGTGATGCTATTGAGTCTGCCTAGATTTAATTTTTTATGAGAACTTTTCCTGAATTTCTATCTTGTGGTCAGGAAGTCTCAGGAACATGTACATATTTTCATTTTATAAAGTTCAGGATGCAAGATTTCCTTGCAGCATACAGTGGTACAAATAGATATCAGTATTACAAAATTAAGCAATTTTCTCTCTCTCACAATCTGGCCAAGGGAGCCATTAGGATGACCAATATAAAATTCTTCTTGAAATGCTGCTCTGTGCCACTAATTCTGAACCACATTTAGTTAGACTACAAATTTTATAAGCAAATGGACTTTTTATTTGTTGGCAACTGATTGGCTAAACTCACTATAAGACAATTGCCCATTTTATTGTAGATACCAATTAAGTTAAAATATATGCTAGCAGGCTTTGCTCTTTTCAAATGAATATTTCTTTGCTTGGCTTATCATTCAACATTTACGAATAAGCTGACCTGCTCATCCGTTAAACATGGTTGTTTATTTACCTTTTTTCAGTTAACTCCTGAATATAAAGTTTCCATAATTAATAAAAAGAGCAATCAAATTCCCACATTTTCTTTAATTTCACCCTCTGTCAATACACAGAGCCCCCGAGAAACATTGGTATTATATTAAGCATTTTGCAAGGCCTTCTTGACAGCTATTACCCATCTTTTCACATTCTTCTTCTAAAGCAGTTCCACCACTCTTGTAGCTTATTGCATAACAAAATACTTCACCCCAGATTATGAAAAAGGACTTTGTTGTCAAAAGAGAGTCAGAACTAAAAGTTAAAGAAGAATGCAAACAAATTTCTGACTTCAAATATTTCATGGTTAACATCCTAAGACCAAGACAGTCAAGCAATTGGTAAAACATTATAACAACATTTCTCATGGCTGATTATCGGCTTGTGCAGTCGTAGGCGACAACAAACAGAATGAATAACAAAGTTCTTGCTTTTGTGCAATAAGCAATGCTATAAACTATGCAGTGTTAGTGTTGCTTTGTGGTGCAATGGAGTTATAAAATCCTAGTGGTAAATGTTAGAGGTTGTCTAAGAAACAACTCATTACCCACAGTGGACTATATCATTTCATCATGTAGATAACTTATAGCTTGCCGTGTAAAAAAGAAAAAATGATAAAAAAGTGGATCAATTTATTGATTTTAAAATGAATTAAATTCTATGTTTAATTGGTTCTGCTTTTTTTTTTTTTTATTTCCCAGAAAGGAACACTGGGATGCATCATTTATTCATTCTTAGATAGATACATAAAACTGAAAAGTACTAGGCAAATGTGCAGTGAAAAGAAAGTCAATTATTTAACCTTTGTAACCACTTTCAGAAGAGTGTGTGTGTGTGTGTGTGTGTGTGTGTGTGTGTGTGTGTGTGTGTGTGTGTGTGTGTGTATATGTGTATATATACATATATATATATATATATATATATATATATATATATATATATATATATATATCTATGGTTTGCCATTAGAATGTCGACGTACCATTGTACGGCTATGAAGTATTCGAACTACAGATGCTCGAATAATTCATGTGTGCCGGTTAAATGAGCGGACATTATATTTGTGAATGGAATGTGCATTCGCAAATATGAACATTCGAAGGGATGTACAGGGATCGTGGTACAGTGTGGTTAGGGAAATACATCCCTTTCCTCACTGTAGTGGGATCTCGGAGTTGGAATATATAGTTGGGGGTGTGTGGGGGAGCAGTCCCCCACAGGGGGGTGCAGGGGGGCTTGCCCCCCTGCATAAACAAGATGTTAGGTGCACTAGTTAGGGAGTAGAGCCAAGGGTGGCATTGCTTTTAAGTGCCAAAAATGTCGTGTTCCACATTTTCGGCATTAATAGCCGATTTTCGACATTTGGACGGTTAGGTAATGTGTACTTTCGGTGAATTAGTTCGCTGTTAAGTACCTTTCCTTTTGTGACTTTTGAGATTTCAGTAGCAAAAGACCAAAATCCCGAGGTTGAGAATATCGAATTCAGAACCCCATGATCTTGGAATCTCGAAATTAAGAAAATCAACCCAAAAAGCAGTCAACACATATCACAAAAAATGTTTTTTGCAGACGGGCCAAATCCACTCTCACCCCCACACCCTCCACTCCAGTCTCCCCTTCCTCACTGTATGGCAATCTCCATTCAGGATTTCGAAGTTTTAAAACTTCGATTATATGGTCTTCGATCATATGAATTTCGAAGTTTTAAGTTTCAATATTTTGTAGGAGACCAATATATATATATATATATATATATATATATATATATATATATATATATATATAGTTACACACACACACACACACACACACACACACACACACACACACACACACACACACACACACACACACACACACACACATATATACTGGCATTTGCTAGTAACCATTTCTTGCATGCATAAGTAGCTGGGCTCAGATTGAATTCAGTTCTCTTCACTAATAATTATTCTCCCTGCATGAGTGATTATGAAGGACTGTACAAAAAGTATTTAAACGTTTCTTAATTAAAGAAGTCCTTAAATGTTGATTTATGGCACAGGTTAATATATACTGAAGGTATAATTACTGTGCTAAGAGAAAACTGTGCTGTGCATCAATGTATACAAAGGAAAACTGAAACTTCTTCAGTGCACTGTGTAATTGGGCAACTATCATGGTGCTGTTCTGTTGATAATGAACAGCAGTCTTTTTATGAGCAAAGGTGCGGCATTCAATCATGGTTGTACCTACCACTGCATTATAGGATCACATTTCATTTTGGTACTATCTATAATGTAAAAAGAATCAGGAATGGCAAATAAAATACACATGACAGGACGGCCTGGGCAGAATGTGAAAGAAACTATAGGAAAAAAAGGAAAAAAGAGGAATGACAACTAGAAAAATAATGATTAAAAGGGCTCAACCACAAACCATGCAATAACATACACCATTGCTTACATGACTGTGTTTACAGTTAAATTACTTATCATCACTGTTGTTTATCTTTTTGTTTACATGATAAATTTTGTTGCTATGGGACACTGCTTTGCAGCAGCTTGTCTTAGATAACTTGATGTCCAGTTTTTGAGGTTTTCATAGAAAAGTTTTGCACTGTTTATTAATTTCAGTTTTGGTAACAGTGCAAGTGAAATTGACACACATGACAGCATGAAATGGTAGAAAAAAGATCACTAACTGTTTACTTAATGAGAAGAGCATTTGATTATCCAACGACGCCTGGAAGAAGATATGTTTGTAGCCATTGTGGTTCTCCCATCATGGGCAGAGGGAGGTGGCCTGGGCTTGCTTCAGTAAGGAGTCTGTAGACCCTGGTAACTCCAAGCTGAATAAGTGCTGAGCCATTTAGTTGGTAGGTTGTCCATGAATGGAAGAGCACCTGCATCTCCCGAAGGCAGTGACTGCAAAATTCACAAGGCTACAATAGGGTGTCAGCAGTTAGGATACACTCCCCAGTGGCAACATGATCCTGTATCAGTGTCCTCAATCTCTTCACCAGCCATTGATTTGGATCAGGTTGAGCTTGAAGGAGCCTGTGGTGGGACTGGTAGACTGCATGAATGAGGCAGCTGATGATCCGCTGCAAGAAGGGAAAATACATTGCAGTTTTAACATGGTTTTGAACTAATACAGGAAAATAAATCAGAGCACTGAATTACCAAGTATGTTGGCAATACTTAAGAGGTTTCCATCTGTCTATCCACCTATACCTGTATCTATTTATACTGATTGTATTTCCACAATACATTCTTTACTTAGTTATATGATATTGTGTATATGTTAGAAAAATCTGCAGTACTTGAGGTACACAGTGATTTTCAAATTTTTAATTCCAGGATAGAAATGGAATTGATACGGAGACTAAGACAAAATGTTTCTGTCATTCACTCAGCTAATTCCAAGACATCAAGCATTTAATACATGACAGGAGAATAAAATAATTTAGCAATAATCCACTTGTATATGGGTAAAACAGGAGTTATTCACAGCAGGTGTGGTTTGATCTTGATGGTGAAACTCAAGTAATTAAAGAAAGCCAACCATAGGTAAATCCTATGTTACCCACACACAAGAGTGGATTATTGCTATTATACAACGACATAATTTAAGGGGAAAAAAATTTACCTTTTCTAAATAATGTCGTTGTATAAAAAGTTTGTAGTTGTACTGCACTTGCTCTGCATACTCTGTATGTGTAGGTAAACAGCTGCACAGAAGGTTGCTGTCTCTGCCCCTCAATTCTCTAGACTTTTTGCAGAATGTCCAGTTATTTGTTTCATATTTTTGGACTGTTCTACATAAAATTTGTCCAAAACTCTCTAACCAGATGTGCTTTTCTGACTAATCACTTAGGAGTGAAGTCATAAAATGGCGAGTGATATCTCTATTGAAGATCACTGTGGAAATGATTTTAGAGGTGCTCAAAGCATGGAAAGTTGTGATTTTTTTCTTTTTTTAATATGGTGTTGCAAAATCCTCCGTGTAGCAGAATATTGATTTTTTTTTATCAACTGTTTGAATTCTTTGATTAGAGTTGTGGAAAAAAGTAAATTAATGAATTAATGTCTACCTTACTGTAAGGAATAAAGAAGAAGAAATATGCAAGTATATTTCAAATGGCAATATGCTGCATATTGCAATAGAATAACTGGTTGCACAGGGGCTGTGTTTCTTTCTATGTGCTCAATTTACAATGGGCATGCTGACCGGACTGTCCAGTCATTGTGCATGTTTATGAATATGAATAACTCTTTATTGTATAATAATACATTGGCAATTCCTACATTGTAAATTACAATACCAAACAATAACCCAATTAAATATGAGTGCACTCTCTGAATGCCATTATTTAACTAGCATCCTATTGTAATACATGTAATCTAGATAATGCAGTGAGAGCATTGTACCTTTTAATTGCCTTACATCATGCCAAGAATATTGGCATTGTTTATTTAAAGACAAGAAAGTAATGAATATTTTTGAAGAAAGAGTATAATAATGATAATGTGCAGGAAAAGGAGATCCAAGTAGAGCAAGGAGTATGGTGGTCATGCTCATGGGCATGCTCAGACATTCCACGTGGTCACATGAATGTTCACACACACTCAAATGCACACCCACCCACACACACACAGATGCACTTGCTCAATCACTCACATGCACACACACACACACACACACACACACACACACACACACACACACACACACACACACACACACACACGCATACACAGACTGCATGTGTGCCATCAAACAGATAAAAGGACATGCACCCCAAATACACACCCTTTGTACAATCATTGAGATCACTAAATATAGTCGCATTTACTAAGAGATTACTAAATACAGAGCTGCTGATATGAATGACAGCTACTGTAATAATTTCTATCCTTTATCTCCTATGAATCTTGCAGAGAAATGACTAGGGAGAGAATCCAGTGTGCCACTAAAGTCACAATTCAGTTACGTACTTCTATATCTTTGGTGCAGTACCTGCAGTCAAGATGAAGTTAAATCAGTTAATCTTTTGGGTTGCTGTTGCACTATCCTGCGGAGGTCCTTTATGTAAGAGTTCAGTGAATATTGGCTTTATTGATTCTTTTCCTTTGCTGCAAAGAGTGTTTATTTTATGTAGCTAAGTTGCACCTGTCAGGTTTTAGCTTTGAGCAATAAGAATTAAGCCAGCTCTATAAGCATCATTAGCAAATGGCTGAATTTAAAAGAATGAACTGATGCAGTTGTAGAAAGGCACACCCCATAAAGTACAGTGCATGGGACAACTTTTGCAGTGCAACACATTCCATATTACCACCGAATGCAGTGTGCTGCAAAGGTTTTCTGTGGCTCTGTCAGAACTACTAGCAAATAGATTAATTAAGAAAACAACCATTTAATGGGATTAGTCAGTGATGAGTCACTGATGTATATACCACTGCCATCCTTACTACACATTAGGATTATGCACAATATATGGACAATATCAAATCTGAACCCTTGACAACTTAAGTATAATATAAATATACACCTTGATTTATTAATGTAAAGGAGGTTAATCTGTATTACTTGGAAGTAGCAGAGGTAAAACACATGATCTGAATTCCTACTTTATAAAGAACTGCTATGAACACCTGCAGACACAGTTAGGTGACATTCATTCACAAACTTTTATGGTTTTAAAGAAATCCACTATTTTCACTCGGAGAACAAGCTACAAAAATATCTTGACTAACTTTGTTACCTGGCATACTTAGTAATTATCGTATTTAAAGGGACTTCACGCAATTCTTATGACCTCGGGTGGCTATATAGTTTTAGAACAAAATGCAAAATATTAGTGAGGTGGTATTAATTAATCCTGGCACTGAACAGAAAGCTGTGGTGTTAGTCTGGGAAACATGAAAAATGTTTAGTATTTTATGTAAAGGGAAAGAAATATATGACTGCTCTGTTATAACAATCACTATCGCATGATACCTAATATGAGGGAAGACAAGGAATAGGGAATGTATGTGGCACACTGTGCCCAGAAAAGATGTAAAGAGACAGTCAGTTCATTTACTCTCTCCTGCCACCCATATAGTGGCACAGACTGAAGGTAGTCAATATACTGGACATGTGTCTCATTGTTCAAGTCTGTTTGCATACATCGTACATCCTGGTTATTTTCCAAATAACTCACATTAGCATAAGACTGGAAAGAAAAAGAGAGTGCTAGGGATATAGTAGCAATATTGTAAAAATCTAATATTATTATTTTTAAATTAATTACATTTTGTAATGACAGTACAGTAAGACAGGTCAGGGTAAATTATTTGTCCATGTTGAAACAGCAAAATATGCTCCTTCTGGGTAAAATAATCATCCCCTACCTGCTATTACATCTGGTGTTATTATATCAGAGCTACTAATTCACAAGCTAACAAAGATATATAATTTGTATTACCTGTAATTGCAAGAACTATTTTTTCATGAGGTCCTAGTACTGGAACATCAACGCATTTATTTACAGTCATCCAACAAGGCAACATTTGAAGCTATAGAAATCACAGCAATAAAATATGAACAAAGCATGGGCAAAAGACAGACAGAAAAATAAACAAGATGGTATGCTGGTAGTCAAACTGACAGGCGAGTAAAGACTGGATCCTCACCATGACTGCACGATTATGGAGGACGTGACATGACTCCAAACTAAAATACCTTACACATCGAAACTATACAATGAGACACGTTACAGCTTCACACCTGGCATCTACAAGCACAGAGAGAACCTCAAGCATATAATATGCATTTTCTTGTTTCTAATATTGATGAGAAGAGAAGCTGTCTCTAAGTGATGAAGTACATAGATAATCGGAAAAATGGGAAAAGTACATAGATAATGGGAAAAATGTAATGATTTATGACCATTGGAATATACAAGTTCTGTTCAATTTGCCCAGAGCTGTCAAGAGGCCTGTGTGCTATGATTTTCAGCAAGCTGTTATTTCCTGTCTAGCAGTAGTCATAAAACATTAACATTTTAAACTGTTCTGTATTAGTTAGAATCTGTGTTAGCTAGAGCCTACTATGTCCATAAGTGTCAAAGAAAGATTACACTTCAGCCCTGGTACATTGAAATAGAAGAATGAAGGCCTATTATCTAGATGCCACAAGTTCAGTTAGCAGTTTCGATCCTAGCTTGTCCTGGATGGGGATGGGTGAATAAGTAGCAAATGCCAGCTTGTTCATCCTGGTGGAAGGGATATTGTATAGCTCACTCCACTGCTGACCCCAAAAGAAGTTTTAGAGCATTGTTGTAGCAGCTATTGGGCTGCTGTGTGTATGTGCTACATATAAGCCAGTGTGGTAGCATACATGTGACTTCCCTAGAGCAGTAGCTAATGCATAATGTCAACAGTGCCTCCAGGAGGAAGTTAGATTGGGTATGGGAGTGGATTCACATGATAGGCATGCTGATCCATTCCTCACAGCCAGCCTTACCCTCTGGGAAAATTAATTTCAGTTTGTCTTGCTGTCTAAATTCAAGCATAGTCAGCCACATAACAAGCAACGTTTTCTTCAGCTCAGCCACATATAGCTGCAACAAGCTTTTACTATTTAACAGATGAGGTTATCAGTTTCCCTTTTACTGACTGTCTCCTCAAACTTAAGTATGAGCATTGTGTTTTTCATTACCACCATTTTTCTTCTTTTTTATGTCTTTATTAAGAAACCAAAAACCATGCAGCATAAAAATTAGCAACATCAGTTAATCAGTGGTATATCAAAATAGAACAGTATGCAATCAACTTTCAAACTCTGACACATAAGAGCAATCTATACCAGAGTATATGTCCATATTTTCCAAAGAATATTTCGACCTCAAAGGGTCCATTTTTCCAGTCCTTAAAAATGATTGCTGCAACTACAACAAAGATCAGTTTGAGCCATAACCATTCCTTAACGTCCATGGGATATAAAGGAAGACCCAAAACTCTACATGAGGCAAGTAGTGGATGTTCTTGGCAAGGGCTGATCTACAGGCCTTCAAAACTTTACAACACACCTGTTCTACACAACAGCAGGAACAAAACATATGATAAAATCAGCCCTTTCTATCTCCAGCACCTTGTGTCCTGGCCCCCTCCATGTTTAAAGCCTCTGAATGACTGATGTGCCATAATGTATAATGTTAAAATGGGCAGACATAAGCAATGGAAAGAACTTCAGATGTTTATTTGAGATAACACCTTGTCCCACAGATATTTCTTTAAAGGAGTTACTAACACATGTTCTCAACTGCACCTTAAAGAACACAAAGTTGATATGAGTTTCTGAGTTAAAATCCCACACCAAAAGCCTTTGCTGCCTAAGGAATCCTAGGCAGTTATGTAGCACAGGAGCAGTATACCCTCCCCACCCCAATACTGGTTTCCAGCTCTATACACAGAACATAACTGGAGAAATTGCCATCTTTTCAATTAACTTCCTGAATGGCAGACTAAGCAATTCTGGAAGGGAAAAATGAGGCCAGAGGATTCCAGAATCTCTCCAGTGGATAATACCTATGGCTAACCAAGTGTACCAGCAAATTGGGGATGAATCAACTTGAACTTTGGGGGACTAACATATTTTTTCCCACTGCCTTAGGGCCTTGGTTGAAGAACAGGTTTCTGTAACCCAGATCCATACCTCAATCTCAATTCTGCCTGGGACCTGGATCTTGTTTCTGTCCCTTCTACCAAAGAAATGCTTCATTATCACCATCACTTCTATTTCCACAGGCAGCCATATAGGGTGTGGTTCCGACCTAGCTCTCCAAAATCAGTCAATCATGTTGTCAGGAAGCATTTCACCCTTGACTTGGGGATAAGTGAGTAATCTCTTCCTAGGGATTCTAGGACGGTGTCCAGCCCATAAAAAACAAGGTAAACGCTTTTGGGCCTGGGCAGGGAAGGAAGAGAGAGCTAATTGGGAGACAAAAAAAGATAAATACATTTTGGCAGACAATTTGTCTTAATAGCAGCAATTCTAGAAAGTAAAGGAAGTCTGAGAGATGCCCATCTGGAGAATGTGTCCTTCAAACCCTTTATGAAAGGCTCTGTATTCAGAGAAAGTAGGTGAGCCAAGTAATACTGAAATTATATTGCCATATACTTTACCATATACTTTGCAGAATGGGTAATAGGAATTGAAACCCCTTCCCATCTCTTCAGATGAACATCTGCACTAGCATTCAAAGGAAATAGAGATGGCTTGCTTAATTCATTTGTAGCCAACAAAGCTCCTAAAATTTTTGCAGGGTAGTTAGGATTGACTCAAGATTTGGCCTAGGATCAGACAACCAGATCACTCTGGCATATGTGAACCAGGAGGCGATAACAAAATCAGTAGGGTTGATCTCAAAACCTCAGTGTGGATGGTTGTGCCTTAAAAACACACAATAGATTCTATAGCCAAGATAAACAGAGGAGGGGATAGTGGGCAACCCTGTCAGATATCCCCGTGAAAACAGAAAGTAGTGGAAATCAGGCTTTGGGCAGCAACTTGTGCCAGTGGCTCAGAGTACAATAATCTGCAGTGGATCAGGAAACTGCCATTTAATCCTCACACCTGGAGAGCAGCCCACAAAAAATACCAATACAGAGAATTGACTGCCTTGTGAAAGTCCAGAAGCAACCATCAAAGGAAGGTGTTGATACTTAGCTCTAGCCAATTGTTTGATGTTTAGCAAAGTGGCAAATAAGGTCCACCCCTTCTCCTACATTGCTGCATGGGAATAATTAACTTCTGTAAGCAACCCTAAAACACAGAGCCAAAATTCTATTCTGGCATATATTTTTATTTCCATGTGTAAGATGGAGATTGGATGGAAATCAGCTGGAATGGGGCTAATTTATTGGACTTTAGCAAGAAGTTTAAGGTTACCAGCCTGGAAGTTTGTGGAAAAATACCCCCCCCCCCAGAAAAAAAATGCTAGTAATGGTCTACTTAATAATGTTTTAAAGACTTGGTAAAATTCCACTGGAAACCCAACAGGATAAGGAATCTTATCATTTGGAAGTCCATGAATGGCCGTTTCTATGTCTGAAACTGAAACAGAGATGTTAAGTGAATGCTGTTCCTTCTTCTCTCTCTACCTGAGGTAATCAGGCCTGTTGTAGAATAGCTGCATGATGGGTCAGGTCTGGGGCCATGGGTTTACTATAGAGTTCAATGAAATAATCCCTTGCACATATGTTAATTTCCTGAGCCACCCCCTCCTTCTTGCAATCAGTCTGCTGGCGAGGACTTTCGTGGGTCAAAACCCTTTGGACCAATTATAACATGAAAGTCTCTCCCACTTATTGTGAACATTGGGCATCTTGAGAGCTTTGCACTCCTTCCTTAGCTGAAAAATCTGGGCTCCCATCCACCTTTTATACTTTGTCATTATGGGAAATCTACTTTCTATTTTAGTAATCTCTGCTTCTAGCTGGGCTATCTTGTTCTGTTCTGCCAATTTACTTAAGCCCCCTTGTCTTGATTCTAACCTGGTCTTTGAATCTTCCTGAGTTTACAAAAACATATTCAGTTCAACACTCCAAAGTGTTCCAAAAATGCTGAATCAGCCGAGAGTGCTATCATATGATGGATAATCCACAGATGGAGAATGTAAAATTTCAAAGTTCTGTGTTGCAAACCTTTCTTAAATGTGAAACCCTGAACCAGACATACTTGTGATTAAACATGGCAGAGAAACTATGCCTTATCTCTGTAAACAACTTTAAGATTTGTGGGCTTACCAATTAGTAACTAAGTCAGGAAGCAGTGCCCATCTGATGAGCTAAAAAAGCATACTTCACACCCTCTGGATGTGGAACTCTCCAAGTGTCAACTAGCTGCATGTCCTTTAAAATGTTTTTTAAACCTTGGGCTGTCTTGTGTATTTCCTGAACCACATTGAAGAAACCCTATGTATGGCTGAGTTATGAGGCAGGATAAAGTCAACTCCTACAATCACAGGTAGAATAACCCCCATATTCAGTAAGGCAGTAGTAAACTGTGAAAACTTCTCAGGGTTATCATTGCTAGGGCCATAGAAGCAACACAACAGCATTGTGTCTAATATCATCATCACCTTCTCCCTGGTCCCTTAGACACCACCAGCAATGACCATCCTAATCTCTTGTGAATTTGGATGGCCACATGTCTTTGTGCTCTGAAACAGCAACTCAGGAGCTCCCGCCCTTTCATTTACTTAAAGCAACAAGCAGAATACAGTATTAATTTTATTTCCTGAAGAAAAGTAGGTCAAACGTATTACAATTCCAAAAGTAAAAACATTCCTGCTGTTTAATGGCGGTAGAGAGGCCTCCAACATTCCATGACATACCCAACTCCCCCACCCCCCCGTCTTTCACAAATCATGTAAGATTGTCATGGTCATAGAAAAAAAGCAGAATGTGTTGTAAACACCTGTACACAAATGGGAACAAATTCAGCCTATCTAAGGCAAGTGCAATAAAAAACAAAGTCACCCTAGGGCACACACCAAGGGAACCTGAATGGTTAACAATATCAGGTCCCAGTCTTAAACATATAATAGAACATGGCAACATCTTACATAATTGCTGGAGTATATTGTACTTCAAACCATAGAATAGGCCCATAACATGCAAGAAAATCAAGCAAAAGAGTTTAAACATTAACTATAAACATCTGCAGACCTCTGTCTGCAAATTGGACCTCAGTAGGATAAAGACCTCTAGTAGCAACTAGACTGCCCTAAAATGTCCAGGCAGGGAGAACCATCCAATAAAAGTCCATACAAATACCCAGAGTACCTGAAAGTAAGTGGAGACCCAGTAGCAAGTTTCAGCATCCATGGCAGCTTGTCTGCCTTGCATTCACTTCACTGGGGTGGTATCCAGAGTGAGGAATCACATCTCCTCTCCCTGCTCTTTTTAAAGATCAGGTAAGGGGGCAATTAAGATCTTGTGAGGGAGAGAGAGGCCCTGGTTGGGAATCATGATCCCCCACCCTCCCACAGCTGATTTGCTCATGCATGTAAGGCACTGCTTTTTCCTTGGAGGGGACTTGCTAGGGGAGCTGGGGTAAAACTGGATAATCTTTTGGTGTCCTTGCCCTTGCTATCTATCTCCATAGATGCTGAAAAGTCCTCATGGACATCCACCAAAGGGGCCTGTGATGCTGCTGTAATGAACATTTTGACTTCTTCCAGCAATTCAAAAGTCATAGCTTGGCCAACAGAATTCATAAGTAATGGTGCTGGAAAATGCAGTTGACATGATGTTCCCATGTCCTTCAGCTTTCATATGTAAGGTGCTATTGTTTTCCTTTTCATGCAAACCAGGGACAATGCTAACTGGCAACCCAGCTATTGTAAAATCATTTTACCAGCTCCCTGCCTAGTCTTAAGATAGACTCCCAAATGCTGTAGTCCAAGGAATGGGCAGTTAAATGTCCTGGCAAGTTGTGGATTTTATTTTACATGTGCATCCTGTGAGCTCTCTCTACAATGATGGACTGCTATGGTTTCACAAGAGAGAACAGCTCATTTGTTATAAACAAGACTGGATCAGCTCCCTCCTTCCATTCTGGTAGACCAATGAACCACAAGTTGTTCCACCAACCTCTTTCCTCCAGGTAATCCGGGTCAAGCTTGAGTTTCAGGGACCTCTGCTGAAGCTCAGATGGTTTAAAATGTGTTTTGAAGCTATTTATTGCTGAACCCTGCTGCTTCTCCATTGCTGCTGGCTGAGCTGCCATTTGTTTATCTTGTCACACACTGGCCTCTTTCAAATCTGCTGTATCATTCATTACTGCCTGCATCATCCCTGTTAATTTAGAGAACTGGTCTTTTAAATCAGTGGCCGCCTCCGTAGCTTTAATCTGCATGGCTGCCATTCAGTTCTTCCACATGCCTTGCACCACTGGAGATACAAATAAGCCTGTTTTGTTCTCCAAGGGTGCTATGGAGCTTAGACACTGCTACAGGAGACTGTTCTGAGCCATAATACACTTGTACTACAAAGAGCTACTGCAAGTTGCAACTGGACTGACTATTACCAGAAATGGTTCCCCAGCTTATTCTCCTCACATGGAAGACATTTCCACAATGCAGTCCCATGCATGCTCCCACCACCATCTTTCTTCGAAGGACTTTTAACTATTTTAGATCATGTTTTATTACTTACTGATCATCAGTCCCATATTCCTCATATTCACTCTGTGCTGCATGTAACCTATTCTTCTTCTGTTTCAGCTTTCTTTTCTTACTCCAGCACATATCAGCTTCAGATTGCTTAACTGGCGTTCAGATTATAACCATCTTTGAGCTAATTTTACCAGCATCATATAGGTCTGCAACTGCAGTTCCACAACGTCTTTTCATTGTAGTCATTATTACTACTGGCTTGATGGTGGATGTAAATTCCTCATTTTCATATCTTCTATTGTTCTAGTTCAGGTCATATTGACAATATCATACTTTCTAAACTATATCACTAATCCATCAGACGCGCTTGTTGCTTTGAGAGTGGATTAATGCATTTTTTAAGTTAGCTGTGACATTTTATATTTTCATTTCATGGCTGTACTCCTCATTTAGTCACTTTCTGCATTATTGGGATAGCAGGTTATTTTGTTCTGAAGAAAGTCTGGCAAAAACAAAAACAAGACTAATGAAAACACTCAACACACCATACTGTAACTTACAGGTGTCTGTTCCTCCATGACTAGGCCATAATTAGTCCCTAAATACTATCTAGTATGGAGTCAGGGTGTGACAGGCTGCCTGTTTTCTGTCATTGTGGTAAAAACAATTATAAAAGGACATATTTCACAAATTGGTATTGTTAAACACAGGGAACAGCATACATTTTCCCCTTTTTTATTGCTAAGCTTCCATCTGAAACTCTATAGAAGCATGTTATTTTATTTCACAATTTCTTTCATAGTTTTATCTTTATAGCTAGCATCAGCAATAAATGTTCTAACTTAAAGAGATTTGATTAAATCAACATCAGCCTAAAATTAACAGCATCAATGAAACCCCCCCAAAGGCGGTGGGACTTTAACATTTGTGTTTAAGTCTTCTAAAATTAAATCCACATTACTTGCCAGAAATAACTGTCAGTGAATAAAACCCAAACTGGACACTTCTTTATCTATCTATCTATCTATCTATCTATCTATCTATCTATCTATCTATCTATCTATCTATCTATCTATCTGTCTATCTATCGTATCTATGTATCTATCTATCTGCCTATTTGTCTATTACTTTGGTTTACCAAGAAAGTAAAAATAGGCAAAGTCCTCATTTTCAGTGGAGGACCTAGAAGAAATACACCATTTTATACTAAGGTTTGAAGGTAGTTATGCAAGATTTACATGATAAATGTACATATATAGAATAGTAATCATATAACAGTTAATCAAAACAAGAATAGAGTGAAAAGATTAATATCCAACAAAATGTCTAGTCATTTCAAAAAGAGTCAGCACTAATTAATTAAGAAGGAGACAGGGAAAGAAATATAGGATGAAGATGGGTGTAATTTATGAAGGAGTATAGAGGAGGTCCAGGTAATAGAAGCATTTATAGGAAATAGGAATATTGGTGGAGAGGGGTTGGCAATTGTCAGATAGTTAGAGATTAGATGAAGTAGCTGTATTTTAGCTGTTAGATAAAAGAGTGGTGACAGTAAGGGTTTGGGGGGGGGGGGTGGAGATTATCTAGGAACATCACATGTACACACTCATTAGCTAAGTAGATACAATGTCAGTTGAGTTTTAAATGATTTTAGGGAGTGTTCTTGTCATATTACTAGTGTAATAGAATTCTAGAAGTTAGTGAGGTGCTGGTTGAGTAGTAGTTTTCCAAAAGAACTGTTGGGTTTGGATGCATATAATAGGTATTTGTCCAATGTATGTAGTATTCTGTAAGGGTTATATATTTATACAACCTCAGAAATAGACGAATAATTGTTAGGTTTATACACACTGCTGTGGATTTCAGGAAGTTGTGAGTAGATTAGATAATGTGATTTTCAGCCACAGTAATTCCCTTATGGTGGAACAGTGGAGGGTTCTATTTGGAAGACTGACAGCAAATAATGTTGTTTTGTAGTAGTATTGCTGAAGTTTTCTTTAGCAAGGTCACCAGAATATTGTTAAGGATGAGTGCAGAATGCATTAGACGAAGCAAGAGGAGAGAGCAGGAAATGTGCTTACTTGAAGTGCCTGAGAGGAAGGGTTTGGCTTTATAGAGAGTATATAGTTTTTGGTATAAAGTTGTCACTATATTTTGGACATGTGTGTCAAATTTTATGTTCTCAACTACAAGGATGCCTAATAACTTAGTATGTGTGAGAAGTTCAGTTTTTTTTTTTGTTGAATGAGGTAACTGAGAAAGAAGTTTTATTGACTGAAAATTGTTTGGGACTAAATAAGATTAGTTTAGATTTGTTTGGGTCTAGGAATAGCGCTGCAGATGTTAGCCAGGTTTCAATTGAGGAGAAGCATGCCTGGGTAAGTTCCTATACTTTGTTTATGGTTTTAAATACAGATAGCTGTAGAGTCATCTGTATACCTTACTAGGGATGGGGGTTTACAGACTTTTTGTGGTCATTGATGAAGATGTTATAAAGAATGGTTCCCAAGATTGACCCTTATGGTACACTGACAAGGACAGGGATGTAGGATGAGGTGTCATTTTGTCACCACTTACATTTCTGCCTGTATTGTTTGGGAAATCGTTTGTATTTTACTTGGGCTGATCCTGTAATTGGTCAGTTTTGAACAGTGCGCTACGGTGGTGTAAAAATATAAATAAATAAACTCATTCAACTCAATTGACTCAGATCCATAATTTTGACTTTATTATTACTAATATCCCCAATAAACTCTAATTTCTAACCACACTACCCTATACACCAACTAGCCATTCCCCACTGCTTTTATACTGAACTTGTAAAGTGCCAACACTTTCTTTCACCCTATTTCTAACTAGAGCAATTCTTGAATGTACTTGCAGCAATATTATGTATGAATTGCAGTCCATAAACTGGACTTCACTCTATGCTTGTACAGATACTACTTCATTTCAAACTCCATTTTAAAGTTTACTTTCTCCTGTAAAAGACAAAGTAAAAAAAAAAAAAGATTAGACTCAGAAACCACAGTTCACCTCAGATTACATAAAAATCTACTGTCAACTAACTAAACAAAGAGAGAAAGGATAAGACCTGAAAATGAGTACAGTATAATCCTCATGGCTTTACTTCACACATCCCTTGTATATAATTTGAAAACTAACAGTAGAATAATATTTGTTTTGCCTCATGCCTATGCAGCTGTCCTAGCTGAGACAAGCTAAGCATTTTTAGGATTCATAAAATGCATTTCATCCAGTGAAGTCTTGTTAAATCTAATCTCTTCCAGCTTACTTCTTCACAATTTCATTATTCAAATCTGACAAAATGTATCATCTCCTTCTTTAGCATCTCATTTGAAAACCTTTACTTTATTTTAGAACAATTTCACCCAAAATATTTAGACAATTCATAAACAACTCAGACTACCCGTGCAAACTATATTTTCATATTCACCTACTAGACTTCTTCAGACATAATGTCCAAATATATACCCTAGGAGTCGTTTAAAGTCCTCTACTTTTCTATTTATTTTTGACTTTCATGATGATCTTCATTAGCTTGATACATTCCTTATTATGATGACATCATACTAAGTCTCACAAACTCAGCATTTCACTCCAAATTCAATTGCAATAAGACTTCAAAATGTTATGGAATTGACTGTCATCTAATAAACTTAATATTAATACTCAAAAACTAATGTCATGCTTCTTGATACCACAAAAATGTTTTGTTTCTTATAATAAAAGATGATAGTTCCCTTCTTCCTTCTGTAGATGAACAAAGATGCCTAATTTCTATATTTGATCAAATGCTATCCATTAACTCTCATACTGTTATATGATCACAAAAGGAATTAATCCAAGTTCAGACTGTCTATACAATCTCCAAACTCTTAAATCCTGAAACAAGAAAAGCTGTTGCCCTTAACATGTGTATCCTAAGTTTAGAATATGCCTTACCCATACTAGTGGGTAATTCTGCTCATATTGTGTCTATACTCCAGAAAAATAAAACAAAATATTAATAGTTACTCATCTAGCACAAACTAATGAACATCACTGGATTTCAATTAAAAAAAACAAATGGGTATCTACTAATACAAGATCTAAAGTCCCTCTTTGAACCTTTAGATATGAGACAGCACACTAATCATATTGCCCAACTGTATTTTCTCTTTTAACCTTCTACTCCAGCTAGTCATTCAGAAGTCAAGATGTCCTAGTGTTTGTTAGACTCCCCTTGCCATTTCAATATGTGAAAAACAAACCTTTTCTAAAATAAGTCCTGTTACAAGAACATCAGTACCTTCTGAATGAAGAAAGATAAGCAACTTTTCTCATTTCAGAATGCAGCTTATACATTGTTTATTCAATCACCTAATCAATCAAACTGCTCATGCTCCACTGATAAAACTTAATTATACCATCTTCCTTTAACCAGATCTATTCAGAAGGCAAGAGATCCGATCTTAACAAATGTTAACCACCCCCAGCTTAACTTCTTAAAGTCAGGACGTGTGTTGAGCAGTCAAATCTGCTATTACTGACAAGGAAAAGACAATAGCTGAATAAAAACAGATTTGTTTTTGCTGCTGTCAATACCAATAAGGTGTCCCTTTGTCTTACAAACTTAGAAAGCAGCTAGAATAACAGGATCTATGTTCACATGCATTTTCTGAAGACTATAAAATCTTAAACTCAAAAGTATGTCATCATTTAATGACTTTTGTCATCAGTGATTTGTCTGAAAACCAAAGATTTTTATGAGAAACCGAACAAACATATGAGGAAAAATTCTAAACATTTTACAAAAATCTGGACATTTAACAGGCATGGCAAAGTGAGTGTAAACATAAAGGGACTGTGTTACATGGTCTTTCTGACAGCACTTGCTAAGTACTTTATGGCTTTGAAAGCCGGCAAAGCACTTAACATTTTTTTGTTTGTTTGTTTCCTGTAACTAGTAGTACATACAGCAGATAAAGCTTCATGGCCTACAAAGAGTTATGATTGGGTTTTCTATCATGACCTTTAATTATTGTGTTCTCAGCATGGATGCCAAGATTCACTCTCAAGGTGAATTTATCCAGGTGTCAAAAACATAATAAAAAGGTTATGATCATTGACCAAATCATAATCATCTGCGTTACTCTTATACTGTATATTGGTATAACATTTTTATGCTAAACTCCAAATTATTTAAGTTATGTTTTTTATAATCATACATTCTCAATTGTCTGCTTGTCACTGCACATATATTATATGTAATTTCTTATTTTTCCAGTATAAATAAGTTATTTATAAACATTGTTGCCTTTTAACCCAGGTCATGACTGAAAAGGATAGTGAACAAACTTAAATACGTAACATGTATACATACATGCATACTTAGATACATATATAAATAGGTACATACATACATTCTAGCTATATTTGCAACTTAGAAAAATAATAAAAAGAAGACGTGGCAAAAGGAAACTGGAACCAAGTAACTATTGTTAGTGCTTTCGTCCATTCTCATAAAATGAACTTCTTCAGACAAATTAAAAAGTCTCCTCCCCCTCCTTATATAGACAATATAAAAGTCACATGATAAATTATACCAGAATTAAAATATTAAATAAAAATAAATTAATTCACTATATATTATTTAAAAATTATTACTTGTATATATCTATATATATATATATATATATATATATATATATATATATATATATATATATATATATATATATACACCCACATCTTATAACATCTATATTAAGTTTAAAATCCACAACAACAATAATAATACTGTTTCTTCATTCATTTACTATGTAATACTTCAGTGTGTCAAACTTTTCAGTTTAAGTAAACAGGCAATAGGGCATTGGTCATTTAGCCCAGGAAAACAATAAGCATTTAGGCTCAATTGCCACCAAAAATCTTGTTTTTCCAGTAGCAACCCCAAATTGCCACCTCTATACCCTAACTTACCTTGATCAATGACTCTAAATTTAATATTATGCTCTGGATTTTCTTGAATTTGTTTTGCCAAGACATAATTTTCTTTCTCTTTCCTTATACTATAAATATGTTTGTCTATTCTTTCTTTTAGTTTGCGCTCAGTCTTACCTATATAAAAAACAACGCATTCTTAACATCTCCCTAAGTAAACTACATTTTTAGAATTACAATCAAATTTATTAAATGCTGAAAAATTCATATTCATAGTAAATGAATGAAGAAACATTGCATTATTATTGTTGTTGTGGATTTTAAACTTAATATAGAAGTTATAAGATGTGTATATATGTATACAAGTAATAATTTTTAAATAATATATAGTGAATTAATTTATTTTTATTTTATATTTTAATTCTGGTATAATTTATCATGTGACTTTATATTGTCTATATAAGGAGGGGGAGGAGACTTTTTAATTTGTCTGAAAAAGTTCATTTTATGTGAATGGATGAAAGTGCTAACAATAAATAGTTTCTTGCTTCCTATTTCCTTTTGCTACCTCTTCTTTTTATTATTTTTCTAGTTTGTCTCATTTCTACATAGTATATTTGCAACTTCCTTGGGTAACATCACATAGGACTTCTCAACTACATGGGCTCTTGGTCTTTGTTAAGAATTTATTCTGCTTCTAGCTATTTTGGTAAAAAAGAAAATGTTTCATCACAATAGGCATGCTCCCATTTCTTCCTTGCTTTGTTATTGTGCTTCATACCAGTGAGTCACATAATGTGCAGACAAGGTTTTATGGCTGGTACTTGTGTTATTATCATCATCATCAGCCCTCTTTTTTTCCATTTTCTACATGGGGTTGGGGTGTTATGTTAACTGTCCCCATCTCTCTCAATTCAGTGCCACACTATTGCCTTCTCTGACACTCATGGCTGACTGTTGCAGATCTTTTCTCACACAATACATCCACCTCTTTGCTGGATGTCTTCATTTCCTCTTGCCTTCTACCTGTGCGCCCCAAATCATCTTCACCAGACTGTCTTCTGCTTATCTTCATAGGTGGTCTTCCTGAGTTGCATGTTGGTTGTGTGTGATCTTGTGACTGCCTCTCTCTTTCTGAACCATGAGTTTGCTACCATCAAGCCATTTGTCAGACAGATGTCTAGAATGGCCTCTCCTTCTTTATTCCTGTTATCCCACCATGCAGAACCAAGGAGTCCTCATATCCTGTTCTGTCTGTCCCAATATGTGTATTTAAGTTACTCATTATCAGCACCACTTCATATTGTCCTACTTTATTTTTATCTTGCAACTCTGTACTCTTCTCTTCACTATCACAGCTGGCATAGTACTGTCCTATCTTTATTTTTGTCATAAGTGTGCCACTACTGATGACATTCCTTTCCACAATTCCCATACCATTTCTAGCCTGTTCTCGTCCTAAGTAGTAGACTTTGGATCCACTATCAGCATGGGTCCCTGTTATAAGGCAGAGTAGGTCAAGTTCTCAAAACCCACTTATCAGTGGTGATATTAGTCATCCTGATCGAATTTAGCCCCACAATACAGGCTATTGTAGAACAGTAGATGCCCAAAGTGGTTAGTCTATATAACTCTTCCACTATAGGTCACCATGTAGAGTCTGTGGTGTTCATTGGAGAGTTTCAGATGGACAAATTTAGCATGTTTTTTCAAGGTGGGAGGAACTCCACAGAGACACAGGGAGAGGACGCCACCTCCAAACAGGAATTGGCTGGAGGTCAGGATTGAACCTTGTACCTTGAGCACTGAAGGCAAAGAACTTAACCATTATACAAACTGGTCTTGTGTTATATGTTGCATCATGTATATTACTGGTGAAGATTAACAGCATGCGTGAAGTACACAAAACAACACAATCAGCTAAATATTGCAATAAATTTCAAATAACAACCAGTTTGCATTATGTTCAATAGATATGATCCTAAATGATAATGTAGCCTCTGCATTCATTTCTAAATGCTGCTTTTTGAGAGAAGTAGACTTAAAGAACAGTGAAGATGCTGTAGTATACATTACATACATATATGCAAATATTTCAAGCATGGGCATTAATGCCCTTCTAGCTTGCCAATATACCAAAACATTTGTTACCACAACGTGTCCAGACTGTTCTTAAAAATATCTAAACTAGTACTTGCTTTAATGTAATTTGGTAGTCTGTTCCATGCATCAGTTATTCTATCAGAGAACCAATTAGTACACTTCTGATTCCTGTAGAATATTCTATATAGGTTGTCTGATGATATTCTAGTAAATTTTGATAACCACAAACATTCCCAGAGGTAGTTGTCTCCAAATGCCCTCTACACCTGAATAAGATATCCTCTTAGATATCTATAAGAGACACTTACAAGTTCAGATATTTAGTCTTTCATAATAACTTAAATTTTCACATCTGTGGATTCCTTTGGTATATTTCCGCTGTATTCTTTCCAGTTTACTCATGCTTGTTTACTTATATGGTTTCCATATTGTTATTCCATACTCAAGTCTGGGTCTAATGTAACAAACAATGACTTCATCATTTTTGATTTCCTAGGCTTTATAAATCTTTTTATACAGACTATAGTTCTATAACTATTATTAACCAATTGGTTGATATGATTAGAAAAACTCTAAGCTTGATCTACCCATATAGCTAGGCCCTTAAATGAGTCTACAGTTTCACTGTGTGTTTTATAAAATATTTATGTCTGACAAATCACATATGTTTAGTTTTTGATGTATTTATCAACATATTATTCTCCTGTGCCCAAATGGTCAATTTAGTCAAGTTATTTTGCAGACGTGCTTTATCTGTAACACATGTAATCAGTTTACTCAATTTCAGGTCATCTGCATATAGACTGTAGAACACCTCAGATGAAAAAGTTAAGTCTAAAAGGTACAGTCTAAACAAGTAAGGGCTGGGGGCAGAGCCCTTTGGGATACCCTAACTGTAACCAAGAATTTCATCTTTCCAGTTGCTGTATGATACTTGCAATGCCCTATTTGTAAGCCATGCAGCTATCCATCTTATCAAGAGTACATCAATGCCTAGTTGTTCTAATTTATTGATTAGAGCTTTGTGTATGACCCTGTCAAATCTATGACAAAGCAGCCATAACTGAAGCAATGCTTTCTATGACCCTATCAAATACCCAAGATAAATTTAACTACCAGAGGAATATTTTAAAAGTAAATCCCACACCTGAAGGGACCTATCCCTATCCACAACCCAAGTAACTTTGTAATTCCAGACCACCAAAGCTGTTGAACATGCTACAGTCACAGAAATCCCAACCCTCAAAGCCACACGCTCCTGGGATCCAAACATTGTCATCAGCATGAACAAAACATGCTGGAGGGATAGGTTCCTAACCCAGAGACTCCCCAGACACTGGAATAGACTGCCCATACATTTCAAGCAGAGCACCTCTTTGGCCCTCTTCAAAGTAACCTTGATGAATGGATTGGGGATTGAAAATTCACCCCAGGGATCATGTCAGTATATGAAGTCTGAAACTCAACTGTCTGTCATTATTTGAACTTCAGTCCTCAAAGATTTGCCAGTGATTTGTGAGAAAGCACCATTCTGAGAATGAGATGTGACTGACAATGTTCTTACCTAAACACAAATACCAGGATGAAAATTAAAGTAGAATATTACTCAGAGTGCTGTGGCACCCAGCTATAGAATTAATATACCCATTCCAAGGCTATGTCATGTGTTCATAGTGCCAACCTTCAGAACTGCAGGCATTCAATTAAACCATATGGCACGAACTTCCAGGGTAATCATATAATTCTGAATCAACCAGTGCAAACCTTTCATGCTTCAATGGGAGAGAATGTCATAATGTATTTATTTTATTCCTGTACTGCATGTACATTTTATACTGTTAATTTGTCCTGAGCAAGAAATCTGTACAAAGCCAGGAACAATGGAGGAGCCAAACCGACAATTAACTTTGGCATGAGAAACCCACAAAACACCTCTCAACCTCAGACAAAGTGCCCACATTACAAATATATATTGTGACCTAAACAGCAGTATACTTTTACAGCTAAATACTTGTCATTGGTAGGATAATAAACTGTAATTTTGTTAAGGACTACAGAAAACTACAGTAACTGCTTTACCATACAAAAAAAATGCACCTCGATAAAACTGCTAAACGTATTAGAAATCTCCCCAAAAGCATAACAGCTAAAATGAAGGACTTCCTTCCTATAAAACACGTTCAACTTAATTTTACAATACCTTGACAACTGATATGGATAGTGTCAGGGCTGTTCCCATAATACTTTGAAAATTAACATTTATAAATCTAAAACAAAGTCAGTAAACTCCAACAAGCAATGTATAATAAGCTTATATGCCTTAACAGGATCACAACACTACTAAACTAAATAAATAATTATACCCGACCTGCCTACACCCTCATATAAACTATCGCTCATTGCAAATGCTACTGCTAAACAGAAAACTCTCACCTCATCTTGCACTTCAAAACGTTCAGAAACGTAGCTCGCAGTTTAGTGCTAATTATGTAACTCCACACATACAACCTCTTACAGCAAACCTCTGCCCAAGGCCACAAGCAATGGAACAAGTAGACCACCCAGCACTCTTTAAATATCATAACCTCAACTACATGCTACAGTTAGAATTGCTAATATCTGCTGTCTGTCACTTTTCTGCCTTAACCTGATGTGAAACCCCCACAGCTGTATGACGGAACTGTGACTTTCTGCACCATGTGTTTGTTTATATATTTTTGTAACCACTAAACCTAGACAGCACTGAAGATTAACAGTCAGACTCCCAATGGCAGCAACTGCGCATGAGCAACAATTCCCAAGCCTGCGAACCTCGATACTGCTGTACATCTAACAGACCAGAGAGGTAACCACCCAAAATAAGAAGGCTCCTTCCCTTCACTATAGAAGTAGCACCAAAGAAGCACAAAGGCATGTTAAAACCCCATGTGACCAACAAAATAATAACAAGCTACTCAGTTACTGAGATGTTTTAGTGCAGTGCACGATGTAGGGAATTAGCAATGAGAGCAACCCTATATGGGAACCGGGATTCACGAAGAGCAAATTCACATCGCGTGAAACGGGTGAAACAACCACCTGCACCGCCTATCCCGCTCACAATACCTCAGAATTTGCAGTGATGCAGCACAACAGACTCACCCAGGGGAAAGAAAAAATACCACTGCAAGCGTCTGCCCCCCCCCGTGGAACCCTGATTCCCCCCAACTTCCTTTACCCAGTATTCCATTTTTTCTCTCTTTTTTTTGAAAGAGTTAAGCAAGATAACTGCCATGATGCCACAATTTAAAAGCCCACGACATCAACTCAACAAGGCATCCAATCAACTTCACTGCCAAGATCAATATGTACATATTTAATTTATTTATTTTGTCTTTGATCATCTAGATAAATTAACTAAGCAGTTAACTTATGTTTGGGTAATATTCCTTGTATTATCTACAGCTATTACTAGTATACCTAATTTTATAATTTCCAAGCTGTATTTAGTCAGAACAGGGGTTATACTATGAGAACGTATGGTGAATCAATAAGAAATCATTCCTGCCATGGCAAAAACTGCCACTTAAAATCTTTTAACTGCTACTGGCACTAACTTTTCTGTAAATTAGCCTGGCACTTTGGAGTTGTGGCACCTTAATAGCTATATCTCTTTATCTGAGTTGTGATGACAACGGAGTTGATTATTTTAGCTAACAGAGGTTTAGGAAGGTGCAGTGAAATGTATCTTCTTTATTTTTTTGTTACCTTTCTGTTATGACTATATTAAAAGTGCTAAACCAGTCTAACCAGTGAGCGACTACTAGTTTTGATGTATGGGCAGAGCAAAACAAGATTAACCAAGCCCTACCTTAATCATCCCCTACGGCCGTTAGCACCCCGCAAGCAGGTGCAACAGACAACTGCTCTTCGCAGGCTAAATCTCGACCTGTGAAACCGGCACCCACTCTCCACAAGAAACAAAGCAACAGCAAAACTCCCCCATTCACCACTACACCACCACCAAACAAGACAGGAGAGAGCGCCTGAACAACAACACATTAACTAAACACCAAATAAATGCCTGTGATAGTACGCACTGCAGTAAAAGTCACCAAGTAGCCCAAGCACCATGAATCTTCTTAGACAAACCCAACACCACCAACGAGCGAGTGAACCCAACACCAACAAAGAGCAAGCAACAAAATGAAAGGTCACCCAGGCCAGCAGAACAAACCCACCCAGACAAAGTAGGAATGTAGGTCAAAACCCCATGAACCGCACCACCACCCAACCACTACACAACAAAACTGTGACCAACAACAAAACCAGACAAAGTGACTCACCCCCTCATAACTTCCCTAACGCTCATCTACCAACCACAAGCAATCCCACAGCAAAACAACTCCAGTCACCTCCTAAGAGCACAAACACATGCACACACACACACACACACACACACACACACACACACACACACACACACACACACACACACACAAACAAAAAAATCACTTTCATATGTTTGACCATACGCTATACCCTAGGTACTCACCTCCAAATGCCCACCACCCAACCAAGGCCTTACCTGACCAAAGAACACACCGGTCATCAGGGCATGAACCTGCAGTATAGCAATTTCATGCCAAAATGTGATTACTTACCCAGCTACACTTGTCTAAACCCTTTAAACCCCTCCCACCCTTATCTCATTTCCTCTCAATCATCTCTCCCTCCATTTAACCCTTTCACCTCCCCCACCCCCTTAACTTCCATTAATATATCAGCCTGACCCCTTCTGAAGATGTCCCAGGACAACTTGGTTTGTCACGAAACCTCATTTATCAATGTGTATGTCTTTACTCTTTCCACATCTTATGTATCTATAAAAAGATTTCCTATTATGCTCAATAACTTTATATAAATTTTCCTCAATTTTTCTTGATCTTGTCTCACGCTATGCTTAATCTGTTTGTCCAGCTTGTTTATTTCAGTATAAAAATTGTAGTTCGACTTCTTTTCTATTTCTTATATTTTTTTGTCTCTCACCTTAATCAGATATCTTGTTGTTATGGAATTATATCCCTCTGATGTTGCATCCCTAGATCCTAATGTTAAACTTTTTTATTTAATTTTTGCATTCAAACAATTTCTCTTTCAAAACTTTCCTCATTCCATCTGCAGTTTTTTCCACTGCTGAACACCTCACTCCAGTTAGTTTTACATAGTGACTGTTTTGTTTCCATATAATCAGTAGTTAACCTTCTGTGCATTGGGTTAGATTTCAGTTTGGCAAAATTATCTACCAACAAATTAACCTGTATAACCCAATGATCACTGCACATCAATGGTGGTAAAACTTGATTTGAAGTAACAGTAATTTCTTTAGGAACACAAACAATGTCTAGTATGTTCTGTCCCCGGTAGTTTTTTTTTTTTACAATCTGAAGCAATTGTTGTTCCTAAATATATATTGTGAATAATTTCCTTCCTAATGTTGGTGAATCAATATGATTCCAGTCTGTTTATGGTAAATTTAAGTCCTCAGCTAATATTATTATTGCTTCCTGTGTTTCATGCAAGAAATTTATGAATTCCTCTAGGTCATCTGCACTTGACTTTGGTGATCTATACACTCCAACAATTGTTATATGTTCCAGGGTTGTCTTTATTTTCACAGTTACACAGTCTATAGTGCTAGTGTTATCATTGAACATGTAATAATCACAGGTCTCATAACTATCTTTAATCCCTATCAGTAACACCTCCACCTGATTTTTTATTAGGATGTCTATTACAGTAATAAAATGTATACGCTGACAGAACTGGTTTCCAGTCATTGTTCTTTAACTATGTTTCACAAACAATAACAACATCAAACTTCCAATAAAAAATGCATTATTAATGCTCCTAGCATTAACAACAATTATTAAATCTTATAATAGTTTAATCGTTTCTTTTCTTCTGAAATGTTGCAATTTTTTATTCATACTATAAGAATCAACATCAGTAAGTGGATTTAGCTTGCAAATATATGAATGTAAAACTGGATAGGCACAGTAACTAACCTTATCTTGTTTCAGGAAATGGGTAAAATAGGAACAGAAAAAAAATTAAAATAGAATGTATTTATGTCTGTAAGGAAATTATGAGATGACAAGTTATTTCTGAGACACGAGTAACATCTGCAACATGTCTATAGTGCAGTCAAGTTCTTCGCCCCAGTAATGTTTATCTAGTAGTAGTTTGATACCACCAAACCAGTCCAAATGTAAATTACTAAAGATGATTTAAATGAAAGAAATATAATATCCATTTCTCATTGGCTCAGAAATAATTTCTAAATATTATTATGCTGTGTTATGAAGTATCGTCAGTAAACAGGCATTTGAGTTTTAGTTCAGTCAACTTTATAACATTTGAAACTGATTTATTATTTTCAGTGCAAAGCACATCTACATCAGTGAAGCATGTTATATCTTAACCAAGTGGTAATACACACACACACATATATATATATATATATATATATATATATATATATATATATATATATATATATATATATATATATATAAAATATATTTTTGAATCTGAGTTCAAGAATATTCTGTTCTGCTTCTTTAACCACAAGGCACCTAACCATTTCATCACTGCTTCTGCATACATGATGTCATTTCCTTACTTTTCAGTTTATATGTGGAGTATATACCATAATCTAACACTGCAGACAGGCAATCTGCCCAACTAATGAGAGGAAAGAAAACATGAAATGATGTGAAAAAAATACTAATGTCTGGCCAGAAGAAAGGTGAAATAAAGGACACGGGACAGAAAAAGAACTCTGTATTTAAGTCAGGCAGGGAGAAACATACATGCACTCATCCTGTTCCTTTTCTTTCCTTTCCTTTGTATTTCTAATTGCTGAAACAGTGATAGAAAACATCAGACTTGTCACAACAGACAGCTGGAAATCAGCAGCATGTTTCAGTTCCCTATATGCAGACTTATATATTGATTTAGTCCCGCCTGGACACAAAGAAAGCTGCTGAGATTGCAAAACTTAAATTCGCAGCCTTTTACTAAGGAAAGGAACTGTCATGAGATAACAAATAAATCTGAGAGAAAAAGAAACAAATTATGATTTTTTTTTAAGTTATTAAGTACACTGAAGTTGTACGGGTTGTTGTACAGCTTTCTTGCAATCTAAGTATGATCTGTCTTATAGTACATACAGCAATAATGCAATCGACTTGACATACCTACCCTGAATAGCCCTGTAGTAACAGTTTGTGTGTTGAAGTCAGTATTTTGTGAGAAAATGTATCACTCTATTATTGGAGTTTGTAAATAACTTAATATTGCAGTACTTTTCAATGAAGCAATCTTCAGTTTCATAAGAACAAAAATGAACACTGTACTCAGATTGAATTCTGGAAGCATATGTGATGTTTCTCCTCTACAGAATTAGAAATTAAATCACCTCACATGGTGTACTGCAAAAAAAAAAAAAAAAAAAAAAAAATATATATATATATATATACACACACACATATATACCCTGATTTACTTTTTGGTGAGTTGTTTATCTCAATTCAGAAATAATCCACTTTGTAGAAGAGAAAAAGATCAGAATACTGTCATGTTACTGAGTGCAGGACTATAAAATAATTATGCAGAGTAGACAATAATACAAACTGTAAGAGAACAGACAGCAGCATTAGTATGGCAACCATTTTGTATTATATTTTCTTGTTGACAATCTTTAGAATATGACAATTAAATGACAAAGGCACAAAAGTCAGGCAAAGTGCTAATGATTTCATGTCATAATTACATGATCCATGCAAGAGCTGCTAATTCATAACTCTTTATCTGAATATTCAAAGTATTTTCCACCTGCATTAACCAAATGCAAGTAACACCTTACTCGGCAAAGAATTAAACAAGAGCCCTACTGTTTATTGATAATGTGATGATATAAGGTAGTGCCATCTGTGTCAGGGAGATAGGGAAGTACATGTGTAACATATGCCAGCATAGCTAGCTGGAGTTTTATAAAGAATTTTGTCATTTGAATATCACACTGATTTGTACAGATGCTTGTGTTAAAAATGTATTTGTAAAGTTGCTTGTGTTAAAAATGCATCAATGGTGGGTTCTGCTGGAAAGAAAAGAGATATAGATGTATGTCAGACAGCATGATTATAACTGATTAAATGTATATGTTTTAATAGAAAAGTCTGGAAGGGAAGAGATTAATATCAGTCCAACTAATTTTGAAAAATAGACTGAAAATTAAATGGGTTGGTTTAGGCCAAAAAGATTTTATCTTACAGGTTTGATTGCAGCCATACACAAAAATGTCTGGGAAAACCAGGACTAGGAATCCTACTGTGTTTTTCCTAGGGGTGAACTAATTGCTACCCTGGAAGGGTGAAAGTTTTTGAAATTGCTTTATAGCTTTCAAATGCTGCAACATATCTTAGAAAAGCTCTGGGTGTGTACTGTATCAGACTCAGGTGACCAGATGTAATGTCATTCTATAACCAACACTGAAATGATTCTTTAGATATTAGTGAGAAATAACACAGCTCTCTCGTAACAGCACTTTGTCTTCTGGAACCTGACAAGAAAGATCTCTCACAGATATCTCACACAACCTCACACATCTCAACTTGCCTTGCTGTAGTAAGAAACTCAACTAACTGCATCTTGCCTTGCTTTAGTAATTAACCAGGGAACAGCAATTCTTTAGTCAGTCAGGAAAATATAGTGAAATTAGTTAAGTATTATTTTTCTGCATCTGTGTGAATCTATCCTACTCTGTTATTTTTTATAGCTCCTGTGTCTGAAACTCTGGTGTTTATTGTAACTAGATATTCAGTATTCTCATGTTTTTTATTTTATTATTTATTATTAAATATTTCTATATCTTTCATTGTAGCTGGTCTTTTAGAGAATACTTTTAACATCTTAAGAGTACTTATGCTTATTTTAGTGACACTGTGGCTGCTCCTGAAAGCCTTGCTGCATTGGTCAAACTCTACCATTTGTATTAGCATTAATTTTACTCAGTATAATTGGATACCCTTGTAAGAGCCTTAGAGTAACTGACTGGTGGCAGAGTGATTACCCTATAGTCTGGGCAGAGGGGGCACAGCTGATAAATATCCAAGTGTGTGTGTCACCTACTTGGAACAGGAACATAGTGCTCTAAAGTGGTCAGTGTGGAGTCTTGTTTGGGGCCTGGGGAGAGAGAGAGAGAGAGAGAAAGAGTCCAGCCCCAGGTCTGGAGTGTGTTCACTGTGTGCTATTAAGAGAAACCATGCATGGTGCAGATAGCTGCATCTGAAAATACTGTGTTTATCAATTTTTGTTTCTAATGGCCATCCCTAACCAGTGTCAGTGGTGAGGACTGAGGATCCCTGGTTACTGGCTCGGAGTACAGATCGTCACAGATGGCTGGCTGGCCATTGTTCAGAATGTCAAACCTGAAAGATGTCCAGCATCCTGTAATGGCTGCTAGACTTGGAGAAAAGTCTAATTTTCTCCCTCTTTCTTGGGTTTACATGCAAAAAATGCATTATTTGTGTCCTTGAGAATTTCTTTGTTTTGGCTAGTGACCTTCCAAAGCTATTTTGGAATAGCTAAATGAGAAATGATTATTAATAGTCAACCAAAAATGAAATTATCTCTATGTACAAAAATAATTCTTAACATAAATATATGGGACCATGCATTTCTGTAAATACTGCTCAGAAAGAAAATAATATGTCACTACAAAGAAAAAAAATAGGTATGTTTAGTTATTCCCCTTATGTTTGTCAATACCTGTTGATGCAATGGAAGCAAAACCAAGAGAGCTATGATGAAATGAAAATATTCAGTTTTGCCATGAACCTTTCAGTGGTATTTCATATTACCTTGTTAGTATGGTAGTGTTTTTAATGTAATTTATGTTTTATGCCCCTTTTCTATGTATAATATAATATGTTATTGGCCATATTATAATACCATCAAGGCATCATTTAAAATGTTGACATAACTGTAGAAAACTGGACATGGAGTAAATACTGATCCAGAATGAAAGTGATATGGTTACTCTGAGGTGAATGTCATTCTGTAAATATCTGTGTTTTTTACTTATCATAAATTCATCAGTTATTAACATAGAGTTTACTGTTGCCAAATAACAGCCCCCCCCCACAACACTTTCCATACTATACAGATAACTAGGAAGATGATAGATAGATAAATAGATAGATAGATAGATAGATAGATAGATAGATAGATAGATAGATAGACAGACAGACAGACAGATAGATAGATAGATAGATAGATAGATAGATAGATAGATAGATAGATAGATAGATAGATAGAACACTAATTATTATAAGCAGGGCTGTTGTCACCTCTTTATCTTGCATATCTAACACTTTGTTGTGTTGAGTAGGGCTAAAGGAAGTTTCAACTCCTTAAACAGAATTTAAAAAGAATCATGAGTTACTTTGACCCAATATGTCATGATGTATGTTTTGTTGTCTAGTAATTAGTGCAATACTCACACCTGTCAAACAATGCAGCAGCTGGTTTGATATTCTACTGCTGCTTCATTTTTCAGGTACAGAGAAACTGTAAAAGGTGCAATACTCAAAAATAATGACAGGACTTTGGCTGAATATGTTTTTATCTGCCTGTTTAAAAAAAAAGATAATAGATATAAGGTGATATTCTTTGATGGAACTATTTTGCTTCACTGAAGATATCAGATAAAAGTTGTTGTGAGTGTATTCTACATTGTTAGGCCACTTATTTGAAGCATTGCATTAATGCATCATAAGAAATTCCACCAAACTGCACATAACTGCTCACTGCATCCTCATACCCCAGTTGGTCACGGTATTATATTATTAAATCATGACGAATGCACTAAGATGCATAACTGCTCACTGCATCCTCACACCCCACTTAGCAGTGGTATTATATCATTAAATCATGACAAATGCACTAAGATGCATAACTGCTCAAATAAATAATGCAGGACAACAGGCCTGATTAACAGCCTGTTAGTCATCCTCTGGGAACATGCTATGAGTAGCATAGCTAAAAAAGACCAGAAGTGAGAAGTTCAGTATTCTCATTGGTTAGATTGATTGCTTGCTTGTATTACAGATTGATCGATCAGCTTTTGACTGATATCTGCTTTCTTCATTTGACTCACTAGCAAAGCCAAAGCTTACTGATTGCTCCTTAGCAGATATGTAAGGTTATATGTTTTTATCTGTCTGTTTAAAAAAAGGATAATAGATATAAGGTGCTATTCTTTGATGGAACTATATTGCTTCACTGAAGTTGTTCTGAGTGCATTCTACATTGTTAGGCCACTTATTTGAAGCATTGCACAATACGTTCATGAACAGCATTCATTCTTCAGGACTGCCAGGGTCAGATCTATAAATGAGGGAGCATCAAGTAATTAGAAACATGCAGAATCAAATGAATCTGATGACAGAAGTTGCTCAAATGATGTTAATGTTAAATAATGCACTGCCAGATTTGAACAAACTTAACTTGAAGTACAAACTAGTTTTCATGTTACACTAAATCATATATTTAGTATCCATTGGCAAAGAGCAAAGTATAATGTTAACATCGTACAAACATTTTAGCTGCTCTCAAATCATTGTTTCCTATCCAGACAATAGAGACAAGAAGCATAGAAACACTGTTAAGGATGTGAATGTGTGTGTATGCTTGTATGTTTATGTTTACATGCATATATATATATATATATATATATATATATATATATATATATATATATATATATATATATATATATATATGTGTGTGTGTGTATAAGCATGCATCAAGATTGTGTGTGTGTGTGTGTGTGTGTGTGTGTGTGTGTGTGTGTGTGTGTGTGTGTGTGTGTGTGTGTGTGTGTGTGTGTGAGAGAGAGACTGTGTGCATGTATCAAAACTAGAGAACTTAGACCACTTTTGCATTGCTAACAATACTCAAGATTATATCAGCATGGCATGAACTTTTTGAGTAGGCCTTTAGCAAAGTGTGAAAAGGTGAACTGGTATTATTTGTGTTCAACAACAGTGTTTAGCATTCCATTATTATAATATGGTAAACTCATATTGTTTTCGGCCAGTGGACTCAAAATAATGAAGTTTCTTAAGTCATAATTAAAAAAAAAAACATTGTGTATTGAATGGCACATAACATTTTATAAAATATTATGCTTTAAACGACAGAGTGAGTTTTGATCCATTGGCTGTATATATTTATTGTGAAAGTAACCTAACTGAAGATGATTTTGTATTTTTCAGGTCAGCCCACTAAACATCAGAGTTAAAGATGAATATATACAATTTAAGTAAGTTAATCATTAAGTTGTAATCACTTGAAATGTATGAAATCCTGGCTAACAAGAAAGATTTTGAAGATACATTAAAGAACACTGTAGGGTGACCATAACTTTCTGGAAAAGGGCATACTGTAGGAATCAGTGGTGAGAGCAAAGCTGCTCCACGTATGCTAGAGATATCAATAAAGAATATTCTGTTTTATGTGTTAAATAAATTGATAATTTAAAAACAGCAGTGATAGTTGCAGGGTTGGAGTTCTTAAAAAATTAGGTAAGGCACTCTAAATAATATCCATAAATATATTTATTTTATTTTACATTTGTTTACCGGGAAAGTCCGACTGGGCACAGGTCCTTTTTCAGTGGAGGCCCAGGGTGAAAAGCTCCAAGAGTAACAAATACATACAATAGACAAACAAATACAGCCAAGTGAGGAGCAAATACATACAAGATAGTAATTTCAGACTCAATAAGTAGAGCAACAGTAATTTACATAAAAATTGGTTATTTACATTTAGTGGATATATCCAAATCATTATGTACAGATAAAGTGAAACTACCATTAGTGGTAGATCACGCTAGCAGAGTAAGAGTCATGATAGAGTGGAAAGGAGGAATAGGTAATCCAGAGTAGTTGCAGGGACAGAGCCAGTTGTTAGTAAGGTAAGTTTTTAGAAGTTTTTTAAATTGAAGTGTTGAGGATTTAGTTACGAGTGCATTAGGTAGATCATTCCAGTGTTTGGAGAGGTAGTTGGAAAAAAGTGATTCACTTGCTGAATTGTTAGCCTTGGTGGTGTGTAGAAATAGTTTGCTGCTGGAGTGAAGGTGTCTTGAGGAGGAATACGGCTGAATGATATAAATGATGAAAAAGCCCGGACTACCATGCTAAAACTTTTATTTTACCAAATAACTGAGCACTTTCGCCAGAATCAAAGTCTGGCTTCTTCAGAGTCATCTGATACAGCTTCCAACAAAGTTTAAATACCATCACATATTATCTGCACCAATCAGCTATAATTGCTTACATGACATCATTCAAGCAGTCAAGCAATTTAACCCATACACTTACAAAAACCAGTGAAAGTAGAAAATCTATACATTACATATACTATACCTTCATGCACATAACAACAAAACTTTGAAATGTAATTATAATTATTTTACCAACTTGAAAAAATGCTATAAAAAGCACCAATATAGCATATAACAGCTTATATTAACAAATCCTACTATTTATTAATTAATTTTATTAGCCCTCATTTTTAAAATTGGCATCAAGGTAGTACTATAATTTAATCCTGGTGAATTGCATGCATTTAATCTTAGTTGCCATTGCAGTTCCTTAGTTTCTACCTCAACATTAAAATTCCCCCTGTCATAATTATATATTATCTCTATAACAAAAAACAAACACTTTTTAAAATTAACACAGTTTTTGCTGTGTAAACAAAGTGTATTATTCATTTTTGTTTTAAATACATTTTAAATGCTCAGAGATTCTGTCACGCAGCCTGCGAATGGTTTTGCCTACATAGAAACCATCGCAGGCTGTGCATGTTGCCACATATACCAATTTGGTACTATCACAATTGCATCTATCCAGACAGGAAATTGAGAATTTGTAATCTTTAACACATAAATAAGGACCGTCATTTATAAATCAACAATACCTACATGTCTCATACTTAGTCATTATGGAAACATTATATTTTTCTCATCTACTTTACTTTCAAAAATATTTTTCAAATTTTTACCCCGACCATATACTATTTGTGGTTGCATACCTAAAATCTGTTTACTAGTATTGTTAAAGCAAAATCTCCATCCATTTTTTAAACTTGAAACAATTTGGGGGGCAAGTGAGTTATAACTCAACACAAACATCACTTCACTTTTTATTGTCCCCTTCACCATGAATTAATGAAACTGTGTTCCTTAATATGGGGGTATGTACTTTGTCCCTTTTTCTAAAAACTTCTCTTTTGACGTTAAGCAGCAACTTCAACGGGTAGCCCCTATTCAAAAACATGCCAATCAATTTAAATATTTCCTCCTTAAAGACTGAATTGTCCCTTACTAGTGTTGAAGTCCTCACCATCTGTCCCTTAACTATACCTTTTCTTTGATGGTAAGGATGGCAATTATCAAAATGTAGTATTGAATTGGAATAGGTCTCCTTCCTGCAGATATTGCTGCTCATCCCCTCAGTTAATTGTATGGTAGCTGACATCGACCAATGCCAGGGTGTGCGTTAGGACTGTCATGTTCTTCACTGTCTCCAGGTAGGTGGAGTGGTGGTCCTGGGTCATGGAGAGTGATCCGTAGCAGGCCACAGTTTACATTGCAGTTGTGGTTGATGTTAGCTGCACATTTATGATATCAGAGGTATCATGCTGCCCCACTAACCTGGAGGTGTAGGTATCCCTGATGAATATGGATACAGCCCCTCCATGTCTGTCAGTCCATGTTCTGTGGCTGAAATGTGTGGTATGGGTTGTATGGGTTGTAGTCTGGTAGTGCTGGTGTGCTCTCAGGAGCCTTAAGACAGATCTCAGTTACTGCACAGATGTTGATGTTGTCCATCCTGAGGAGTGCTGTGAGTGCAAAAATGTTGTGATCACAACCCCTGGTGTTGAGTAGCATAACCCTCATTGAATCTGCTACTGTGCTGTTTACGGAGCTGGTATTCACCTTCAAGACTCTCTTAAATAAGGCACCATGGGGGTGCCAATAGCCTTGGCCAGTATTCCAAAGCCTAAGCCTGTCACATAGGCCGATATGGTATCATTGCATGCATGTTCCCCATCTGTGCTTGTTTTTCATCTCTCCTGTAGGTAACCTACTGGTAAGCAATAGAAAGCCTTAAACTTACACAAATTTTCTAGCTTCCAAGATAGGCTGTTGGAGTGGCTAAGTATCAGTGTTCTGTATGTTCCTGCTATACTTAACTGTTTTCCTGACTACATGGTGATGTCTCACTGTATATTGTGATCTGAAGGTCTGTTTACTCACATATTATGGCTGTGATGGCCTGCACTTTAGAGGTTCTCAGATAGCCTACTACATATCTGCCCAAGGGCAATTAGAAGCATAGCTACAGTTTGTTGGCTTTCTCTGCACCATTGATGAAGTTACTGAGCCTCTGTCAAGCATAGCCAATGAAGCAATTCCAGGCAGAGTTGCTGGAAGCTGTTGAAGACTGGGGTTGTGGAGAGTGATAGGGGCACTTAGTGATCTAAAGAGGGCATGTTAATGTGACAATTCAGCACCATTCAATTCCCCCAACAGGTCTCGCAGCTATCACACTGGACAGGCTACGTCACCCCCTGGCTGTGTGGTTCTGGGACACATGATCCCAGGGGTGTATATTCTGTTACCATTCACACAATAACGTTTCTCTTGAAGTGTGTCAATGAGGGGCTATGGCTAATAACCTACTGGTAAGCAATAGAAAGCCTTAAACTTATACAAGTCTTCTAGCTTCCAAGATAGGCTTTTGGAGTGACTAAGTATCAGTGTTCTGTATGTTCTTGCTGTACCTAACTGTTTCCTGACTACATGGTGATTTCTCACTGTATACTGTAATCTGAAGGTCTGTTTATTCACATATTATGGCTGTGATGGCCTGCACTTTAGAGGTTCACAGATAGCCTACTACCTATCAGGCTCCCCCAACCCCTGGCTGTATGGTTCTGGGGCACATGATCCCAGGGGTGTATATTCTGTTAGCCATTCACACAACGAGGTTTCCCTTGAAGTGTGTCAGTGAGGGGCTATGTCTAATGTAGTTAGGAATGTAATGTATTGTCTCACAGTACATTTGTTATATGTTGTTATTTCAAGAATATGTGAAGCTCAGTGAGTTTGGGGGCCTCCGCCCTTTGCTTAGCGTAGCTTACACATAGAAATCATCTAAATAGGAAATAGGCGGAAGCAACGTTAATGTCAACAGTGTAATGGCTACAGCATCTGCATAGTATCTGTGCATTCGAGGTTCCAATCCCGATAAAGGCAGGGATGTTTATCATGTTCAAAAGTATACCTTAACCAAAGCTTGCATATATAGATAGTAATCGTCTGTATAATAAACATTCAAAACACCCATATAAACCCATGTGTGCTGGAGAGTACAGTCAACAGGGAATGTAATGTTATGTCAGCACATAGTGAGATGTTACTTCACTGACATGTATATATCCTGAGTAGTTAGCGGATGTGGCTGTGTTTGTGCACACAGATTATACATTACAAAGTTTGTTTAACTGTGTTTAACCACTGTTATAATGTCACACAAACACTTTTAAACATGCTTACAACTGCTTAAATGAGCCTTATTCTGGAGTAAAAAACATTTGTAAAGCATTGCAGGTGTTGAACCCTGGACCATGCACACTATAGTCATGGGACTTACCATTAAGCCATCCAAAGTGTATACACATTTCATGGTCTTGAAACTACACCTTATACCATATGCATTTTACTGTAATGATCACAAATGGGACAGTCACTTTTTTGTATATATGTACAGTACATTGTAATGTACTGTAGTCTGTGAACCAACCCACTCCAGTCTACATATGTATTACTGTTACAAATTAATACGATAAAAAAAAACATTTCACCCCATATGTATTATACAGTTACATCAATAGCCATATATATAAACATCTATGAACACACTTCGTGACACAGAAGCACTCCAAAAGAACTGGAGTGTACACAAAACACATGCAGCTCTGGTATTATAACAATTAATATTAACCTAATTCATCATAGAAGGGGTGTTTGTTGTGAATGCGAAGATTGGGGTGGGGAGGAATGAAGGGTAATGCAATCATGCATCAAGGAGGGCCTGGGTCGGATGTCCAATAAGTGAACTGGAGTGGTATACATGGAGTATGGGGACAATATAAAAAGACACAAAGCAAGAACCTTTCTCATTCATAATACATCCTGTCATGTCACATTGCAACAACTAATTTCACAAACATATGAACATTAACATGTATCAGACATATGTACACCAACTGACTGTCACATTTGTTTTCAGTAGTGAGGAATGTCTGTAGTACAATGTATATTCTAAACACCATAACATTTGTACATATCTCAGAAGCCTTAGTGGTAAAGTCAGTGACTGTGGTGCTCATGGTCCCAGGTTCAAGGGCTGTTAGGTTATTTTGAGGGCCAGAATAAGGGTTGTTGGATGCAAGTTGATTAAAGCACTCTTAAGCAGTTGTAAGCGGCTTTCCACGGGTTTGTGTGACGGTAAGTGGCACTGAAACACAGTAAACAGAGAAGCGCTTCACAGGTTTAACCTTTGCTTAACGTTGTGCAGACCACAGGCAAACCTGCTTACAACCGCGTAAATGTGCGTTATTCACACTTTCCCTACCAGTGCCTATTCTGAGAGTTAAAATAATAACACCTTCCAGGTGTAGACTCCATAACCATGTACTCCATCCTCAAAGTAACCTAACACTAAGCTACCTGGGATGTATCTATCCCAGTTGCGTATGCAGACAGGTTAAAGCACAAAAGGGAGGAATGTGTTGAAATAGGACAATCCGCCATATACCCAATTAAAGGTGTATGCTCAAATATATATGTGTATATATATATATATATATATATATATATATATAGAGAGAGAGAGAGAGAGAGAGAAATAAATAGAGACATGTCGATATATACAGGTCTACATATATATGTAGATATATAGATAGGTTAAAAACATCTACACATCTATGGAGGTGCAGATAAACATATGCAATAATATATATATCTATATACATACACACACACACACACACATATATACATATGTATATATATATATATATATATATATATATATATATATATATATATATAATATATCTATATAGATATATATATATATATATATATATATATATATATATATATATATATACATACATATATATATATATATATATGTATATATATTTACACACACACATACATACATGTCTGTAGACAGCATCCGAAGTGGTCATATCTGCGTATAACATGGACCATAGCAATCACACATTTCACCCCCCCAAATAATATGAACATAACATATGAAGAGTATATGCCAATACACTATTACAAATATGTTCTATGGACACAGTAACCAACACAACTGCAATGACTGCAAATATCCATGACAGAAATACACAGACAGCTTTTATTTTTCAAAACTTTATTACATTCCGATGCATTGCCAAAAGGATTCAAGGACTAACAGTACCTGCATGCTATACAGGAAGCATTTAATAGTGGCTTAATGATTCAGCTTGCAATTACCATAGTATTAGTCCACTAAGGGATGGGTGTTCACATAGGGAAAGAACACCCACTCACATATAGATGTTGTATAAAAGGGGTTCCTACACACCTGCATGTGCTATGTACACCCACCAAAATCTACCCCACAACCAAAATAATTATACCAATACATACTGTCATACCATAACCAATTATTCAACTACTGTACAACATCTGCTGAAGCCTTAACATATCTGAACACAGACACACTGACATGGCCCTATGTGAAATAGTTGCCGTTATACAATTGAACAGCTGCTGATGTAACAGGGTTTGTATGAACTAATGCCGTTTCAGAGGGTTGAAAGGTTCGTACACCAGGAAATGTTACCGAGTACTGATTATCAGCACAGAATGATACACAATAACACCAAACTAAATATGTCTGGTAAGCACACTGTAAACCCCCTAACATTAAATGCATAGCTATGCAGCCTTGGGCTGGTCAAACAACCTGCCCAGACTGAAACATATGCAGAAGTATTAGGTACAGACAAACCCTGCACAAGTAGCAATGTTCAGAAATATAACAGCAGTACTCACATTTAGACCAAATCCTCTAGGCATTACACACAGTATATTACTGTTCATCTCCATACAACTGTTGCAATAGATTCCAAACAACACTTCCACGCTGTCTTCCTCATAAGTAAGGCAAAGGGTCAACGCCCAAGTGGAGTACTCAGTTATACTCCACTGTAGCCATGGTATTGGCTAAGGCAGTAGCAGCACAGTTGATGTGCATGAAATTAGCTACTTAGGAACACCAATTTGTTATCGGGATAGCACATGTTACTGATATGTAACTATAAAAGGTTGCCTTGTCACACATTCAAACCATCTGTATCTACCTGTAGGACAGTACAAAACACTGAAAGACGAACCAAAAACAAGTATTATACTAGTAAATAACATCTCCTTTTACTAAGAAGGTATGTATAACATGTAGTATGTCTGTGCATGTAGTAAGAATTACAGTGTAATCAATACATATAGTGGAAAAAGCTATCTTGTAGTGATGTATTGTTGAGCAGTAGTAATGCTTGTAGTATTTTATGTGTGTACTGCTGTAGGTCACACGGCAAACTCTGCATACACCACAAGGGATGATATGGGCTTGGAACCCACCAATTCGCTTCCAGCCACTGTCAGTGTCAGGATTGGTCCAACAAGTATGTCCTATAACAGGGGATAGTATATGTCAATATATTGTAACAGTCAAAAGAATAAAAGCAGGCAGAGGCAAGGCTCCAGTTTCTTCAGCTGATTTATTACAAGACACACAAGTGCTTTCACCACAAGGCTTCTTCAGGTATATAAAAAGCAGCACTCAACACACCCATTCTTATACTAAGCATTAGCTAGTCACATGATTAAAAAGTGAAAACTCTTAAAGGCACAAAGAACAATTGTATTCAGCCCACAGTAAAATGCATAGTAAAATATATAAAAAACTTCATTGCAGAAACCACATTTCATAAAAGCAATATTACAAAAAATACATATTACAAATACACATAAACCACAGAAATGTAACAGATTCTACCTATGTAATGGTCTATTTTTCAGGAGGGGTCTCAATGGTACATGGTCATTAAGACCATGTCCTGTGTTAGCTCTTAATCTCACAATCCATTTAGCCTCCAGGTTCTCAGTTTGAACTCTGGTGTCACCACCCCTCAAGTTCTCATAACATTTACCTAATACCATAAATGTAAAGGTGTGTTGATCATTTGTTTCTTTAATGTGTTTTGCTAAATGATTGAACACACTACCCTTCTTAATATGGTATAGGTGTTCCCTGATCCTATCCCTTAATAGTCTATCTGTCTTTCCCACATAGAATTTACTGCATACTTTGCAAGTAGCAAGGTAAACCACATGTGAAGTATCACACCTTGCACTGGTTCTTAGTGTATAAGTTACACCAGTGTCTGGATGCAGAAACTCCATATCTTGATTTATAAATTTACAGAACTGGCACCTAGTGCACGGTTTAGTCCCTGGTGTATCCTCAGTCCTAATGTGGTCTCTGGGATTGCAAAGTCGTCGCCTTAGCGACTTCTTGTTTTTAAAAGTAAACTGTGGATGTGTTCCTATCAGGTTGCTAACTTGTTTATCAGATGTCAAGATATTCCAATGCTTGCCTATGATGTCTGTGTAGTATCTTATATTTCTAGAATAGCTAAAACACATTTTAAGTGGTTGTGAGATTTGTTTCTGTTGACCGCCGTTACATAAATCACTCTCTACTTGTTCAGAGAAATAGGGTCTGGCTCTACTGTGTCTAGAGTTTCTCACTGTCCTAATACTTTGATTGATAAGTTTTTGGTCATAGCCCCTCTCTGCTAGTTTTATATTTATCTTGTCTAGTTGTTCCACAAAATCTGTTTCTCTAGCATTCAATCTAGAGGCCCTGTAAGCTTGATTCTGTGCAACATTCCGAAAAATGTATTGAGGGTGCATGCTATCTTTTCTTAGTAAACTGTTCACATGACATCCCTTCCTAAACATTTTAGTGCTCAGTGCACCATTAAGTTCTTGTATAATAGAGACATCTAGAAAGCTAACTTCAGAATATGAACAGTTCATGGTGAATTTAAGAAAATGTGTTGAAGCATTAATATAGTCTACAAACATCATTAGCTGTTCTATAGACCCCCCCCCCCCATAAAAGGAAGAGGTCATCTACAAACCTGCGAAAAAAATAATGTCATCTTTAAAGTCACCCACGACCAAATTATCTTGTTCCCATTTGGACATTACAGCATTCGCATAACTGTTAGCACATGATGTTCCCATGGCTACCCCGTTGCATTGCCAGTAGACCTTGTTCCTGAACATGAGCACAATATTCTCCAGTACCAGACCTAGTTGTAACCGTATTAGGTCCACCATATCTCTATCATACTCCCTGGTTTCAAGCATTAACTAAGTTACACTATTAATCCCAAAATCATTCGGAATAACAGTGAAAAGTGACACCACATCAAGGGTAACTAACAGCATTTGTTGTTTGCAGGCTTGTTGCTCTCTTTCACATGCAAATCTGTATAAGTCTCTCACAAAGTGTTCAGTGTCCTTCAAGATATAGTCTGACCGTTTAATCAGATTCCCAAGGAATTTCTCCACAAAAATAGAAATGGACTCAGTGCACCAGTTGCTTCCAGCTACAATGGGCCTCATAGGAGGATTTTCCCTATTTTTGTGTACCTTGGGTAATCCTTGAATCACTGGGGCAGTGGGGTTAAATATAAGGAAGTATTTTAATAAATTTTCATCAATGAGACCCATCCTGGCTATTTCCTTTAGCTTGTTGTGTACATGTTCAACCATTCTATTAACTTGTGATAAAGTAATAACTTTATAAAATGTGTCATCAGCTAATAAAACAAGCATTCTCCTGTCATAGTCTTCCCTATTCAAAATTACAATCTGTCCTCCCTTGTGTGCAGGGCGTATCATGATACATGGATTAGTTTGTAAATTATTTAATGCTGTAAATTCATCCATGGATAAATTGCACTGTCTGCTGCTACTATGGTGTAATTTTTGTTCATGAAACACTCTATAAACATCATCTAACTGACTGACATTACTGAAATTGTATTTGACATTAAGTTATTTACACGCAATTTAAAGTTGAAAATTATGTATGCTAATAATGGTGAAAATGGGGAATTTATGTTTTAACTTGGGTAAAAAAGAGCTTTTTTTTAAAACATAAATTCCCCATTTTCACCATTATTAGCATACATAATTTTCAACTTTAAATTGCGTGTAAATAACTTAATGTCAAATACAATTTCAGTAATGTCAGTCAGCAGTTGGGATAAAAGAAAGTCCTTTTTCCAACACACTACATTCATATCTAGAGAGAGTATGAGTTGATAAGTTAACTATTAATTTTTGCTGTTCATGAAGGCTTTCTTTATCGTGTATGGACTCACCATTCCTTCTGGGTGCTTCCTTTTGTTTCTGGTCATACTTCTCCCTCTCTGTTGTCCATGGTTCAAGCCTCCTCTTCCTCGGCTTACAGACCTGTTCCTGGTTGGAAGAGGGAAAGTCAGACCTGAAGGTCGTAAGCTTTCTAAAAAAGAAGTATGGATGCCATCATCAAGATCGCATCTATTCAAAGCTTCACCAGTCGCTTCTTGATGAACTTGTGCTGTGGTTGTGATAGTTTTCCTTCTTACCACTGTTGTCTCAGTCGTCGGCATGATGCCACCTAGGTCGCTAGTTATCTAAGCCCTCCCCTCATCCATTTCCTGGATGTCTTCAGGCTCTCGATTAATGGAAGTTGTCGTGGCGGCTGTCTGATTAGTGGGAACGTCAATGATGCTTCCTTGATTGGTTGACTCAACTACAGGGGTTTGAGTATTGGCCCTGTTATTACTGTTAGCCACTCTCGGCCACATAAAGACGTGGCCTCGTGAAAAATCTAGTCTGTCTTTATATAACTTTTTTAACTTGATTTGTATTAACTTGTGAGAATAGACATGAGCATTCTCAAGCATATCATTTATTGGCTTCACAATCGAAGCAGGGTCGTATTTTTTACACAGATCAAGATATTTGTTCTTGATCTGAAGTAATAATTTTGTTTCTTCTTTTTCAGCAAAGTCAGACAATAGTTTTAAGTAGCCAGCACTGGTCTGTAGATTTAATTTCTGCCATTCACTTAATAGTAAAGGGTCACAGTCCGCTTGAGCGGGCATTTTAAGAATTCTCAAACCCTAAGGCACAATGCCTTCAGCAATACAAGTTTGGAGATGAAATTTCTCAAACTGTGTTCTTTTTAGTTTGAGCAAGTCTTTTTCTAACAAGAATAATTCACTTTTCAGTGCCACAATGTCTGTATTCATGCATTTATCTCCATCTAGAACAAGTTCATTATTCAGTAATGGATTAGCTTTCTCGCTCACCTTAAATATAAATTGATTGACATTGAGTTCAGTCCATGTAATTTTTGAAACAGGATTATACTCCAATTCAATTCTCTCTGTTCCTGTAGGCATTCCTGTGGCCACATCCCTGGATCCGTTGGAAAATGTAGAACCAAAATAAGCAAAGCAGAATATAATTCCAACAGTAACCAGGTACCTCTTTCTGAAACTAGAGCCTTGCCTCTGCCTGCTTTTATTCTTTGGATTTGTTTTGTGTTTTTGTAGAGGTACCTGATTACTGTTGGAATTATATTCTGCTTTGCTTATTTTTGGTTCTACATTTTCCAACGGACTGGAAACATGCCCAACAGTAATAATTTGTGAATGCAAACTCTAGCACTATATTAAACACCAACCTATACGAGGGCATACATACTGTCAGCTGCCTGTCTGCCATGATTAGCCACATATCCTTACATTCAGGCCACCTTTTGAACTATACACATGGCTCTGGCATATTCCATGTTGTTGTGCAGGACCTGTTATGCAGTAGCCTGGACTGCATGGAAACACATATAGGAACTGTCAGGTCTTGTAGCCGGTGCAGGTATGTCCCAAAGCCTGGGTAGCATTCTGCCATTGGCCAGAATGATACTGCAGTACAGGGACAAAAGGATTGTATTCCACAATTATCTAGTGTAGTGGTGCAAGTCAAAGGGTATCCAGTATCTGTCATCCTGGGATAACATGGTTGACAGACCATGAAGCTTTGCCAGACAGGGCTTGCACCTGTCACCCCTGGGAATCTGGATACTGCCTAGGGCTCATGCTTCCCCTATAGTGCCTTCATCATGCACAGTTCAAGTGAAGGTCCACTGCTGTTACAGGGACAGCCAAGCAATAAACTGCAGGTCTCGCTACACAATGATACATGTCAGAAATACTATATGGACACACATATGTCAATCCCTAACATGGAGAACATATCTGTGCAGTGGCTGAGACATGTTTCAATGCTCCAGAGGACACACCTGCATGACTATGTTATAACACATACCTCACCTCTTGCCCATTATCTTTTATTGGAACACACGGGCTGCAGGTGTGTCCATATTCCTGAAGGATATATACACCCCCACGCTAGTTGCACTTGCATAACTTCATATGCATTATGCTGAGCAACTACCTTTGTGCCAAAGTGGAATTCAAATTGCTCCTTGAGACAGATCACCCACCAGGTCATGGATTTCCCAACTGTCATAATGTGCTGTAATGGGGAAGATTAGGTCTGAGACAGAACCATAATAATGGCTACTCTCAACTATTCCATTATGAACTGGGAAGACTCCTCATGTACCAACACCTGCGCTCAATGCATGTTGGATTCCATCGGCCCCACTGACCTGGATCACAGTAGTCACACAAACAGGACTAACAGTATGCTACACATAGTTAGTCTCCAATGTCAATGCTATGTTTCCTAAGAGCATAGTGGTGACTGTCACGGCACCCATGCAGATGAACAATGCATATGCAAATGCTGAATTCTACACAAATGAACCTTAAGCAGTCACATATGTGCAGTGATTGTGCCATTGAAACAGAACCAGGATTCAACCCAACACAAACAAGAAGGAAAACTGGTGGTACCATGCTTTAAACTGTACCACAGAAGGTAGTAACTGTTGCAAGAGTGAACACACATGAGTGGAGGTGATCCCTGGTCAGTCTTAGTAAGATGCAGATACACCATATAAAACCACACAAAGCTACTGTGAAACTAATCAGCCACATATTATGAGGCCAAGCACAGAGCATTCTATAGCTGTCATTAATCGTAATGGCAACAACAAGATCTGCCGTGCTGCACAGCACTATGGCATGAGAAGTACTGCACCTACAGAAATAGCACCCGTTCATCCAGATAGGGACTTGGAGAACCTCAACCCACTCCCACCCTCCCAACAGGTACATGTAGTAATATATCCATGTACACTACAGGGCCCCTGTAATAACGATTATGCAGGTACAAGCTGCATTCTCTAAAGCCATACATACAGCTTTCATAGGACCTGTCAACATCCCAGGGTGTATCCTACACAAATGTAAGAACATTCAGCTATCCACATACACATCACGTTCAAGCATAGCTCCATGTCAGGATGTGTATAAACTGAATGGTGCACAGCAACAGTTATCACACCCCACAAAGGGGGAGACAAAATTGCTAATGGGAAATAGTGCACAACTACCCTGCTGAGTCTGGTCTGTAAGGCCACAAACCATGATCAACGTATTTGATATACACAGTACAGATGTAGATGACAGTAGGGTTGATTCACACTGCATATCATGACCATGCCAGGTCATAGGACACCATCACCCATACTGTGTTCCAGTTACACTCAGTAAACTAGCTGTATATACCTATGTCACAGGACTGGTTGGCAACTGGACTGCTGGCAGAACCAACACTACAGAAGATGTCTGACTAATACACGGACATCAAACCAGTGCCAGTCACAGTAATACAGGGTTCATTCCTGGTACTCCCCCTCTTTGTTATCTATAGCACACAGATTAACACAGAAGGCATCAGCCTATTGATGTGTGCAAATGACTATGAACTAGGAGCAATAGTCGACTCAATGTGTGCTGCGTTTAACATACAGAAGGGCCTTAGTGTGTCAGATGTGTGGTGTGTGACGTATGGCCACAATCTGACAGCTAAGTATTACATTGCCTTCCCCTATGTTACAAACCCTGTACCCATGGACTACTGCCTAGGCAGCAGTCAACATACTGGCAACTGTGTGTATGGGATGCATTTGGACAGTACTGTTTCCTTTGATAGTTACTTTACCACAGCAGACAGGTAGTTGTATGTGGCACCCCTAATCATGACAGGGTACCATCCAGGAATATAGAGATAAGTGCTCAGTCATACTCAATACCCATGCGACCCATAATAGATCACATATTTCCTTTAAGGGTTATTGCCCATGTGTAGATGGCCTACACTGCCCTTCCCAATCCCTAAATGCACAATGTAGCATGCAGCCTACCCTGAATAAAGCCATGCCCAACCCAGAGATGTTGGACATGCTGCACTTAACACATCCTGATCCCAAATAAACACATACTTCATGGACATCCACCTTTCTAGTACAAGGATCACAACACACCTGATAGATCTCTGTCTCATGCACTTAACATACTCTTGCCATACTATGCATCCCTGTCTAGCAAAGCTGCACATCGCCTCGCTCTCTAACATGGTGTGATGACCGCATGCCATATATATCAGTAACCCTGTGGATCAGTTCTGTGGCACTGCTTGAACTGGCCACTGAAACTTACCTGTCTGTTGCCTACAGCTAGGTAACCTGTCTGCCTAGGCTCATAAATGGCCCAGGGCATGTAGCCTACTAGATCACTATGACCATACATGCTATAGTTGATATCCAACCCTGCAAATACCTTCAGGCTAGCTATTGTCCCATGTGTTACACATGCAACACAGGCAATACATGGCAGGATGCTACACAGCTGTACAGTGCCGTACAGATGTATATGGCAAAACACATACATGCTTGCAAGGCTGCAGAGTCACAGGTCATGTCCCTAATGGCTATGTATGACTATATATGTGACATATACACAGCATTAAAGTCGATTGCATTAATGTGAACACATCCAGGCATGTGCTGATAGGTAAAGACACAAATACAGGCAAACAGACATGCTCACGTCAAGATAACATCCACATGGTGTATGAACAATGTCATCACATGACACACACATATATGGTGATAACATCACATCACCAGTAAGTGTCAAATGTGTGTGACTTATACATGTCAGTGGTGTTAGTTTCATGTAGATTTGCAAAAACGTATCTGTAATCTTAATAAATCTGATACACGTGTATGGTCAGCTGTACTTCTGTACTTCTCTGTGAGTTACTGTGACCTATCTCCATCATTATGTCTTCCAGGTATACCACATAGCAGACTGCCAGCGTACAGCCGCTTGGAGGATGAGGTCCTCATCCCATACCTCCCCGATAACCACACAACACACTTCAGCCATGTGCCACAGGATGCACAGCAGCAGGATGCCCTGTGGGATGAACTCTGCAGGAGGGTAAATGATGTTGGTGGTCACAATCGCACCTATCAGCAGGTGCGCCGACACTGCACTGACCTCATAAGATGGGCAAAACGGCATGTTAATGCAAATGCAAGGGAACAAGGTGCAACAGGTGGGGGGGGGGGCACTCACCCAGCCCCCACTCACATGTACCAAGGAGATACTGGTCAACCTGGGGACACCTGCAGACCTCCATCCACAAGTTTTAGCTGGTATTGTGGAGGTGGGAGTCTCTCAGTCACCGAGCCTGGAGTTTCCTGGTAAGTCACTACTGCACATATAACACAACTATATTTCACATAGTTTTATGTGTTACTGTACAATATGTAATGTAACGTCATATGCAAGGCATGTATGCACACATGCCACATACTACAGTCTTCTACTCTATGTATGCACAGATGTGCATACTCCATAGTATAGTGTATTGTACTGGCTTATGGCTAACATGGACATTGCGCCCTGTAGCTATCACACAGGTGTGGATAATGATCTTACAGCTGTGACACTCCTGTTTAGGTACCTCTGGCGTTTTGCAGCAACACCAGCCTGTGTCAGGTGAGATTTTTATTATTTACCAGGCTTGATAATGCACGGAACATATTTATTGCATGCTATCTGCCATAACACACGTACACATAATGTATGGTGGTCCTGTTAATGGACACTGGTCAGACCTGCAATGCATCACAGTGTTTACTCATGTGAAACAATTGAAGACTATATGAAACACCTACACTAAACCTTCCAAACTGTCATTTCCAGATGTGTGGACAACAGTGAATACAATGGTGGAGGTGTGTTCCACTGTAGGGACAGGTACTACATATCAGCATTACACATGTTGGGAATATGAACAGTACTGTACAGAGAGCATATGTGTGCACACACTCTAAATGTGTTGGAGCTGGAGTATGACCGGCCCACAGGATATACCCTTGTGGATTATACCCTTGCTATGAATGTCACACAATATCATGTGCTATCTGACATGTCCATGACATGCAGTTGGCTGACTGCAACACTGCCTGACTATCCTACAAAACATGTCTCACATCCCATACATACCACCCTTTGTCTGCATAATCCTGTCCTCAGTGGAGCATATGACATCTATGGGTGTATGTCATATGGGATAACACTGACATGTGAAATAAGATGGCCATCAAAACCATTGGACAGAACATGTGTACACAGGGCCATGGAGGATGGCCAGAGACATGAAGCAACACACACAGTAGAAGTGATGTACATGTGTGTACACCCTATTGTACATTGGCTCGACACAATGCAACTATGGCCTTTGTGTAATGGTGATATTGCAGATGTGAAACACTAAACATCATACAAGTCTGTGCACAGCTTGTGTAGGCATAATATGAAACCACCACATAACATATCTTGAACATCTTGAGTGTGTCACGACATGGAAGCATTCACCTATAAAGTATCCAAATACATAAATGGGTTGCACAACATACACATACAACCGCATCAGGCCACAGATAGTGTACATTCACCTTGCTGGTGTCAGACATCACTGTCATGGCTGCTCCTCATGTGTGTGAGGTACACAGATGGCATGTGAGACACAGAGTACTGCTAAGTTAGCCATGTGTGGGCATAGTTGCCAGGCATCAGTAATATGGTTGCAGATGTGCAGGGGTGTCATCTGTGTACCATTCTGTGACCTGTGTCACACATTCCACATTTAAGTTTAGTGTGTATACACCTCAGTGAAGTGGGTCACATTCCACATTAGATATGTATTGTATGTGAACATAGTCATGGCTATGAAATGTGTCAGTAGCTCACACTGTATAGCACTTGTGAAGCCACATGATGCCCTGCAATGGCTATGCACATCAGCTCAATGTGCAGTATGTCCCTGCATATTTGTAGGGTGGACGGGCAGCATTGCATCAGCTGAAGGCCCATGTTAGTATAACACTTCCCTGCATTGGGACACCATTACTGTACTGTAGATTGGAAAGGACACCATTGTGTTACACATGTATGCATGACATTCAACACGTCAGCAGAAGACATGTCATACTACATGTGATTGGCAGGGTCATATGCCACACAGCAGGCTGGTGTACTGGTCTGTGGCACCATTTCTAAGTAGAGACAGCCATGTCAAATATGTGTGTGCAGCCACATGCACAATGTCTAGACTCAGCTCAGGGGTAGGTGGAATAATGTTCAACAGACATGCACTGCTTTGGGGGAGATATGCAAGTTAGGTCTCAGGCAAACATAGTATGTAGTCAACATACCCTGCTGCTCATGTCCTCACACATAGCGGCGGTGGCCAACACAAAGCAGCAGTGGCAGATGTACAAAGGTCAGCGATGGTCTGTTAACTTGTGGTGTATGTTGCACACACCATGGCAGTGCGGTGCAACTGTGCAAAGTGCATGCATTGTGTTGCAGGTGTGGGGCATAGGCTACTAACACAAATGGTGCAATACAGGTATGTATGCTAACCACCACTATAATTGTGTAAGGTGCATTTCATCTGCTATAACACATGCATGCTGTTGTGTACAACTCAGGGATGTATGATAACTACCAATATAAGTGTCTAAGCTGAAACTATGATTGTCTAAGCTGAATGCCATCTGCCATATCACCTGCATGTAGGTGTGTGTCTGTGTGTGTGTGTGTGTGTGTGTGTGTGTGTGTGTGTGTGTGTGTGTGTGTGTGTGTGTGTGTGTGTGTGTGTGTGTGTGTGTGTGTATAAGTCTGTGTGTGCATCTGTTTGTGTGCACGTCTGTCTGTGTGCGCGTCTGTGTCTGTGTGTGTCTGTCTGTGTGTGTCTGTGTATGTGTCTGTCTGTCTGTGTGTGTGTGTGTGTGTGTGTGTGTGTGTGTGTGTGTGGGTGTATGTGTGTCTCTGTCTGTGTGTGTGGTATAACTTGTAATGTACAGTTCTTATGTTCCCCTCACAGGTGATGATGTAGGTGCATTGCCCTCCTGCGATCCACCTGATGTTAGTGTCCCCACATACTCTAGCAGTGATGATGATAGTATGATTGAGGCACAGGCAGTGTTGTCAGGGGCTGAATCTGTGCCATTGTTTGCCATTCCACCTGTCTCCCCCTCATCCTCGCACACAGTTCCCCTGCCTACACATAACTCATCACCACTGGCCATAGAGGAAGGACAGTTGGTGGGTGGTAGCATGGAACAGGGAAGTGTGGAGACTATGGAAGGTGTATCTGCACACCATGATCCCAGTCAACTGACTGGTGATGTCCCACACAGGCATGTGCCCAGCACTGCTCATAGGAGGACCACTGGCCAACATGCCCCTGTGAGACAAACCACATCAGCTGGAGTCACCAGACGCATGTTTCAGGCTGTAATGGAGGCACAGGCGCATGTTAAATGGCACAACAGAGAAAGTCTGAGGCTTCAGAGGGCTGCTGTCCATTCATTAACTGACAACATCTAGGCACTTGCAAATGCTCACCATCATCTTGCAGATGTTTTGGATAGATGATTGGGTGACATGGTGGGAGTCCTTGAATGTGGCATGTTCATCCTTGAGCATGAAATGTCTGTGCTGGAATATCTGGTGGGAGTGAGACATCAGGCATGTGGATGTAGGTCAGCTACATCACCTGTTGAAGGTCTACATGAACATGCTACTGCACATGCACACTCTCATAGTGGCAGTAGCAGCAGCAGTGCAGCTGGTGCTGAGCAGTCCACAACAGGACACTGGATGGTCCCAACAGGGACACGATTCCAATGGACATGTGTCATCAGACAGTACCCAATCTGGACCTCTGCCTGGTAGTGCCCGTGCAACCCCTGGCAGGCGCAGGTCACGTGGCCATCACCAGACACTGTGAACTGTGAAACCTGCCTTGTACAGTCTGCAGCTGTCAATAATACCCCTGTGTAGGCCAGCCACATGCCAAACCTGTGTGCATGCATACACAAACACTGGAAACAAATGTAGGGCACCTCAACACACACACGCATAACATCCACACACGCCCAATGATATCACAGGCCCTAACACACACACATGATGTCATCCAAGGGCACAGCCTAGGCCTCTGGCAAATATTATCACCCTGTGCATATGATGATGCCTGTGCCGCATCCCTGTCATCCACACCATCAGTGCAGGGACATGCTCATATGGTCTGATGCACTGGGTGAGCATACTAAGTAGACAATTGTAGATTAATATTGTTGAGTAGTGTTGACAGGCAGCAGACATACCATGTATTACAGTTTTAGAATGCATTTTGTATGTTTGACAGTATGTATCAGATGTAACAACATTAACAGCATGTTGATCTTGACGTTCTGCCTTCCTCTTTCATGTGTAGTTGCATGTGCCGGGGGATGTCGGTGTTTGCTGTTAGTGTCTCATATGTACATGTTGACTACCCACAGGTCAGTATGAAAATATCTGCATGCACTTTGTAGCTTATATTCTCCCATGTTTCAATTATGTTTACTGTTCTAATGATCCAAGAGCATGATAGCTGTGTAGTAAGCTACTGTGTTCAGAGCCATCACATCCATAGTGGGTGACATCACAGGTATAGTTACCTGGAGCGCGGATGAGGTCAAAGAGTGGTATGGCAGATGACAGTGGTAAAGGCCAGTGGAAATAGTGGCTACTCATTGGGAAGCAGTAATATCCACTGCCATGACAGCATGCAAACACAGACACTCAGGGATTCGCAAGACACAGTAACACACACTCTGACACACACACACAGTTGCCAGCATTTGGGTGAGGACCCCTGCCTATGTGCATAACATCATTATAGTACTACACAATTAAAAGACGCGCCACAGAGATTACACATGTACAGGTAGTTGGAATGGGCTAAGATCGAGGACATCGACAGGGATACTACAGTGCAGTGAGTGTATCTGGAGAGGGGGGTCCATCAGTAGGCTATGCAACAGCAGGTCACACCCCAGGGTGCACATGTTAACAGGCAGTTAGAATGCCCTTCTATGATTAATGATATCAAAAGGGATGCTAGATTGCATTGAGTGGATGGGGGGAGGGGGCATTAACATTTCCCTATTGTAAAATACAGCCTCACTCTGGGGACCGGACAGCCATACACACGGACAGCCATACACACACACACACACACACACACACACACACACACACACACACACACACACACACACACACACACACTATGGCATTCCCAAAGATATACACCTATGTCACACACATACAGACACTTTACATGGGTGAGGTTCAACCACCTGCCTATGCCTTTCTTTCTATGTCCCCCCCGGGTGTATCCTGCCTGTGATCTGGGGAGCAGTGGACACATTACATTAATTGCATGTATAGTTCCCGTGTCTGGCTGTGGGGGGGGGTGGGTGGAAGGGCATGCTGCATGTGTCATGTGTCTAGCCTGGGCTCCTCACTTCCATTGCCATAGCCTGTGAACAAATGTCATTCCTGTGTGCTTTTTCCTATCATATCTGTATATCTCTATATATCTACGCACACACACACACACACACACACACACACACACACATATATATAGATATATATATGTATTTATGTATTTATATATGTATATATGTGTGTATTTATATATATATATATATATATATATATATATATATATATATATATATATATACGTATATGTATGTCTACACATATATGTATATATATTCATATATATATATATATATATATATATATATATATATATAAATATATATATCTGTGTGTCTGCAAACCAATACATTCCCCATGCATAAGCACTTACATATATGTAATGGTGTTTATATATACTTCACCAGCATACTAGTGCCTTATTCATTATGACACCGACACTTCACTCCAGTTATCTTGCAATCGGTATTTAGCACGTTATACAGTGAACAGATGTCCAGTATGTTCATGTACGGATTACCGATGGTAATTAGAATATGATGCAGTGTGATTCAGTACGAGAATGTCTGTTCATTAGGTGGTTGCTTTAAAGAATGCACTATTGCTGTGCCGCTCCATATGCATATATACCCATATACCCATATACCCATGGCAACTGGTTCCCCAAACACACCACAATGCCTGCCTAACACTGCTAACATCCATTCTCCTGTCGGATTTGCAGTGTATCGACACCACTACACACTGGCCACTCCTATAGAGCCATCCCATCAGTTTACTCGCTCCACGTATCCTCTGACCTCCCATACATTTAGTCTACGAACATTGTTGACATGAGCGACCAAAGGACTACGTTTTGCTATTATTGGGCTGACCCACATGGGACACGCAAGTGTTTATGGCAGGATTAGACTCTAGACTTTACTTCATATTTACTACCATTAACATGACACTACAATTCATTAATATGTATGACTATGCGGTATCGCACACGTTCAACATGGGAGCCTAGTTATGTACGTGTTCAGTGTATTTCTTTTACAATTAGACCGGTTAAGTACTTGTCGTTGCCGTACCGGGCAGATCACAGGAAAGATTCCATGTGTGGGGAAGCCCTCACATTGGATTATCGTCAGCACAGCACTAACTTTGGACACTGTACATGCCTCTGCATTCTAGCAGTTTCATCCCGTCCCTCTTCAGCACAGCCTATTATTCCATCTACTGTCATTGTTTGTATGTGCACATTCCTATTATTTATGTCAACAAATGGAATGCATGTGTTACAGAGAATGTACTTCTACATATTGTTTTCTGCATGTGTGTATGCATATATATACCTATTACGAATTCACTGACCTCCACGGGGCGGTCTAATTAGAACCGGGCCATCCAACCCTAGCACGCCTGGATCCATAATTTCATACCCATAGTTTCTCCACCCCACCTGTGTTGAATTTACACACGGAACTTCCATTATCCACTTGTTATCGCAGCCATAACACACCTTTACACATTGCCCTCTCCAGAGCGTTTGGGGCCATACGCATATTTTGTCCCGCCTAGTGTATTCACATGCTCTCCTGCCATGTAATGTTTGCACATACGTGCCTTTCCTGGGGTTATGGATTACAGCCATTTGCGCTTTACAATTTTTGTTAGTCCCATAGACTACTCTTCATCTGTGTGTAAAGTAGACTTAGCAATTCAACGATGTTACTCCTACTGGTAAAACCCTGCCTGTGATGTGAGTAGCAGTGCTCTGCTCACTCCTGGGCAGCTTGTTATGACATTTGTTGACAGCACTATATAATACCATATTTGATCTTGATTCCCTTCACATCCCTTGTGTATGCTTTATTGTTACGACATTCATTCATACATATATATATATTTACATATATGTATATATATTACATCTGTACATACATATATACATTTCCTATGCTGGGCGCTGCTTACACCCGTGCAGGCACACTCGCATATGCTTACTTTGTGTTACATATGTTTACTACCGCTTATTTGTGCTTACTTGTACCTTATTCATTATGACAGTACCACTTTGATTAAAGGGATCTGGTTACATTCACTTTTACACGTTTTAATGTCATCTTTACAGCAGAACAACATTCATTCCACAAAGAAAATGATATGTGCTATAGTTGAACTTGAACCGTGAATGCCTGTCCGTTAGGCGGATGCTCTAACCACTACACTATTGGTGTTCTGCTTCATTTATATGAATACCTATGGCTCATATTTACCCAAACACATGCCTCAACACTTCACTAAAACAGCAGGCATACATTTTCCTGTTGGGATAACTGCACTACTACACATGTGCCATTCCCTACTGCTTTAGACACGTCCCGTATGTTGGCTCACTCCAAGTATATTCAGACGTCCCAAGCTTATAGTCCTGGGACATACGTTCATATCATGGTCAGGGTGTTCAGTTAGTCTTCCAATTTTTGGCTCATCCGACTGTTGACTGGGACTGCCCTGTACCTGTTTGAAAGTCAGACTTAGCACGAGGACATAGTTAGTTCCACTTTTAGCATCCTACCTGTGGTTCGGGATGCAGAGGTGTGCTCACCTCTGGCCAACCTGATATGACAGCACTAAATATTACAGGGGGTTCCGCTGCTGTTTCCCTTCACATTCGTTATGACTGCTATATTGTGAACATGTTCATTCTTCATATATATATATATATATATATATATATATATATATATATATATATATATATATATCTGTCTGTACATACACATGCATATACACCCACATGCTTATTTACATTTCCCATGCTGTTGAATGACCGCCACTTACCGTCTCGCATACACGCTTGCATACCCGCTTACGTCTAGGGTTTCCACCTTTTCAAATGGCCAAAGTGGGACATTTTCAGGACACACATGAGATTTTACAGGCCGACACATACCCACAGTCATTACAAAGGATAGAACTTTACTTTTTTGCCTAAATGAAAGCTTATTCTTGTAGCGGTTTGTTGCTTATTCTGTTTCTTGTAACATTTAGGTATTGTACATACAGAAATAACTATTTTATGCAACTATTACATAAAATATGGGACATAATTATGTTCTACAATCTCAGGACATTTGCCATTTTTAATATTTTTGGTCAGGACACAAATGCCCAAAAAGGGACTGTCCCTCGCAAAGTGGGACAGGTGGTAACCCTACTTACGTCTGCTTTAAAGCGCCTTAATCACCCTATATCCGACTGCCATTATTGTGGCCATCATATAAAATTAACCCTTGCATGGCTTGGACCCGGGAACAGGAACACCATAGTCACTGGTTTTACCACTAAACCATCCGTGATACATTCTCTATGGATGGTAATTAGGATATATGACTTTACTACAGCATTCCACAGTACTGGCAACAAATGTGACAGTCGGGTGGTGTACATATGTATAGTACATGTTACTATTCATATGTTTCTGAGACGCATATGTATACATTTGCAAGTATACATATTTATGAATTGGTCACATACTTGACAACTACTTATATGCATGTATGTGTGATGTGTAGCTATGTGAATGTGAAAGGTATATATTTCCGATAATGCACGTGGGGAGATGTGCATCATGGTCAGATGTTTAATCCCGGGTCGTAGGTTCTGCAGGACCGGCTGGAGGCTGAGCAGGGTTGTGGACAACTACTGCTCATACAACTTGTGTCTAGATGTCTACGGGACTGGACATTGTGTCGTGGTACCACGTCTAATCTTTAGAACAGATACTTATCCCATGAGGGATATCCAAATATTTTGGGGACCAATGACCTTGATTCTTTTGGATTCATGAAAATGAGGTAGGGTTATACATGCAAGGGATACATAGTTTGCAATCCTGAGACTGCCTAGGGTGAGACTGCCTACTAGATATGAGTAGGGGTCACTATGTGCAGATATGGCTGCGCCAAGCTAGCAGCCCGAGTATGGTTGGTTTTGGTGGACGTTCAGGAAGGGGGGGTGTTGTGTGGAGGGGATGATGGGTATTCAATTATGTATCTAGGTGTGTTGGGGTTGGATGGCTCAGTTCAGGCCAGACCATTATGTGGGTGTGAGCCGGTAATGTTTCTGTACATGTGTATCGCACATTTTAATGTTCATATGTTTGTGGGATTGTGTTCTACAGTATGGCCTGTAATGCTGAGGATGTGATTGTGTATATGTGGTAGCATGTGCACATGTCTGAAGGGGTTGAATTGGTCTCAAGTGTACATGGTGTGTGCTTGCATGTATGGGTGAATGGAAGAGTGTGATCAGGTGAGGAATTAAGTTAAAGTGTTTCATATATGGTGAGTGTTGTGTGTGTGTGTGTGTGTGTGTGTGTGTGTGTGTGTGTGTGTGTGTGTGTGTGTGTGCGCGTTTATAAGCATGAATGTCTTAATGTGTGTCTTTAGAGATTGTCATAGCTCACAACTCCCTTTAAAATTATGAGCAAAGTTTGCCATACTGGGGGTCACTAGACAACAGGGTCTCCTTTTTAAATATTACTGTAAGTCACTTAAAGTTAACAGTACAACAGGATTTGCATCGCATACCATTTTCTAAAAATTAAGAATGAAACTCTAATGTATGGCATTATTGACTGTAATCATCCTTGATTTATGAGGGACATGGCAAATACAGAAGGCAAAATCAAGGATGTTCTGTAATATCAGGGAACACTGAGACGTGTGTCCATGTGTGTCTATGTGTGTGCGTTTGTATGGTTAAATGTACAGATATGTGTGGGAGAGTAAATGAACAGGGTGTTTGTGCCTATATAATGCATGTGAAACAAGTAGTAATTACCAGAGTAAAAGGCTAATTAGTGGCAGTCGTAACATCATGTGATTCAAATTACCTGACAATGAGGTCTTTCCTCATTGCAGCTAGCTATGTTTCTGAATCCCATTTCACATATTCATGTAAAATGGCAGTTTTGGGCATAGCAGTCTACTCGACTAAAGGGAAATGTTTTGGAATCTCTGTCTATATACATACAAAACTATTTATTCTATATTAATTTAGCACTATAAGCCCTCACACTTAACTTATATAAGACTCATACTGAATTCAGGTTCTCATGGTAATACAATGCCTTCCAATCTTCGATTATGATTAGAAAAGTCACATGCTTCAATGATAAGCAATCATATTATTTAATGATGTAAAGCTTATTATTTTATTTTATTTTATTGTATATTTGAGTGGCTAGAATATAAAGGCCATTTTCAATGATGACGTAATTTAAAAAATCCAAACGCAGTAGGTTTAAATTATTCAAAGTACAGTGAATTGAAACAGTCAGAACAAATGGCAGCAAAAAGGTAAAAAATGTAACTAGAAGATTTTTATAGAAAATAATATGCATATGACAAAACACAGACTTTCATCCTGAAATATTTAGTTATACAATTATGTTCCAAATAATGAAATATTAACATTTTGGTTTTCTATTAGAGATGAACAAACAGCAGTAAAATAGTGGAAGGTTACAAAGAGTAAAGCAATAAATTAGACATTGAGATAATAGAAGTAACGGATTACTTTATCTGATCATTAATTCATCACATAGGTGATCATATTTGCCCTTGTGATAGTATTCTAGGATTCATAATAATGTACTCCCTCTTTAAGTAGGTCACTTAATGCTTGATGGTTGTACTATAAGCATAAGAAAACTTTCCTTAGGGAAAAAAAATAAGAAGGTTCATAGAAAGTTACAAAAGAAATGATGTAGAGCAAAAAAAAAAAAAAAAAAAATAGGCAGGGGACTGAAAAGTTAAGGGTGAATGGGAAAATATTATTTTTTTTTGTGAAAGGATATTATTTTGAAAACTAAAATTCAGACCAGAGGATTCTCATGTATATATACATTGTACATTTTTTTGGGGAATATCAAGCTATTCATCTAAAGGTAGAACATCCTTGGGTAACCCAAGTTCAATATACTTACTTAAAGTAATCATCATCATCATTTTCTAAGTTGCTTGATGTGATGAGGGTCACATTTGTAGCAAGTTGATTAGAGTAGATTTCACCTCCCTATCCTGAACAATTTCCAGCTCATCCTTAGTCATCCCCTGACATTCCCAGGCAAGCTGAAAGGTGCAATGCCATTGTATCTTGATTCTGCCCTGAGGGTTCTTTTTTATGGAGCTGCAACTGCTACATTTTTTGTGACAAGCACCGAGGGCATTCTCACAAGTTGTCCAAGGCATTTCAAGTGATGGACTCCTCTCAAAATAGTTTAGCAGTGTGGCTGCAGTCATAAGCCTTTGGAAACTGCCACCTCCCATTCTTCCAAAGAAAATGAGACCGGCTAAACAGTGAAGAAAACTAATCGCTGCTCCTAGTGTCCATAGTCACATTGTTTGGTCACGACCAGAAGCTGTTACTCATAGGTGAGAAATGGGACCTAGACTAACTGATAAACTGATAGCTTCATCCTTGGTTCTTCCTATCATTCAGCTCTTCCTTCACTACCACCACCATAGATCAATAAAATGCCTACAGTATGGCCACCATTGCACTAATCTGGCAGTCATTCTCCAGAAACACTCTACATTTACTTGGGAAAATGACATCAAGATATATAGACTGTATCATCTATAATATTTTCTTCTCTTCTATTATCTGGGGAGAGAAATCTACTCATTTGTGAAAGAGAACCATGTCATATAATTCACAGATCTTAATTTTCATAGGTTCATAGGTTAGTACTTAGCTAATTGCTCTTGTGAGCCAGTTTAAGCTTAGCCAATTACCCCTTGTAAGACTCAAACCCTGCACCTTGTGTTTGTAAGGCAAACACCTTAACCATTAGGCCACCCTCCCATCCCTTCCCATTCCCATTCATCCCAACTCCTTTTCACCCATATGTAATTTATTTCTGTGCATGTAGAATAACATATTTATATCTTACAGGACATCATCTACAAACAATAATATGTATTTATTTATGTATTTATTTATTTATTTACATTTGTTGACCGGGGGTGTTCGACTGGACGTAGGTCCATTTTCAGCGGAGGCCCGGGGAGAAAAGCTCCACAGTTAAAATAAACAGACAGTAGTTACATTGGATTACATAGCGATTAACAATTTGATTAGCATAGCAATTAATTACAAACATATTTACAGATGAAGAACATAGTACATCAGTAGACAAGTAGAATCTTTATTTGCGAAGTACATAACAGACATTAACAAATGTTACAATAAGAAGTTCCTGCTGTATAATAAGTACTAGGCTTATGAGCATCTGAGCTTGCTATAATCAAGGTAGTTGGTGGGTGGAAAGAAAGGTAGTGGTTGGATGGGGTGGGTGATATTAGAGTGGGAGTGTGTGTGTGTGTGTGTGTGTGTATACATGCAAATAAAAAAGGTTTGGTTCATTTTTCAGCAGCCAGGAATGAGTTTGCACTGCTTCTCTGGAATCAGATGTTCTACTTTTTGATGAATTCTCTCTTCTATTACCATGGAATATGTTTATCCAGTGATGCTGACAAGTGTGATCAAAGTGTAACTAAAACATGCACTCTATTCCTTTAAGAGAAAATGGTGCACATTTGCCCTTGCTACATTGAGCAGTTCCATATGGCTGCTATCCACATCCACACCATTGCCATAACATAAATGTTAAATCAGTGTGGTGACCTTATCTTTGACATCTGTTTAAATACACTATCAACTTATGGCATTGCCTGTTTAAAAAAAAGTATACCCACCAGATTTTCCGGGAAACATGTCATTCATCATTTAGGATCCTGTCAAAATGAGAATTATCTTGTGTTTTTCTCAGTTTTCTGTTTCAGTGAACTCTGTCAAAGTTAAACATAGAGATCATGGAAGAATGCAGGTATGGAAGTTTATTTTTATTCCAATGTTGTGAAATGTTTGAATTAGTGTATTTAGAGATGTGGGATATGTGGAAGCAGTTGTTTACTTCCTGAAACAAATTTGTTTTAGTGCCTTTAATTGCAGATGTTAACATGTAGTGACAAACTTTTTGTTCTGGTAATATGAATTCTCACATACTTAGTCATACATCCTCTTGAAATAGTCTTATTTCCATCACCCATCAATGTTCCCTACTTAAGGTCAGAATTTCTCCAGTCTTGCTGAGAAAAGTTTGAACAAAATCCACCACTCAACCTCTCTGAGGCAATAAAAATATAATTCTCCTTCTCCCTCTTCACCTCTTTCAAGCTTTGGCCTTCAATTTGGTCACTACTGCAGCTGCTGACTTTCTGGGTTGCTGACACGTTAGCCATGTCAAGAATACTATGCCCAACATGCATCTTGTTAAAGACTTCTTTCTTTAACCACGACAAACGGTGACCCCCTTTCAGTCACAAATCCTTGCTACTTCTCAGTATCAGTGCCTTGAACACCATCCATTCAGGGTCCATGCTCCTGTCTTCTTTATGTATATCAGAAAAGATCTTCTGGAGATCAGTGTTGAACTAATCTCCCATAGGTATAATGTCTTACCTAACTCACAGCCAAACAGTAATTTGTTTAAGTTTAGAACCTCTCTATATATAGTAACAAAAACAGCAATAGCTGGTACATGGAGACACGGTATGCCTGAAAAAAATGATGACTTAATGGTATTATGAGAAGTTGTGCACGTTAATATGTTAATTCAGTATTGTAGTGAGTTTAGATATTTTCATTATTACATTTTTCTTTCCGGTTAACAGAAGCATATTGTTTTATTATAGATTCCTGCAAAATCCAACTAAACTCTACTGCCATTAATTTCCATAAAATTATAGCCAATACATTTCTCAACCTTAGCCTTACGTTTATGGGAAAAAACAGAAGCAGTAAATCAATTTCCAATTGTTTTTCATGTATATATATTTGCTTAATACAAATAAGGCATTAGCATGGCAAAACATTCCTTTTTAGGGAGTAAAATGTGATTTCTAGTACAGCCAAACTGAAAGGCTGCCACATTCCATAGATGATATAGCAGGGGGGGATTTAACAATGACCCCTAATAAATTCAAGGTTCTTGTTTTTATTCTTCAGTTCCCATCTTTTTCTAATTAGGCAGTAATGGGGGGTCAGACTCTACCTTGACACTCAAAGAGCACAGAGGAGATAAATTAATCATGGATGGCATGTCAATACTTCACAGGAACTCATTGCTTTCTTTAAATTTGTTGTCTGACAGTCCAAGACCTGGATTACAAGAGGGCATTTAGAATAAAATGTTATTTTAAATCATGTGGTGTTTACAATTAATGCTATGATATATAGTGGACTTTTTTATTAACATATCAAAATAAAGAGGGTATGCAGAAACTGAAATGCTTATCTGAAGTAATTAACATGATGTGATATATTTTTCTTTATACCTTAGTTTACAGGATGTGGCTAAAGTTGCTAGTTATGCAACCAAAATACATGTTTTTGTACTAATGTGCAGAAAACAGCATAGCTAGCCAAATTCCATGCCATTTTTACCACCCTAAGCTCACTATCTTATTGTCACTACATCTTTCTTTTATTTTACAATAGTCACCTACACGGAAAAGTGACCTTAATCCTCCCCCCATCCTAGGATTCCTCTCTAGCCAAGGATGGGATGAAATCAACAAAAGAAAAACACCATCACAAGCTATATGTATGTGTCCCAATTGCTTCTTCCTCACATGGCGTTAGAAGCATTTTTTTGCTTTTTTGCAAATTAAACTAGGCTTTGATATGCACATGTATTTCTTGGATCACTAACCCCAAACACCACCACTGTTCTTCCACCATGTATGCATCTCTCTCCCTAGTCTCTGTATCACTTTAGCATCTAACTAACTTTGGGAAAGTGTACTAAAGGCTAAGGCTTTGCTGCCGGTCTCCTCGCTCATCTAAGCCAATGTTTCACTTTATATATTATCAACATCTGTCTTTACTCACCTAGTCTCTCCCTCTAAACACTGTTCTCCTCACTGGTAAACCTAAGTATAAGTCCCACTGATAGTTTTTTATTTTTTTTTAAGCATAGAGATCTTCTGCTCCTTGCTCTACCCATTCCATTTGCCCTTGCTTCACTCGGACTCTGTCGGCTCCACTACCCTACCCTCATTCCCACCCACCCCACTTTCTTTACATATATATACTCTTACATGCCACACCCCTTCCTCATATCCAAACAATTACCCTCTCCAATCTAACACTTGCTTCAATCCTATAACCACTCCCACCTATCTATCCTCCCTTAATTCTCAAAACTCCCACTTCGTCCCCTCACCAACTCCTACTTTTCATTTCTAATCACACCCCCTCTGCTTTTACTACTCTTACTCACTGCATTCTTGACTTATCTACCACTCTTCCCTCTCTCTACCTACTCTCCAGCCATGTAGCCAATCTATCTCTTCATCACCTTTCTCTTCTTTGTCTATCTCTAACAACCTCTTACCATTCATCAGTCTACTATCAATCCCTCTCACCTAATCTCCCCTATACTCCTAACACTAATATACTATCTCTTACCCACAATTAAATTCGCCATCTCTCATCCCTATTTTACCATTTCACCTCTTCAAAGTTCCTACTTGTTCTAACTTATCTCTCATCTCTCGTAGATTTCCTACTACCTTGAACTTGCTCTCTTCTCTTCTCTTCTCTTCTCTTCTCACATTCTTGTTTTAGATGGAGACATCCATCCCAACCCAGGGCCTCCCACCTCTACCTTGCACACTATCACTACTCATAAACCCCCCAACTTACCCCTTCCTATCACTAATTCCCCTTCCAAATCTCTAAAACTCTTCTCTCTAAATATTCAAAGTATTGTAAATAAAGTAACAGACCTGCACTCAAGGATATCTAACATATCTCCTCACATTCTTTCCCTATGAGAAACTTAGCTGAAACCTTACATCATTAACAAAGAAATCCTACCTGCAGGTTATAACATCATTTGCGCAGATAGAACCAATAAATGGGGAGAAGTTGCTATCCTCTACTCTGAGCTACTTAACCTCTCCCCTCTCTCTATCACTGTTCCTTGCTTCTCACCTGTGAAATACTCATCACAAATTGTCACCTCAACCCTCACAAAAAATTTGCCACAGTCTCTATATACATTCCGCCTGGTGATAATATTCTCATCCTAGAGAACTTCCTGTCCTGGCTCACTCACCATATCCCTTATGGAACTATCATACTTGGAGACACTAATATAGACTGGACTAAAGTGTCCCACTTATCCCTTACCCATAGTCTTAACCTTCATGGTTTTCACAAACACATCTCCACCCCTACTAGAATAAACAAAAACTCCTCATTCAGACCCATCCTTGACTGGATCCTTACTTCAGTTCCTCACCTCTATCATAATCCTGGCATACTTCCCAACTCATTGAGTGAACACTCTCCAACCTTCATACACAGATTCACCCAACACTCACCTAAAGACTCTACTTACATGGTATGATGAAATCGTACCCACTTTGACCCAGACACATTTAACTCCAAACTATCTGGCATTAATTGGTCTTCCTTCTATCACCTCCATCTCAATGAGGCAGTAAATTACTTTTAATAAGATTTTCCTTGACACACTTGATTTTGTTGCTCCATCCAGAAAAATCAGAATCAAATCCAAATATGCCCCCTGGCTAATAAAAAAACCTGCTCAGTCATGCCAAAAGAGATTCTTCCTGGGAAGCCTAGGTTAACAACAAGTCCCCTTTCTTGCTGCAGACATACAAAGAGCTCAGAAACCCGGCTAAAAACTTGTCAACAAAGACAAGAAAGATTTTTTCCTCTAACCAAAGTAACCCACACAATAATTCACAAAAATTATGGACCACCATCAACAACCTACTCCACCCAGGTTACCCCACTACTCCCAACCCCTTTCCAAACAACACTGCTTCTGAAACTACTTTCTTCCTTAAATATTTCACAGAAACTATTCAAAACCCCATGGTTAATACACAAAACAGTACATCTCACTCAAAACCTCCACTACCCCATAACAAAACTCTCCCTAATGCTTTTTCTTTCCCACCAGTCCCAATTACTACAATTAGATCTCTCCTTACCAAACTTAAAACCTGCTCTCTATTAGCAGACCAACTACCCCCTCATTTCCTAAAAATAGCTGCACAATCCTTCACCTACCCTGTCTCTATTCTTATTAAACATTCCATTTCAGAAGACCTGATCCCTGACATTTGAAAATCCTTCTATAATATCCCTCTTCACAAAGGTGGTAACTCTACAGATCCCTCTAACTTTAGACCAATTGCTATCCTGTCCCCCCTATCCAAAATCCTGGAAAAGTTCATCCATGTTCAGCTAATCAAACACCTTCTCGATAACAATCTCCTCACTCCTACACAACATGGCTTTAGGCCCCACCATAGCACTTCTACTGCATTACTGTCATTTGATCAAATAATAGCTGAAGCCCATGACAATTACCTCCTTGTCTCCAGTCTTTTCCAAAAATTTTCAAAGGCATTTGATACTGTCTGTCATTTTAAACTTCTAACTAAGCTCTTAGACCTACATCTCTCTACCTCCTCCATCAACTGGTTCTTTGGCTATCTCTCATATTCAACAAAGTATAAAAAAAGACCCAACAGAGACTTGGACTTCTCTTTTGTAATCAAAAATTTCTGTCACTCTCTTTCAAACCATTCCTCACACAGGCCCTACTCCTACCCTGCCTTCTTTACACTGCACCTGTCCTTACACATGTTCAAACATCTCTTATCACTAAACCAGAGCAAATTTATACCAAATTGCCAATTTTGCTGCCAACCTTCCTTGCAAATCTCACCACTGTCTTACCCTTAAGTCACTCCAATGGCCAGAATTCTCCAGACAGCTATTTATACCCCAGCTACATATTGCACAATCTATCCTGTATGAACCCTCATCCTGTCCCTCCATCTCAATTTAGTCTCCTTCTATAACCCCCCTCATCACCTCTGTACTGCCCGGATACACCTCTTTCAGTTAGACAAACCCAACAAAAACATTGTTAAGACCCTTTACAAATACTCTGTAGCCCATGCTTGGAACTCTCTCCCTCTCAACATAAGAAGCATTCATTATAAATACCTGTTTAAGAAAGAACTTAAACTTTTCCTCCTAAAGACTTAGCCATGCCCTTGTCAAAGCTCCACTGAAAGTAGTCTCCTCTCTTCTCATTTTATCTGCTTTTCTCTATCTAATCTTTTTCCTCCGCATACCTGCTCTAACAAACCATATTCATACTGTACTCCTTTGTGTAATATTCTGTAAATCTTTTAATTATTTGACCTATGTTATATACTGTTCTCAAATTTTGGAAATTGTTCTTGTTAACTGTTATTTTACCTATGCATTGTACTGCTGTGCACAAGTTTTTTACTTTTACTATATTTTTGTGACCCTAATTTAATATTTTGTAAATATCATAATTGTATTATTTAAGGAGCTTTTCTCCAGGGTCTCCACTGAAAATGGGCCCCTGGCTCAGCTGGACTACCCCAGTTAACAAATGTCAGTAAATAATAAATAAATAAGATATGAAAGGAAAAACCCAATCACTGTAACTCATACTTGATATAAGTGCTACTTTTTCCAGCACATTTTTCTGATTCTTTGCTTCTTTTATATAAATGCATGTCTACTTAAAGAAATAAATGTGGTTTCATGTCATTACAAAACTACCCTCTAAACAAATCTCAGCTGGCTTTCCTGAATGGAAAAATGTTTTTAACAATACTTTTTTCTTTCTCAAAGAGACATCTGTCATAGACATCTGGCATAAAACAATAACAAAAATAGACAAACAAACAAATAAATAAATAAATGAATAAATAAAAATTAAGTTGCATGGTAGGTCACAAAATGATTAGAAAGTATTTTGTATTGAACACAACAATCAGTAATGTTCAAGAAAGCTATGATTTATTTTTCTTGAGACTTGCTATATTATGCCATTTGCTAGTGCATTTTAACGTCTTCATCTTTGTTGCGTGCCATTCCATAGTATTTTATAAATAAAAAAATATGTCTTTTTTGTTTGATTTAGATGTTGAATTGTTGCTTCTAGAAGTACCTGATTTACTGAAAACTGACTAGACAGGTTCACAGTTTCAGTTTTGTTACTTTGGAATTTGTATATTCTACTAGGTACTAGCAGTCTTGTTTTTTTTGTTTGTATGTTTTATGAACAGCTAAGAAAAAAAAAGAAAATTATAACTCCTTATATTCTTACCTTCTTTTGAAGAAAATTTACAAGCTCTTCTCAAGACCATTCTTTATTTTGGTAGTGTATAAATAAATAGTTAGTGGTCTTAAGTTTTGGGACATAGAGGCATTTTAAATAATCATCAATACTTTCAGTGCCTTGTTAGAGAGGCAAAGCTGCAATTATCCGTCTGCAGAAAAAGTCAGTTTGTTTTTCTGATCAACAATCCTGCCTAATTGGTACTGGTTTTGATTTACTGTATGGTATCCCCCTTAGACCTCGCATCCTCATACTTGATCAAAATTTCTATAGCTAATATATTAGTCATTATTTTATGTCCTTATATTAAGCGGTACTAGTGCTTTTACTGTCTATACATTTCTCTGAATTGTCAGTGTCATTATCTGAATATCATTTTCTAAGAATAACTAAGACAGTCCACATTCCTTACCAAAGCTCTGTGGCAGAGTTCATCTGTACTGACACAGATCCATGTTTTGGCAGAAAATTCTTCAATCTCTGAGTTGAAGATCTGCAGTTTTTGGGTGTGGATAACTATTCACCTTAGCAGAATACTTTTCTCAGTTAAATGCTTGTCAAAAGTCAATCTTCTATCAGAAACCAGCAGTGCACTGTTTTAGATAAGAAAAACACTGTTGGACTTGTTTACATCTCGGAAGCCATTTTGGAATATAATCGTGCAACCTTCACGAATGCAGTGGTTTAGCTGGAGTGGATTGTTGGATTTATGAATGTGCAATCACTGTTATCATACTCAGAATATGGTGCAGAACTATGACAAAGCTGTACTTCAGTCTCTCAAGCAGCTGACAGATCGCTGTCAGATGAATGTCAATGCAAGTCTTAATATAGATGTAGAAATGTGTTAAATAACTAGAGTTATGAAGTTTGTAAGAATATTGTAATGGCTTTTATAGGCTTCTATTTAATTAGTTTGAAATAAGAACTCTTAAGAAAAGTTCATATCGAAGCTACTATTTGCATATTTTTTTTTAGAATTTATTAAGTGAGTATTATTGGATTTTAGGAATCAGTCTACAGACTATAGTCTTATTGATGTTTTTATACTGGGGCTGTGACATATATGATAAGCATGCAGATTATGTGATGACAAGGGAAAGAATTATTCGATGGCTTAAGCATGCATTTTCATTTGGTCAGTCTTATTAACATAAGTAACCTATATACTGTAAGTCAACATTCACAGAGCTTTTTGGACTCCTTACAAAGGTTCACACTTGTTATAAATGAGCGCCTGTAGCACATTAAGTCCCAAAGCAGTGTGATTTAGCTGTGGAAATAAATATAGGTCTCAGACAGATGCAGTCATTTCCAAGTGCTCAAATACAAGTCAAAACTTCATGTATTTGTCTCCTAGAGTGATAGTATAAAAACTACTAAGATGGAAAATATTCTAAAACTGTTTCTCTTGGGGTTACTATTAAACATGTCTACATTGTTGAATCAACAGTGACCACTAAATCTTCATCCATATAAATAAATTATGTTCATAAACCTCGTAGTCTGGCAAGTTTCTTCAATATTTTCAACAACATGTGCACGCAAGCACTGCACAGTCCATCTCAGTTCAGTAAAATACTGGCAAAAGGCTGCAAATTCTATATAGATTGCTGCCAGTTCCTAAGAAGAAGTGTTACATCTATGTCCCATTTTCCATAGCATTTATAAAACAGCCATTCTACTTGTAGCTGAACATTCTCCAAAAAAAAATATATATATATGACCAAATTCAGTGTGAACAGTTCATTATGCTGAAAAGCAACAGAAAGTGCAATACATGTGTGACATTACTTGCAAGGAAGTGATCCTTTTTATTATTGCTTGGTTTAGGCAATTGGGCATTTTATGCAAATTGTCAGATGGTTTTATGTAAATTGCATTGTTTACTGAACCAGTCATTCTGAGTTTTCATTGTGCATCTTATGATTTTGGTCGAGTTAATTGATGGCCATATGTAAAGTGATGAAGTCCAGTGTACATTGCCATTTATTTATCATATTTCATTGGTGATATATTAACAAAATAAAAATGCTTTTCAGTGGTAATCTGATAACTTTGTTCCGAATTTTGTTCATGATATAGACATGGAAAAATTCAAAAATTAACATGAATGGTGCTGATCAAAAATTGACAGTAGTCTAATATCGTTATTGAAATCTACAGTTCACTATAGTACTGAAATTCTTCAGAAGAACAATGCAGCAAAAAATGGAACACTTTTATGTTGGTATACCTTTGCTGTTATCACTATGATGACTCCACTTATTTAAGAAGGGTGGTAAGCAGTAAGCATCTATCAGATTTTATACAGTTATATGAATTACTTTATCAAAACTGGGTAAATCATTCCAGTTTTTGTAGTAGTCCAACAGATCACCATGTACCCATAAACTGAGAGAACATTAAAATATCCAACAAGACTAAAGACGAAAATATTGAATAAAAAAAAACATAAATATCCAATTGTTCAACTTTCCTAGGTATGAGCATCTGTACAAGAAAATGTAATATTTTCCTTCTTTTATGTTATTGCATCCTTAACTCCAGAACTTGCCCCTGCCATGGCCCTACCTAGTTCCTCTCCTCCCTAATACACCCTTTAAAGCAATGAAAACTTTACCCCCCTTTCACACATTATTCACAGTTACATAAAAAAAAATGTATAGCATAATATTTTTTCTATTTTTTTCTATTGTCTACGTACGTGTATTTGATATCTCTATGAATGTAACCTGAGTTTTAGTACTATTTTGTGTGACTGTAACCTAAGGTTTTTTTACTGTTCTCTTTATCAAAATTGATTTATGTATTTCTGGAGCTTTTCTCCTCGGGTCTCCACTGAAAACGGTTAACAAATATCAATAAATAAATAAATAATCCTTTCCACTACCAAACAGAATAATGATTAAAAATGACACAGCTGGTATCTGATTCATCATACACTGTTTGTAATATTGTTGCTAGGGCCATTTTATTAAAAGTGCATTTGACATGCAGCATTTTATGATCAGTTGCAGCTGCACCATTGCTGAAATGATACCTTGTTAGGAGAAGAACATGTACTTCCTTAAAACAGCTGAAGTTTTTGTTACCAGGTTGAGCTGGTCAACCACCAAATTAGACAGTTTTGCACAGAGAGATGGCAGTGAGGTAATCGCAAAAGTGTCTGCAGTAGATTGCACTGTAGTCAGGCACATTATTAGAGAGGACTTTAGGTGAACAAGGTACAATTCCTACATTATCATTTGCCTGAAGTACATGACACTGGGGAGCACAAGTCCAGTCATTGCTGGTGGGATTTCTAATTGTGTGCTGTCAGTTATTCTCTTTTTTCATGAGATTTCTCCCTTCATTGGATTGTTGTGAATGAGGAGTTGGTATGCACAAGAGCTAGGGTAGAGAGGTTTACTCAGTTCTAAAGGGAAGGGTAGCTGGCCATCTGCAAAAAACACTTTCTACATTTGTGTATGTTTTTAATGGCATTATGTTTTGCCATTTCTGAAGTCTGCAGTTTTGCTGTTTGATATCTCATAATGGAAGTTTTTGAAATCCATCCAATTAAACATGCATTTGAAACCAGTAAGAAGATATTTCTACCTTGCTAGGACCATAGCCCAAAATGGAGAGTATGATTTTTCTCAAAACTTTATGTGATTATATTACTTTACCAAGCATCCAGCCAACATTGCATGGACTCTCTGTTAAGTCATTTTGCTATGATGATGTTATTTTAAAGATGTGATTGTCACATTTGATCTCTCTCTCTTTCTCTCTCTGTCTGAGTTTGTGATATGCATTTGTCAGACAAACTCTAAAATTGACAGTTATACCTTAACCAGTCTTGCACTTTCTATCTTTAGTATTTCTATTACTTTGTAAAATAAAAACAACGCGGAATAAACGACTCCTCAAAAACAACGTAATGATTATGAAAAATGCAGGCAGTTAGAAGAGTCGAACACAGCATGAAATGATAGTCTCTCCAAAACGATAGTCTCTCCAAAACTTCACAAGCGACAATTGTACAAATAAATTGGTTTATTAAAAAAGAGAGTAAGCGCTTTCACCTGAATAAGGCTTCTTCAGACTCAGACAACAAAATACAATTGGAGTCACATTTAAATAGCCCAAAGGGCGGGAAACTTATACATTCATAAAACAATCTTAAAGCACCAGCAGATGTTATAAAAATATATAAATAAAAACATATTTTAAACTATTTTTTTTTATTTTAAAATATATATAAAATATGAAACATAACATTCATTAAGTGCCTAAAATAAACTAATATTCTCTCCTGGTCAAAATATTATTCCGGAATCCCTTGTATGTCTAATATTAAGGTCCTCAAATGTAAACATATCTTGTGTACAATATACAATTTCATTGCTAGGTTCTAAGTTTTCTCATTTTGAGGTAAGGTTTAACTGAACACATAGTGTTCAATCCTGGTCTCATATCTGAGCGTAATTTAATTATCCAATGAAATTGTATATTGTACACAAGATATGTTTACATTTGAGGACCTTAATATTAGACATACAAGGGATTCTGGAATAATATTTTGACCAGGAGGGAATATTAGTTTATTTTAGGCACTTAATGAATGTTATGTTTCATATTTTATATATATTTTAAAATAAAAAATTAGTTTAAAATATGTTTTTATTTATATATTTTTATAACATCTGCTGGTGCTTTAAGATTGTTTTATGAATGTATAAGTTTCCCGCCCTTTGGGCTATTTAAATGTGACTCCAATTGTATTTTGTTGTCTGAGTCAGAAGAAGCCTTATTCAGGTGAAAGCGCTTACTCTCTTTTTTAATAAACCAATTTATTTGTACAATTGTCGCTTGTGAAGTTTTGGAGAGACTATTGTTTTGGAGAGACTATCATTTCATGCTGTGTTCGACTCTTCTAACTGCCTGCATTTTTCATTTCTATTACTTTATTGACTTATTTAATTGTTTGGCTACCAGGTAAGAGAATCAGTAAGATGATAATTTATAGCCTTATTCTGGACTTAATGGCAGACAATCAACAAGTCAATACATCCACAGATGTTAACAGAAACTAGTTATAACACATTATAAGAATGTTTGAACTCTAATAATAAACTGGACCATAATATCATGATTTCTCAGAAATACAAGTTAAATTGTTAACTTGGGAAGATCATAAAAGAATATAAAGCTAATGTTAACATTTTTTTTATTAAAAACACTAGTCATGGACTGACACAAAATAATCCAAAACTTCTATATTATGGGCTACTTCAGCTTGCCAAAGCCAACTATCCTGCTGCAGATACCACCACCACCATCCTTTAACCGGTGTCATATAGTTTAACTGGAAATCCTGAAGTTAGCTTAATTTATAAAAAGATATAAAAATATATCCTTAATAAAGTCAGTTGTGGGGTTTTCTGGTCAGTAATGTTTATGCTGGGCAATTAGGTTTAGGTAATACACAGTGAACCCCATACATTATTAGCACAGAGCGTTTAAAGACAGGCAATGCCCATTATGAAATCTGTTCTCTTCTTATGAATATTGTTCTGGGCTATGTTCCAAAGAGTGAATAGCATTGGAGAAAAGGCCCTGTGCCCAAATAGTAAAACTCTGTAATGTCATTTGAGAATACAGATGTGTTCTACACATGACTGAGTTGAGTGGCCTCTTAAAGCAACAAGTATTTATATCCCATGGAAAGATGAGATTCCTCACTTAAGCAGCATAAAGAATGCCATGTTGAGCAGAGGAGCAGCTCTGTCAGCAAAAGGAAGTCAATCAGAGTTTTGCAGGGTCAATAATACTGATCTCTTTGGGTGGGGAAAGAAATTATGCATTTGTTAAAAGTAATTTAAAACAGACCAATGTTAAGGAAATAGCATGGGGCAATGAAAGACAGATAGTTTTCTACTGTTGAGATTAAATTACTATGATTATTTTAATTTGATTATTGTCTAAAGAGAGAGAATAGAAATGTTGCAGTCTAGGTTAATTAAGCAAACACTTACTGTAGCCTTAATATGCAGGCAGAAAGACAGGACTGCATGAAGACGGATACAAGATATTAATGAGAGGCAGCTTTCAATAATCAGTTACCAAAGTTTAAAAAAAAAAAAACAAAGGGGAAGAGCTATTAAATCTAGTCAGTAACAAAGAGCACAGACTGTGATTTTGTTGACCTGATTACCAGATTCTTTCTATGTATCTAGTCCAAGACTTGTGAGAATTTATTTTGAAGGCATGTTGGAAGTACAGAAAAAAGATTTTCACAATGGCATGAGCGACAAGCTATTTGCCAAGACGATGGATTTTAAATTAATAACATCAATGTAGTAGAGTAAATAAGTAAAGGACATAGGACGCAGATCTGAGCCTTAGATCACGCTAGAAATGAGCAGACCTAAAGCTGAATCTACCCAGTGAACTTTGATAATAACGCATGGCTTTAAGATAAATAAGCCAAGTCTGCAGAGAGGGGCAATTCTGATGAGTAAGCTAAGTCACTATCAGAGGTAAGATAACCAGTCAAAAACCTTTCTTGGATCAATAACTATTGTATTAATTAACAGTCCTTTTTTTCCACAATACTGAATATTATACCTTTGATATGGTAAAGAGCAATGAGATACCAAACACAGCATTAAATACATGTTGTAAGTGGGAATAAAGACTAATTATCCCCTGGGTGACAGGGAGTCTAGTGCGGGAAATGACTGACCCAAGCAATTCTTACCCACTGGGAAGAATCCCATGAAAGGATGCATCCAGAAATGTAAGCAAAATCTCTTGCAATGAACGTGGCATCCATTGATTTTTTTTCCAGAAAAACAACAGGATGTGGGTTAAGAGGTGCTGTAGGACACCTGCCATGGTGCTGTGAAAGGAGATCTCATATTTTTTCTAGAAATAGTATTTCTTAAGCAGAAGCTGAATAGTAGAAGAGAATATCATTTGCCAGCCATGACTTACAATGCTGGTTGATACAGGGTAGATGGTAAGGGAAATATATTAAGGAACTGATTTTTGAGAGGGAAAAACCCAGAAAATGTTGGGTGTGGGGATGGCATAATTAATCTTTTCACTTTAACCCAGTATGAACAAGCCTTACTCAGCAATCTACTCAATAGTTCCTATATTATAAGAAATTAGCAGATCTGGTAAGGATTCTTGTGATATTTTCTTAGTAGGGAAAACCTGAAGATGCTCATGAAAGGTATGGGTTTTTATCTACTCTATACTCTATTTCTAGCTTTAATTATTTTACTTATGCAAAGAGAAAGACATGAATATTTAGTTTCTCCAGTTCTTTGAGTAGTAACTGTGAAGATGAAACCCTGAACATCTAATTGCATACTAGTGAATAAAGGGGGTTCCAATCAGTAAAATATAGATTAGTGAGTGCTTTTTTTTTGGGGGGGGTCACGAGTGCCTGGTGATAATGACGTCAGTAATCTTAAGTTTTAGAAGGCACTGGGCAATGATATCGCATACCATCAGGATGAACTGAATCATTTAGGTGCTTCTGATTGATATTACTTCATATAATATTTAAGTATCATTTTTCTTTTTTCAGTGTAATTAATCAGTTTGTTAAAAGGGTTCATAGATTCATAGGTTCATAGGTAGGTACTAGGCTATCAGCCCAAGGGCCTATGCAAGCCTAGCCAACAAGGTTCCCTGGCTTATGCCACCCAAGAAAGTTATTTTCCTGTGCCATTGATGAGTAGAGACACAGAAGTGATCCCCAGGGTGTATTTCCTATTTCCCATCCACTCGTCAAGATTTTTCTTGAAGAGTGCTAATGAAGAACTTTGCTTGACATAGATAGGTAGCCTGTTCCAGAGTATGGGAAGTCTCTGGGATAGGAATCTATCCCTCCAGCATGTCCTGTTTATTGTGTTGACAAGGTTTAGGTCCCTAGAGCATGTAGCTTGGAGGGATTGGGATTTCTTTAGGTGTAGCATGTCCAACAGCTCTGGGTATGACATAGCTTTATATGTTAGGCAGAGATCACCTCTGAGTAGGCGATATGCTATGGAGTAAAGCTGGAGTTTTTTGAGGTGGTCAGTGTAGGGCATTTGTTTGAGTCCAGTAATCCTCTTTGTGAGGTACTTCTGTGGCCTTTCCAGCTGCTGCAGATGTCTTGTGAGGTACATACCAAAAGGGGAGTTGTACTCTATACTGGGTCTAATGAGTGATGAGTAGAGGGGAATAATGACCTCTTTTTTCCTGGATGAGAATCCTTTTATGATGAGGTGTGCCACATAGAAGGACTTCCTGACTACTGTGGCGATGTGACTATCAAAGGAGAGACTACTGTCCACCTGGGTCCCAAGGTCTCTTATCACGCATTCGGTGTTAAGTAGATTGCTGCCTATGTGGTAGTTCATGAGTACAGAATTTTTACCAAAGGGGATGACACTGCACTTTTTGGCATTGAGCTTGAGGCCATGGCTCTGACACCAGCCATCTGTCTCAGAGAGGCCCTTCTGTAGGATGTTCACATCATTTGGGGACTTGACTATGGCTCCTAGTTTGCAGTCATCTGTGAACTTCATTAGCCAGAGGCCTTCTGTGTTAGCCTGTACTTCAGAGAAGTAGATAGCAAACAGGAGCTGTCCCAGGACGGAACCCTGTGGTACTCCACTTGTCACTGGTTTGAGGTCAGATTTGGAGTCTGAAACTTTTACAGTGTGGGTTCTGTCAGTAATCCAGTTGGCATCCCATCTTGTGATGTAGGGATTTATGCCTAGTTTATTGAGTTTAGCTATAATTCCAGAATGGGGGATGGTGTCGAAAGCCTTGGCGAGGTCAAGATAGGCTGTGTGAACCACTTTACCCTCATCTACGGCTTTGGTGACTGCCTCAAAGAAGTCGATCAGGTTCAGGAGGCATGGTCTGCATTTCACAAACCCAAACTGGGTGGGATCCAGAGTTTGGAGGTTACCAATGTCTTTGTTTATTAGTTCCATGATGATACATTCCATGGCTTTGCAGACCAGGCTTGTCAGGCTAATAGGTCTATAGTTCCCGGGATCAGTGGTGGCTCCCCCTTTGTGGAGTGGGATAACTGTTGCTGTACACTATTCAGTGGGCACAAAGCCTGATGCAAGGCTATTATTGAACATGGTGCTTAAGTGGGGAGCCAGTTCATTCTGAAGTTCATGTAAAACGCAGCCTGGGATGTTGTCTGGTCCCATGGATGCTGTGTTTTTGGCTTTAGAGAGTGCAGCTTTCACCTGCGTAGTTGTGATTATAGGGACTCTGCATTCTTCCTGTATAGATATGGGCCCTTTAGGGGGTGGGGGTGGGGGGTAAACTTAGCGCTGAACCTATCTGCCAGGATGTTGGCAATATCAGTTGGTTCTGTAATTTTCATGCCTTTGTGCTGTTGCCATTGAGATTCTTGACATAGCTATAGAATGCTTTGTGGTTGTCCTTGGAATTAGTGGCAATTTTATTTTTGTAGCTAGCTTTGGAGGATCTGATATGGGATCTCAGCTTTTTACTGAGGCTGACCAGGGAGCTCCTTCACTCGTGGGATTTTACTCTCTTTTGCAGCAGTTTCTTCCTTCTGTTGTACAGTTTGTTTATGGCAGGGGACCACCAGATTGGCTTCCTTTTTTTGGAGGATAGCGTCTTGGTTCTGTTTGGGATAGCACAGTCCATGCATTCATGTAGGTGCTTATAGAGTGCATTTGTGTAGGATTCAGCAGTTGTAACTGTATTGTCCATCTGCATGGGTGTCATGAAGTTCACTACTTCTGTCTTAAGAAGCATGAAGTTGGCTTTGGAGAAATTTCTTACTGTGGTTTTCTTAATGGGGGGTGGGGGTGGGATGTGGATATCAAGGGTGATTAACTTATGGTTGGATTGGACCAACGAGGAGTTGACTTCAGGTGTGGAACACCGGTCACTCATGTTGGTAATTACTAGGTCTAGGATATTGTTGCCCCTGGTGGGGGTGTGGATAAGTTGATCTAGGGCATTGGAGTTTATGAATTCCAGAAAGCATTGCGCTAAGGAGTTAGTACATGAGTAGTTTTCCCAGTTAATGGTGGGGTAGTTGAAGTCACCCATTATTAGGGTGTTTGGTTGAACCCTAATATTTTCCAGTACATCAAGAAAAGAGGAGTGGGAATCCTGGGGCATGGTGGGGGATCTGTAGCAAGCTACAATTTGGATTGCAGTTTTGCCAAGAGTTAGTTGCACTTGGATAACCTCGGATGCATTATGTTGAGCAACTAGCCTGGAGGTGTGGCTATCCTTAATGAATATGGACACACCCCTACCTTTGGTGTTTCGGTCCAGGTTAGATGGCCGAAAAGTGTGGTATGAGTTATAGCCTGGTAGTGCAGGGGTGCTCTCTGGAGCCTTGAACCAGGTCTCAGTCACTGCACAGATATCAATGTTCTCCATTTTAAGGAGTGCCCCGAGTGAGTGCATTTTGAAATTTAGACTTTTAGCATTGAGTAGCGTTACCCTCAGTTTTTGCTTGCCTGTTCCTGTTATGGTGGTGAATTTGTTACTTGAACCCTGCCTAAAAAAGGCACTATAGGGGCAGTAAGAGCCTTAGCCAGTATCCGGAATCCTAGGGGCGACAGGTGCAGGCCATCTATGGCAAAGCATCGTGGTCTGTCGACCATGTCATCCCAAGCAGACAGATACTGGATCCCCTTTGAATGACACCAGAAGCTTAGGCGATTGTTGAAATCAATCATTTTGTCCTTGTACTGCGGTATTATTCTGGGCGATGGCAGAATGCTACTCAGGGCTAGGGTCATACCTGCCTGGGCTACAAGATCACAGAGCTCTTCTATGTTTCTTTTCATGTAGTCCAGGGAGGTACATCTCAGATCATTCACACCAACATGGACAATGACAGAGTCATATTTGTACTTGTTGTGGAGTGACCTGAGTGCGTGGGTTATGTGGCGGATCCTGGCACCCGACAGGCAGCTGACAGTAACCTTCTCCTCGTTTAGCCTGGTGAGTGGGACATCAGTGTGCCTGACTATAGAGTCACCTATGACTAGTGTGTTGGGTATGTTGTTTTGCCTTATTGGCTGTGTTTGAGTGGCACACTGAATCTGTGGGCTATATGTCATTTGGGTTGTGTTGGGGGATGGAGGTTGCTTGTGTTTCTGCTTTGGAGGTTTCGGTTGCTTAGGCAGATTATTATTGAGAGCCTCCGCAAATGTTTTTGAGTTTCTATGTGTGGATTTTGGTGGTGTAGACGTAGTGAGACTATGTGATGAGTATGGTGTGGTGTAAATGTTTACCTTCTCCTCATGACTGTCAGGTTCAGTCTTGGTTGGTGAGAGCTTTACCTCCAGTTTGGCTAGATAAGTGCGTCTCTCACAGGTTGTAGTGTTGGGTGGTAGGAGGAGAGGGTTGTCTGTGTACATGAGGCAATTTATACATTGCCTCAAGATGCCCAGATTCATCAGATAGACGAGGAGAACACTGGGAGCTGACCCTTGGACATGCCTGAATAAAAAAATATTTTCCTCTAGATAAGTGAGGAAAGTGAGTACAAGAGCTGTTTTTCTCAACACCAGTGAGAAAAGTAAGTACAAAAACTGTTTTCCTTTAGGTAATGAGGAAGACTGAGTGTTATAGTAATTAGTAGCTTATTTAGTGCTTACAAGTTCTGAACAAGTGCTGAGTATGAATAAGCAAATTTAAGTGCTAAAACTAAGAATCTGTATCTGCACTAGACGAGTTACAGGACAGAAACAAGTGCAAATGCAGGATTTCAAATCAGAAAGTTGAGAGAGAGTAAGAGGGTAAGTGAAATGTACATGTAAGGCTGCTTTCACCATGACACATGCAATGAAGACAAGGGTAAATGCAATATATAGGGTAAACTAGAATGTCTTTTGAGTTGAGGCACAGACAGCGTTCATGTAGAAAACCCATAAAAGTATGGAAAGAACATACAGGATCCATATTGTGACCATTGATGGGGATTGAACACAAGAATGTAGAATTGCTGGTAGTTAGAATATCCATTGACCCACCCTTTTATGTTGTTTAAGGTAGCTGTATAGTTAGGCAAGATATAAACTCTGAAAGTTTATGAAGATTAGTAATGTCTTGAGAAGGGATTTGAGAAGGTCAATCCAATAAACTTTAATGTCATTGATCAAGGTAAAATTATATCTGATGCACCAATGAATTTATTTATTTATTTTACTTTTGTTGACCTGGATAGTCTGACTGGATATATGTCCTTTTTCAGTGGAGGCCCGGGGAGAAAAGCTCCAGGCATACATAAAAAACTATTTCATATATACATGTATATCGCGTTTTACAATTTCTGTATAGTACTACATTCAATAAAAGGCTATAAACATCACTCAGTCACATATGTTAATACAAAACAAGTAGATTATTAATTCATAATTAAGATACAGTTGCATTGTGACAAGTAGTCCTCATTAGGCACGAAGTTGAGGGGACAGAAGTTAGTCGGGAGTAGAGCAAGGACACAGCCATCGTGTTTTAAAGTATTGTATAAGACTGATGAAGTTAAACACACAGTAGATACTATAGTGACTAAAGGATGGGAGATATAAATAGAATATATGGAAAGCTCAGTGCACTGGCTCAAGCAACAACAACAAAAAACAAATTGATGAAAAAGCCCTGCCAGGGTAATTAAATTTGGATTAGGATATGTCAATTATAGATGTCTGTTTTATATAACTGCTTATATTCCTCTTTACTCACATTCCCACTGTTAGCCTCCTCTAGTTGCACATCTTCTGTCTTTCTGCAGTTTGATTTTTCTTCACCTGTTTCTTCGTTGCTTACCTTTTATAATTGAACG
>NC_056735.1:239991607-239996607 GCF_019279795.1 Protopterus annectens
TTTCTATTTTTCACCTGCATTTCTTCATCCTTTACTTCCTATCCTCACTTGGACTTATTGTTGCATAATAACACTCCATATCTTCCATTGATCTTACCATGAAAAGGATCTGGTGAAGAATCCCCTGCCATTACTGGGCATATACACATTTCATATGTTCTAGTATTCCCTTCCATTTTTCCTACCAAATGACTCACCTTTTTTCACCAATTTCTTCCTTTCTTTTCAAACCTTATTTGGGAAGGGTATCCACACTTCTCGTCCTACCCTGCATGATCTGCACACACAGCTGAGTAACCATTCCCACTTACTCAATTCTAGTTTTTGAATCTCAGTCTGATTTCTTGCAGCAAGCAGATGCTGGCGCTTCTGTTTTGTCTCTGCTAAAGATTCTGCTTCTCTTAATTGGATGCCTCTGAATGAATGGATAGTCCCCCTAGTTGGATGCCTCTGAATGAATGGATAGTCCCCCACCCCCCCACACCAGTATCCAAGGGCACTCTTGCTGCCTGTGCTCAGTAAGGGCTCTGGACATATTTATTGCTTATTGCTCATCCTGGTTGTGTAAATCTCATGATGTATTTCTCTTAATTTGATTGCCTATTTTTCCTTGTACACCATCATTTATCGCTTGTTTACCTCAAGTTCATCCTTCTTTTCTATGCACCCTTCTGTTTTCTTTCATTATCTTTGGCCATAACTTGTACACATCTGTTCTTTTTGCTACGGTTTAATTTTGTAATATATTCTCTATCCCACACTTTCTTTGAAAAGACATTTTTTCTCTTTATACGGTACACATCTTCTTCTGCTCTCTAGCCTTCTATCTTTTAATTTCTGCTTAAAAAGTTCTTCATATTTACCAATTTCTATTCTCTTGGACCAGTCATAGTCGTTTTTTATACTTTATGATTCTCTAACCATATGTGTTTTGTACTTATCTCCTGTTAGTCTTCATGCCATGTGAACTGTACTAACGTTTTCCACTTATTTCATGTATTTATATCTGTTATCCTTTTGGCATGGGCATATTTTCTTTAAACGTACAGTATCCACCTTAGTCTTCCTTCATTTTGACATTTTTTTTTCAAGACAGTAAAGAAAATTTAATTATCACTGTTGTCTTTATCTTTCTCTGTGTACAGCTTTCTTTACAAATTCAGTCTATATGGAAACCTCATCCATCACATTGCTGAAATCTGTAACTTTTTTGAATTTTGTAGAGACATTTCCCTTGCAGCTTCATTTCCCATGCTGTCTGTTTTCACTTTATTTCCAGTGCTGCTTCCTTATTTTACTTTACTTGAATCATCAGGACAAGTCTAGAGCTCTGCATTAAGCAGCCATTTTGTTGGTGTGCCTCACCAAAAGAGTCAGGAGGATTCTTAAACAAAATTAGCTATCACCTTTAATTTTTTGATAAGTTAGTAACATTTATGTTAAAAAAGAGCATAGTGAGTGGGTTCTACCATGTGGTATGTCAGAATTAAATGAAAACAAAATAGCAGTAAATATTGCTTATAACATTTTTTATGGCAATTTTTCTGTATAAAATTTAATTTAGACAGCTACTCATTTAAGAAAGGGAGGAACCATGTTGTATTATTTAGAGTTGGTTCTCATAGGTTTTTCATCAATGAAGCTAATCGGTAGTGTAAAAAAAGAATGGATGAAGTCAGCCAGTTCAGTCACTGTCTCTTTTTGGAGGGGGGATTCTGTGTCTTTAGCAGTGTTTCTGGCTGAAAATTAGGGAGATGTAGAGAACATCAGAAGGAACTTGGGGGCATCTTTCCTGTCCAAGGGTAAACAAAATAAGATTGAGAGTAACTAAAAATATCAGAGAGACTTAATAAGAGAGATCAACTCCTTTCTGTATGGGCTTATGCTTTTAGATTAAATTGTTCTGCTATTCTAAATGATCATTTGGAAAGAGAGTGCATTTATTCAACTGAATGAAATAAAACCACATTATTTTTTTCATCCTGCATTTTCTATTCCACTGTGTGTGTCTGTGTGCATACATATATTTATGTATATATATATGGATCCCTGTCAGATGATAGAAATTTCATATGACTGAAACTCATTTGACTGAGACCATAAGACTGAGATTTCAAAATACTGAAAAATCACAACTGAAACCCATAATACTAAATCTTACAATGCTAAATTCCACCATACTGAATTGTAAAGTGGATGATATAAAACCAGAATAAGTGAGGGGCTACGCCCTCCAAACCCCCCCCTTTGTGGGGGGCTCTGCCCACCATCCCCTAACTATATATACTAACTTCAGGATCATACTACAGTAGGGAAAAGGGCTTATACCTTTTCCCTCCCCACTGTAGTGAGAAAGCATTGTAAGATTTCAGTATTATGTGTTACAGTCAAGTGATTTTTTTTCAGTATTTCGAAATTTCAGTCTTATGGTCTCAGTCAAATTGGATTCAGTCAAATGAAATTTCTATCATCTGATAGGGATCCATATATATATATATATATATATATATATATATATATATATATATATATATATATGTATGTATGTATAATAGGTGTTTGTTGAAGGCAAATATATATATATATATGTATATATATATATATTTTTTTTTTTTGCTCTGTGTGTGTGTGTGTGTGTGTGTGTGTGTGTGTGTGTGTGTGTGTGTGTGTGCTTGGGTTTGCTTGGATGCTTGGATATTGCCACACAAAAAGACTTCAGTTCCTACAGAAAATTTGATTATTGGATTTTTTTAGACTTCACTCTGTGAGATAAGGGAGCTTCAATAACCTGTACTATTTTGCTTTACTTTGTATATGCAGATTTATCAAACCAAAAGCTCCATTTTTATACACAATGTCTATGCTGGGAAATTTTATGTATTTTAACTTTTGCTTTAAAATAGTATATTTTGCATTTATGTATTTTTACCATATATTATTTAGAAGAAATCATATATGATTTATCATACAAGTGATCTACTGTAGACATATCATGGTGCATTCCCTTAGTGTACCTATCTGGGACAGTGTAATATGATTCCAAGTGTAAACTCATGTGAAAAGTAAGGTTAATGATATCTTGACTTTCAATATATCAAAATGATTCATTAGTCTGTAGAAAAGGTCTGAAGCTACTACCTTTTTCTGTTGTTGGTACATTGCTTATATTTTGTCAGGTTAACCTTTTGACCAGTGATCCCTGGAAATTAGATTAATTTTAGTTTAATAAAAGGGAACAATTTTTATGGCTTGGTTATAAGAAAATGGAAGAGATCTGGTTTATAAAAGTAACTTTATTGAAGTATTTTTATACGTCATTCATATACAGAGGAAAAGGTTGGAGAAGAAGAAGTGGGGTTGCAAGAGAGATGAAGAAAGTAGAGAGTAGTACAAGTAGATGAGGCATAAGGTGAAAAGAGAGGTGCCAAGGGCTAAGGATAAGGCATATGGTGAGTTGTATGAAAGGTTGGACACTAAGGAGGGAGAAAAGGGCCTTACTGATTGGCTAGACAGTGGGACCGAGCTGGAAAAGATGTGCAGTAGGTTAGGGTGATAAAGGATAATGAGGGAAATGTATTCACAAGTGAGGAGAGTGTGCTGACCAGATAGAAAGAGTACTTTGAGGGGTTGATGAATGAACAGAACAAAAGAGGGAGAGTTGGATGATGTGGGGATAGTGAATCAGTACATGCAACCGATTATCAAGGAAGAAGTAAGGACAGGTATAAAGAGGATGAAGAATGGAAAGGCTGTTGGACCAGATGACATACTTGTAGAAGCATGAAGATGTTTAGGAGAAATGGCAGTGGGGTTTTTAACCAGATTGTTTAATGAAATCTTGGAAAGTGAGAGGATGACTGAGGAGTAGAGAAGAAGTGTATTGGTACAGGTTTTTAAGAATAAGGATGATGTGCAAAGCTGTAGTAACTACAGAGGGATAAAGTTGATCAGCCACAGCATGAAGTTATGGGAAAGAGTAGTGGAAGCTAGGTGAAGAAGGGAGGTGATGATTAGTGAGCACCAGTATGGTTTCATGTCAAAAAAGAGCACTACAGAAGCAATCTTTTCTGTAAGAGTGTTGATGGAAAAGTATAGAGAAGGTCAGAAAATGCCTAGAGAGGAGTTGTGGTATTGTATGAGGAAGTTGGGAGTGCCAGAGAATTATGTAAGAGTGGTACAGGACATGTACGAGGGCAGTGTGACAGTGGTGAGATCTGCAGTAGGAGTGATGGATGCATTCAAGGTGGAGGTGGGATTACATCAAGGATCATCTCTGGAAGCAGAAGGCCTAAGCTAAGGTTTATGGATGTGGTGAGAGAAGACATGCAGGTGGTTGGTGTGACAGATCAAGATGCAGAGGACAGGACGAAATGGAAACAGATGATCCATTGTGGTGACCCTATTGGGAACAGCTGAAAGAAAAAGAAGTTCATATATTCTGCTGCTCTTCCACTTTGAATGTCCTATGGTGTCTTAGTGGTTCAACAGGACAGAAACATCATGAATGCTGAGTGGTAACTTGTTTTATGAGGTCTTTTGTCTGAGTCAGTATGCTGGAATAAGGTATGTCAGTAGCAATCATTTTCTTTTGCAAGCTCATAAATAATTAACATGATAAATTCAATGAACAACCTGTTTTGAATTCATGTTTTCATTGGTTGTGTGCCCATTACATTCTAAATATACCGCAGCTGTTTCCTTCTGCAATGATTAAAGACTTTACTCTCTTATAAGGAACACACTGACAGATGAGCTGTTTCTAACTTCAATCTAGATCTTACTGTTGTCAAGAAAATCAATTCTGTCATCTTCCAGTCCTTGAAAAATTTCACCCCAAATTTGTTAAACAGATTAGTTTGTGGAATTACTAACACTTCTCTTAGACATTAAGTAATTCTAGTTCACATCAGTAGCACATATTATGAAATCCAGAAATCCAGCCATCAAGTCTGTGGGAACCGTATTCACTTCCATTTAAGGTAAAGTAACTTGACAATTGA
>NC_056735.1:239999107-240021607 GCF_019279795.1 Protopterus annectens
CACTATATATTTCTTCCTAACAATTAATTGAATTAGAATTAATTTATTGACCAATCAAGTAAGTGAATTTTTGGTAATCATCCCATTTCAACCATGATAGAGAACACAAGGGCAAGGTAAATTTGAATTTACAGAGAATATTTATTATATATTTATTTATTATAGCCAATCAGTTAGCTTATAGAGGGAATGAATGCAAACAGAGAAAGAACATTCCATCCTCACTGAGTTAATGACTTGCAGTCAGGACTGGCCCAGACCTTAGACCTCTGAAGAAGAGGGTTTTACCAATGAGGCTATATGCTGCCCAACTTGCTTCAGCACTTATATGTTATATTGGTTCCCTTGAAGGCTATATTTCTTGTCATATGCAGAAAGTATGAGTCTGCATTGACATTTTCCCCTGGACTTCCTCACATGGCCTTCCCCTCTTTCATTTATAAAATATCCTGTGCTTGTCTTTCATGTTGACAAGTTACAGCAAAGATAAGCAAATAATTTCAGCCAGTTTGATTTGACTTATCCTTGTGTTAATTAGGACACTTTTCTGAAATCCATTCTGCTGCATTTCTTGGAACTAACCTCTGCATCTCTTCACATGTTCTGATAACGTATTTTCGTCAATGTCTATTCTCTTTCCTTCATTTTCTACCCCGTAGCTTTGAGCAATGCCAACAGACAGTTTCATATCATTTGTGTTTCCCACAGTTACTTGTTTTTGATCACCACTTTTCTAAATTAATACAATGTTTTCTCTTGTACCCTCCATAACATAATTCATCAAATGGCATACAATCCTTCTCTGTTAAAGTGAGCTAGTTAATATGGGTAAGAGTTATGTTGACTCTTCTGACTTTCATGATCATCAAGCATTTTATGTCTTTTTAAACAAAGCCATATAAAACCTGTCCCTCATAGGTTTACATATTTTAGTTAAATGTATGCGTTCAATATATCTTTTTGTAGATCCAGCAAAATACTTAAATAAATAGCCTGCCTATCACCTAGTCCTGCCTTTCTCATAATGGATAATTACTGTCTGATAAATTGTTCATCCTCTGTATGTGTATTTTAGGACACCCTACCTCTAATTCATGATTTTGCCAATAATGACCTTAAGCCTACAGCTTTTTTTTTTTTGAGAAATCCTAAACCTATCATATCTATCATACTGCTTATTACAGCAGTTATGGATGTTTACTGATCTATATGAATGTCATTTTAGTATGTAGTACATGTTACTACATTTTTGTGTTCTAATAGACAATATAAATGCACTAGATTGTCATTGATACCTTGCACCCCACTTCTATATCCTGGGATATATAGAATGTTGTTTGTGAACATTGTTAAAACCTATAAGCAAAAAAAAAGTCTAACTGGACCCACAACAAAGCCCACAAAGACTGCCTGGAAGCATTGATAGATTATAGAAGGTAGGATTTGGATACCCACCTGGTGCCCACAGCTGCTCAGTAAGGGTGGAGGGGTTTGCTGTCTCATGGCCCATGGCCAGCAACCCAGTATCTATAGCACGATTAAATGTTTTTTTACTTTCCACACTGATAACTCAGTTATGTGCTGAAAATAATAATTGCTAACAAAAAATATTTATATTTTGACTGAATTAAAACAGCAGAATAAATAAGAGAATGTTTATTTACCTCTGTATATTTCTGGTGCCAAACATTTGCCAGTAACATTGTTCAGCTGGGCATGCTTTATTTACTTTAAAAAAATATAAGTAATTAAATAAATAGCCCATTACAAACCTGGTTACAGCAGCTATAGGTTCTGCTTATTACCTTCCAATAATTCATAGGGTTGGCAATGAGTAGAAACTCTTGGAATATTAAATAATTAGATATAAGATCCAGACGCATAAAATACAAATTATTTTGTTAGGGACAGCAGAACCTTCTAAGCTATACTATACAGAAAGCAGATGACTTACCAAATCAAAGACGGTTCTACAAAAAGTAAAAGGTGAGAAGTACACTCACTTACTGTTCATAAAACGAATTTTCAGGCCATATCAACAGTTACTGCCACAAAAGTCCTTTTCCTCATCCGTACTACAGGAACTAGCACTGTCTGAATGCATCAAAAAATCAGGGTGAGATGGGAAAATATTCACCATTTAGCCTTTCAGACTATTCCTTTCTTTGTAAAAATATAATCATTATGTCTACCAGCATTCACATCACATTAAGATAATTAACCATTGACCTCAAGAATTATGAACCAGGACATCTCCAACAATTCTAGTAGTACAACTATAATAAATAATGATAGACACTTGAGTTTCAGACTTCATATCCATTGAAAGTGCATGCCATTGCAAAAACCATTATTCTAACAACTTCTTTACTATATAAGAGTAATATGTAACTCATTAACACCTTTGTGGTGGGGAATGTCATGCCTCTAGCAGCCTTTATATGTCCCTGCATTCCAGATCATTTTGTGAAAAGGTAAATTAAAAACATAAGATAAACAAATAATATGCTGTGAACAATAAAAGCTATTAGAACTGTAACAATTGAAATATGATCTGTAAGAGGTACTGTTTACAGTTGTACTAGTCAGTGCATTCTTAAGTTTTCCTTAATATAGTATAATGCACCCAAACCCAGCGTTATATTTTCTAATAAAGTTTCAAAAACAAATTATCATACCTTGGAAATGGCATAGCTTACATGTATTCTGTTATAACATTTTTTGTTAATGATTCATAAGCTTTCACATGATAACAAGGAATTAATCTGTGAGTGTATGTTAGAGATATTTACAGAAACATGAAAACATATGCATAACTGTACAATTAGCAAAATATATAACATTGAATATCGGGTTACCCTCCTTACTGCAGGAAACAAGTAGTCAGAGCCTAACTGCACATCCCTTGGATCCTCTCAGGATAGCAAAGGAAATAATACATCTGTACGTGTCTGCCTACACAGAGTCTTGGACATTGTTTATATATGATATTCTCTGTTGTGTTTTATCTGAGTTCTTGTAATACTGAAGGGGCTAACCTCCTGCCAGGGGCATTAGCTGCTTTCCTCTCTAGTTTGTCTTCCCCACCCCCTGAAGCATACTGTTCCATTATCCAAGACATCATACAGTTTTCTCTCTGAGTTTGTTTGGAGAATCGTTTTTGCCATGTATCATTAGCCCTGCTTTTATAGTCCTTTTATTCTGGTATTTAGGACTAAACTGTCCTCATATTTATAGCTCCTGTTTTAAAACTTACAAAACATGATATTGTGTTGTGTTAATTACCTGTTTGTTGATGGAGTTTTGATTGTTTTTTTTACATTTCTGTCACACTTCTCGGTTAGGGGATATTGGAGCTCTTGTCAGTTGGTTATCCTATTGTCAGTTCCACCCTTCCCCCTTTTGCTCCTGACCTGTAACAGATATCTCGAGGTATTAAGTCCCCTGGGTGCCATTTTTGAATTTCATTGCAGCTGCTTGTCACGGTCAGAAAAGGTTTGTCCCACAGTAAGTGCAGTATATTGCCTTAAGCATTTTAACACTTTCATTTTTGTTTTAAACAGTATGTTACTTCTTCATTTGTTGTTTTCTACCTGGTTAAAATCTGGCAATCCACTGTTGTATATGCTAAAGATAAACGGGATGCCCCATTATTACTTTGTTAGCTGCACATGCATTTGTTAGTATGCCTCTGTTTGTGGACTAAGTTACTAATGATGCATTGGTCATACCTTGACTATAGTCATTGCCTAAATGTTATTGCATTGTAGCTATATCCCTTGTTATTTATACCCATTGGAGGACTCCACTAGGATTCTTTATTTTTATGGAAGTGTGATCAACTACAGGTATATCTATATATGTATATATATATATATATATATATATATATATATATATATATATATATATATATTTTTTTTTTTTGATTATTGCTAACAGAAAGTGACTGTTTTAATTGCCAACAGCTTGTTAGAATGTGTAGCCTATTTGCAAGGGTCTTTTATACTTGCTGTATACACTTAGCCCTCATATTTGGGTTATGCTTATGCTGTTTATGTAATAGGTTATTGTTTTGTTTTTCTTTTTGTTAGACAGTGCAACAACTGAGACACACCTTTTTCTGTGTTTGAGCTATCGCTCTTTTTCCCTTCCTTCTTCTCATTTGCACCTTCATCTCTAATACTCCTCTGATGTATTAGCAATTAGTTTGCTTAATTATCTGCTTGTTTACTTAATGGTATTATTATAATTGTCAACTTAATGCCATAGTTGATATGGTCTGAACATCTGTTGATTATTCGTTGTGCATTACACGTGCTAACTTACTTTTCCTCTCTCTTTCTTCCTTAATAACAATTGTCATTTCTTAACACAAGTGGGCTACCCTCCTTATTGCAGGAAAATGAATAGTGAGAGCCTAACTGCACATCCCTTGGATCCCCACAGGAATGCAAAGGAAATAATAAATCTGTAGGTGTCTACCTACACAGAGTCTTTGACATTGTTTATGTGTGATATTCTCTGTCGCATTTTATCTAAGTTCTTGTAATACTGAAGGGTTTAACCTCCTGCAAGGAATTGGCTGCTCTCCTCTGTAGTTTGTCTTCCCCACCCCCTGAAGCATACTGTTCCATTATCCAAGACATAATACAGTTTTCTCTCTGAGTTTGTTTGCAGAATCAATTGTGCATGTACTATTAACCCTACTTTTATAGTCCTTTTATTCTGGTATTTGGGACTAAACTGTCCTCATATTTATATCTCCCTCTTTAAGACTTACAATACACAATATTGTGTAGAGTTAATTACCTGTTTGTTGAGGGAGCTCTGATTGTTTTCCTACATCTCTCTTGCACTTCTCATTTAGGGGTTCAGCTCGCTCCATTCACCCTCGTTCCACTCAGGCTCACACCACTCCCCTTCCCTACCCCCATTCTCACCCACCCCATACCCCTTAAGGTTTATAGTTACTATTCCCCACCCACTTACACTTGTTAGCCTATCACATACTCCCTACCCACTAACACTTAATCCCTAGAATTAACTACATTTATTCATTTTACTTTCTATGATTCTACAATCTCCATTTCCCTTCCCCTTTCACTCATAGAACTATCCACCTCCATCTGTTTATATTTACATCTCCCCTTATTATTTCAAGGACATGTACACTTTTACCACCTTATACTAATTTCTCTCCCAGCCTACTCCAGCACCACACTATATCCTTTCTCCTGAATGCTCATCAATATTTACATAATCCTCCCTACTATCACTTTAATATTACTTAAATTATCTACCATAACAACTTTCCACCATATTTATCACCATGTAAGACCATATGGCTCCACTTTCACTTATACTCCCCAACTAGGCACCTACTCCAACATAAACTCTAGCCTAATTACTCTACAAACAATACACCTCAAGAAAGTAAAACTCCTACTTATAACTAACAAGTCCAACAAACTTCCCCATTAATTTCCAAATCTATACCCAAAAAGGAGATGCTTCCCACTACTTATGCATATATCCATTCTAAAATACTCCAATGTGGGGACATTCATCCTAATCCTGGACCCAACTCTCCTTACTTAAATTGTCTTAATATCTACAAATCTCTTAAGCTAACTACCTTAAACCTTAAGAGTGTCAAAAACAAAATTCCAGAATTCCATGGCTGGATAGCCACCAATAAGACAGACATAATAGCTGGTGAAGAAACATGGTTAAAACCCTATGTAAAATTATCCCTGCCTTAGATTTGACTGACCACACAAAAGAGGCAGAGGGGTTGCACTACTCTACCCCAACATCTACACAATTGTCTCATTCTCAAAACAAAATCCACAATTCTCCACTGCTGAAACAATATTTGCTTTCCTAATAATAAATAATTGCAATATCTCTGCATCATTGCCATTTACATCCCACCAGGAAATAACATTCCCTTACTTGAGGAAACTGTTGCCTGGATATCAAAAAACATTGAAAATGAAACTATTATCCTGGGGGTGTCAATATTAACTGGCTTGACTTCTCTCATCAAAATCCTGGTACCTACATTAACCTTTACAACTTTACTCAATTAATTCACAATATAACTTGACCAAATAAAAACAATGACAATGATTTAATTTTTGATTGGATCCTAGTCTCTAATCCTAACAATATCTCTTCCTTCAGCATATTACCAAACAGCATTAGTGACCAACTTCCTGCTTATGTAATACGGAATTCTACTACACCTCCAAACAAGCACCAGTAGAAACAAACCAGAAACATGTCTCACTTTCAATGAAACCTTGTTTAGCCATAATTGGAAATCTCTAAAAAAACTTCCTCTTGATGAAGCTGTTAAGTTAGTCAACTCAGAATTTCTCAGGACATTAAATAAACTAGCCGCAATCAATCAAAAAATAACTAAATTCAACCATGCATTTTGGTTCTCCAGTCCCACTAAGATACTCATGACTGCCAGGGACAAAGCCTGGAAACTTTGACAAAAACACAAAATCTCCACTAACTTTAAACATTAAAAGCAACTTCACAATCAAACAAAGCGTCTTATTATTCAGGATAAGAAAGCACATTACCTTCATCTACAAAATGAACACAAACATAATCCTAAACTATTCTGGAACTCCATTATTTCCCTTCTAATTCCTGGTTCAAAAAACAATCCCTGTCCAAACCCTGACAAAGCCTCTTCTGAAATAGCATCTCTTTTTAACAATTACTTCTTAGACACTATAACCAATTTAACTGCTTCTTTCCCCTAATCCACTCCTCACATTTCACTTAATACCACTATCAAAACCTTAATAACACTCCTTCACATTACTTTTCTTCTTCACCCATCCCTACTTCTTTTATCAAAAAATTATTACTGAAACTAAAACCTTACACAAATGCCCTTGTCAATCTACCTTCCAAATTCCTACAAACAGCATCACACTCTATTGCCTACCCTATAAATATTCTCATAAACAGATCCATAAAAGAGTCCTACATACCAAATATATGGAAAAAAGTATATATTCTCCACCTATATTAAAGTGGAAACAACACAGAAGTCTCTATCTTTCATCCCATAGCCATCATCTCTCCAATCTGTAAGATGCTTGAAAAATGCATTCATCATCAACTTCTTAACCATCTCCTTTATAACAAAATTCTTTCCCCCACCCAGCATGTTTTTAGGCCAGACCACAGTACCACTACTGCCCTCATCTCCTTCTTAGACACCATCAGTCATGCTCGCAGCACTGGTAAGTTAGTCTCTTCTCTCTTTCTTGATCTCTCCAAGGCCTTTGACACTTTCTCACACCCCTTTCTCCTCTCTAAACTCTCTCACCTTGGCATATCAGCCTCTTCCCTCATCTGGTTTAACAGTTATCTCACAAATAGACAGCAATCAACTAAATGGCAAGACTCTTTCTCCCCTTTCCTTCTTACTTCCACCGGTGTTCCCCAAGGATCCATACTAGGACCTCTTCTCTTTAGCATCTTTATCAATGACTTTAACACCATTCTTACTCACATATCTTCTATTCAATATGCAGATGACTCCACAATCATCTGCACCTCTAATTCCATATCTGAACTTCAACAAATCACCCAAAGTGCCCTTACCAGCTCCAGACAAGTGACAAGTGGAATACCTCAGGGTCCAGTCCTGGGACCACTCTTATTTGGCATCTACTTCTCTGAAGTACAGGCCAACACTAAGGGACTCTGGCTAACAAAGTTTGCAGATGACTGCAAACTGGGAGCCATTATTGAATCCCCAAATGATGTGGATATTCTACAAAAGGGCCTTACAGAAACAGATGCCTGGTGCCAGAGCCATGGGCTCAAGCTTAATGCCAAGAAATGTAGCGTTATCCCCTTTGGAAAAAAACATGTACCCATGAACTACCACATAGGTGGCAGGACACTAAACATTGAAAGTGCGATGAGAGACTTAGGGACACAAGTGGACAGTGGTCTCACTTTCGATAACCACATCGCCACAACAGTCAGGAAATCCTTCTATGTGGCACACATCATCACTAAGGGCTTTATATGCAGAAAAAATTAGGTCATTGTTCCACTGTACTCATCCCTCATTAGACCCATTATAGAGTATAATGTCCCATTTGGTATGTACCTCACAAGACATCTGCAACAGCTGGAAAGGCCACAGAAATACCTCACTAAAAGAATCACAGGCCTAAAGCAGATGCCATATGCTGATCATCTAAAAAAAACTCCAGCTATACTCTGTGGCATATCGTCTACTCAGAGACGATCTCTGCTTAACATACAAGGCCATGTCAAACCCTGAGCTGTTGGACATGCTCCTCTTAAAGAAATATCAATCCCTCAGAGCCACACGCTCCAGGGATCTAAACCTTATCACAATGAAAAAAACATGCTGGAGGGATAGGTTCCTGACCCAGAGACTCCCCACACTCTCGAATAGACTGCCCATACATGTCAAGCAGAGCGCCTCATTGGGCCTCTTCAAAAGGAACCTTGATGATTGGATGGGAGATAGGAAATTCACCCAGGGGATAATGTCAGTCGCCCTGCTAGACAGGGGCCCAGAGAGGTAAATATTGTAGGAAGAAATTTCCAGAGAATTGTTATGGCTAGGCTTGCATAGGCCTTAGGGCCGATAGCCTAGTACCAACCTATGAACCTGTGAACCTATGAACCTTACTACTACTGAAACATGGCTGACAAACAACTAACTAGCCCTAAACCCTAACAAAACCAAATTAGTGATTTTCACCCCTAAAAATACACTCCTCTAAATAGTATAGAATTAACCATTCAAGCCCAGAACAAAACTACAATTGAAGTTGTCTCACACACAAAACTTATTGGTGTAATTATAGACAAACACCTAACTTTCAACCTGCACATACACAATAACATTAAAAAAAAAAAAACAACCAAAAACTTAGTATGCTGTACAGGCACTAAAACTTTCTCATCAGCTACACCAAATAAACCCTTGGTTTTGCCTTTCTATTACCATCTCTCCTATATGGTGCCCCTCTCCTTACCAGTATCTAATCTTTTTGAGATCCAATTTAGAAATGGGCTACAATAAAGTGGCCAAATTCTCATCCGGTGCCAGCTTCTCCTCCCATCACTTTCTATCTCTTCATTGTCTTGACTGGCTCGAACTTCCTCTCCATCTTTCTTTCCTACAATTAATCTTAACTCACAAAATCATATATAAACCTGATGACTGTCCTGCCCTTACTAACCTACTTACCAAGTACCATCCTAATAGCTAACTCAGATCTGAAAACCAACTATTTCTGAAAGTAGAAAAAACAAACTCAGCCACTAGTCAGATGCTTTACTCTTTTACCATAGCCAAAATGTGGAACTCTCTCCCAGCATCTATCAGGGCCACTAGCATCTGTCAGGGCCACTAGCAATTTAACTAGCTTCAAAAAATTCCTTAAACAACATCTTTCCTCTTAATAGAAATATACATGCACCAATTCCATTCCCTTGCTCCTACCTTATATTCCATCTCATCCCCATTCTTCACTAGACATTTAAACAAGTAGTTCATGTACTCTTCTATCTTTTTTTACCTCTCAAACTTATATTTCTCCAATAATCTACTATACGTTATGCTTCATATCCTGTTCTGGGCATCTAACTGCATCTGAATGAATCTCTTACATTCTAATGGAATTTAACTTAATTTTGTAACTGACTATGTTTAGCATTGACTTTATGTAAACAATTGTGTTTTTTTACATATTTTGTTATATGTGGAGCTTTTCTTCCCGGGCCTCCACTGAAAATGGGCTCACTTAGGCTCAGTGGACCATCCCAGTAAACAAATGCAAATAAATAAATAAATAAATAAATAAATATGATTTGCAACATACAATACAAATATCAATGACAGTTTCCTTCAACAGTATCTAAAGTTTTACCTTTTGCCACGTAATAGTTGTAAGTCACTTGGTATATGAAGTATTAAGTACATATGGAAATATTGCTTATTTTCATGATTACTAACAACTAGCAATATATTCAGTATATTGTGATATAAATGGACATTGACAATAAATTTTCCAGTTTCTCAATTGGCATATCACACCATACCACTAAATAGCATGCAGGTCTGTCAGATATAAAATTGTGAACATAAATTATGAAAATATGAATAATATGTGGCAAACAGTGATTCATTTCTCTACTGTAGGACATTCTAGATTAACAATCTTAGTGTGGTATTATTTATAAGTCCTTGTTTTCTTTAGTAATGCCTGTTTTAGCTAGTAAGTCAATTAGTTAAAGAAGACAGAGCCAAAAAAAGGTTTGAGTGCCATATGGAGCTATGGGTGTTAAATGGAAGTATACAAAAATGACATGTAGGCTTGAATGAGTCAAAATCTATCCCTGAATTTTGGCCTTTGTCCCTCATTATTTTTGGCTTTGTCCCTGATTCTTGCACAAAAAACCCTGAAAAATATATTTATCAAAATGAGATGTGCACTTGCCAAAGGATGGGAGCTATCTGTGGATAAATGTAACTTACCCTCTTATCATTTGCTCAATTTAAACAGTCTGGCTTTGCAGGACTTGTGTACATTTGTGTGAATTAAGTTGAAATACTTGTTTTTACCATTTGTGTGAAAATGCAACAACTGCATAGCTCTCAGGTTCCCTAATTTAAAAAAAAATTGTTTTGATGTTGCCTCATATTTTAGTGTGCACCTCAAAACCTGCCATTTGTTGCCAAATTATTGATGATTACAGTCACCAAATAATGGCAGCAATTTGAGTCACATACTTTAAATCTTTCAGATAATGCATATTAATGCAAAACAAATCCATAAGCAGTCTAATTATATAAAAAACAACATTTAAAAATTGTGCCTCATTTTTGGCCCTTTTCCCTCATTAACTTTGGCTTTGTCTGTGTCTTGATCTAGGACATTGAGATGCATTAATTATTATTATAATCAAATGAGGTATGCACAACAAAGTTGTTGTAACTGCTGTTTTTTAGGGGGTGTTATGACTGTGAAGGAAAAGTAACTTATTCTCTTGTCAGGTGATCAATTTAGCATGCTAGATTTGCAGGTCTCCTTTGTAAGAGCAAATATTCTAAAATTGGCAATTTTGTTATTATTGGCCAGTAAATTTAGTTTCATTTCTTACTACAAAAATTTTCAAGGCTATATTAATAGATGTAATTTAAAACAAACTATTTAAGAAAGGACAGCCGCAATGCAGTCAGGAAGGTAAAATTAAAAGAATATATATATTTATTTGGGTCTATATTAGAACGTCAACAGGGCAGAAGAGTGAATGCCCTTATGCCGACACAGCTTAACCAAAACAATTAAATCTTGAACTGCCAGAACAGTGATTTTTTTTCCCAGGGAAAAAAAATCGCTGGACAATTATCGGGAATTTGCCATTTCCTCCACTGTAGTGTGATCTGAGTTGGTATATTTAAGTAGGGGGGGGGTGGAAGACACAGTCCCCCACATGGGGGTGGGGTGGGGTATACAGCCCTTCACTTTATTTTGTCTGTTGTTTTTTTTTTTTTTTTATTATTATTTGTTGGCCCAGGGATTTTTTCCATGGGAAAAAAAAAATCTCTGTTCTGGCCATTCAAGATTTAGTGGTTTCAGTTAAGCTGTGTCAATGTAAGGGTATTCACTCTTCTGCCCTGTTGATATTCTATTATAGACCCATTTATTTTTGGTAAAAAAAGAATATGTATTGGAAAGCAGGATTTCAAAATAGCCCAGTGTCCAAGGTGCATTTAAGCTGCCACTTCTAGGAAGGCATCAAGAGAAAGAGGATGAATGTTAAGGATACTTATTGACTAGCAGATAAGGCTACTTAGAAATAACAATTTGATGATGTTTTGCTGGGCTGCGCAGCAAGGTACACCATATGTGCTTTTGAGACACATGCCTACATACAAAGAAATACGTAATCTAAGGAGTTGGTGTAGACATTTGGAAGTCATTTTCCTTGCCACTCAGATTGTCTCTCAAATAATTCTGCATTCTTTTTTTTGTTTCTTTGTGTAGTACTTTAAGTCATGAATTATTTGGTCTGAAACCTTTTATCAGCATACTGTCATTCCCACTTATATATTTAGTAATCAGGGGCTAATAATACTTAGTGGTACTTGGAGTATAAAAAGTTAATAGAGGATTCTTTCTTATAAGTGCTGCGAAACAAGAATTGTTATTGTGCCTTCTTCTACTATTGGCTATAATATATAATGTAGCCAAATGTGTCATAATAGCAAATAGAAGGCTTTTAGTCCTTTTTGACTTTTTAATATAACCCCACACCAGATATTTACACATAATTTCAGTTCTAAATTACTCAAGCCTCATATTTTCCAAGGTTTTATGAATTTCTCATTATATATTGAATCCTTCCCTTTTCCCATCATGTTATTGTGTGGAAGCAATGCACTTTATACATTGATCTGTGGTGACTGAAAGTCTAAACACAGTATCTTCAATTCAGGCATTAAATATTAAACAGCAAGATAACCCAAAAGCAGTGAATGTGTTACAGCAGCAAACCCAACCAAAATTCCAAGCAAAACCATAGCTGATAACAGGTAGAAAGGCAAGGCTCAACAGTTATAAAATCCACAAGTTTTACTAAAAGTTAGGAATTAAATATGTCCACAAATTTATTCTGGTTGTCACAGAGTACATAGTTAGGGTTCCTATTAGGACACCAAAAGCTTAAAATAGCGAATGACCTAAAGGTCGGAAATGCCGGATCTTGAGCTGCTTTTTGTGAGATTGCTGTACAGTGATGATTGGAATATTTGCCCTTTCCTCAATGTAGTGCAGTCTAGGAGTTGGAATATATATATATATATATATATATATATATATATATATATATATATATATATATATATGTGTGTGTGTGTACATTTAGCGGGGGTGGGGAGCGCAACCCCCCCACAATAGCATGTTCGAGGTTGTGCATTTTCGACCTTTAGGTCGTTCGCGTTTTGGGATTTTCTTTTATGTAATATAGACCCCGTAGTTATATATGGGAGTATAACCTCAACTGACACTGAAATCTCCTTATTCACCACTCTTTGTTATTTGTTACTAATGTTTATTCATTACTCTATTAGTTTTTTACAATATTTAATGAAGGAGAGATTAATCCCCACCACATGTAGACATATGTGGTATCTTAGGTATGCTATGCTACTTTATGTGTGTAATCTTTCCCCTTTTTCTGGGGGTGCAGATCATTTTAAGTAGAACATGCCTAATCTGCTCCATTATGGCATGCATTCTGTTTTTAATACACTCTGCTTTCCATTTTCAATCTGTGGCTTACCAGATTAAGTCAACATATCTTTTGGGTATGGAATTTCATACGGTCAGTACTTGCACAAGTGATGACTCAACAGCTATATAACTGAGACATGTTTCTTTTAAGGATTGTACAGGACAATGTATTTCCATCTTTATTTAGATGTCAGCTATTTAGCAGGCACTTAATCTGCACTACTATAACTAAAGGAACAGTAGTAAAGTTTGTTATTCTATACCTACCTCTGGCAGAATCTGTGCATTTAGAAGTTCGTGGAACTTGTCGTCCATTATGTGAAATTATACATCACCAGCTTAAAAAGACCCTTGTGGTTATTAGCCTAGTAAACAGCTATGAGCTTATAAACCTATGAACAGAATTATATAAATTAAGAATTTCTTTACTGTAAAACAAAGTGAATGATGTTATTGCATCAGATCTAATCTCGTTAAACAGACTAACTCATGTTTACATTACGTGTCACAACAGGTATAACAGAAAACAATTCTGTCTGTTAATTCTGTTTGCAAGGTAGACTGGTTCCTTCCAAACCCACTTCTACCTAATTCTAAATGTGAGGATTTAAAATGGTGGTGGTGGTGGTGGTGGTGGTTGGGGGGCAGTACATCTCCTTTACAAAAAGAATTAATAGAAAATACATCAAAGATTGACAACTCATGTTTTAAAACATGAGCACCTTATTCTAGAAGTTATATATTTGGTATAACAAGCCTTTTCTCAGAACACTTACATAATTATCTGTTTATTTATTTGATCTAAGCACAATGGTATTATAATGATTTTTTTAAACAAGAAACATCTTTGTTACATTATCATTTATGACATACTACAGAATCCCAGCTGCAAGCATTTTACATCACAAGTCCTAGTAACACAGCTAATTGTAAACATTATACATCACTTATAATCAACCTGATCATTGTTAGTCAGGCATTACACAGCTCCTTCATGTCCTGCCTTCTTTTAGACCTGATTCCTCCCCTGTATGTATTGTTCATACAATTCCCATTTTTTCCTATGTAATTTGCTCCTACTTTTTTCTAGAGATCCCAGCTCCAGTTGTTTTATCTCTGTTACTATATTCGCTACGTCTAGTACAGTTGGTTTAGATTTTGATTTCCATTTTCTAGTAACTGCTTTTTTGGCAGCCACCATAATCAGACTCAGGAAGGCCTTACTATGTCTAGACAATTCCAATTCTGTATCATAGCTCAAAAAAATAATTTCCCTAGTTACATCAATTTGCTCACCCAGCATCTCTGGCAGAGTAGTCTGCAGGGAATCTTTAAAGTCAACCATCTCATTACACTCTCAGCAAATATGTTCCCAATTACCTCTTTCTTCCCTATCACACATCCAGCATTTGCTGTATACCTGAAAAAAAGCTCTTTGGAGTCTACCTGGGGTACAAAAATATGTAAACATTTCCAAGCAAAAATCCTACATCTTCTAGATTGTGCTGCATATTTGGAAGACATACATATATCCCCATTGTTTCTTTCTGAATCGCTTATCTGGTTTCTCTTCCCAATCCTTTCTAATGTCCTCTGATCAATTCTTATAATTTTCATGCTATATTTTATATGCTCTATTAATTATTCCCTTTTTAATGACAGCTTTTGTTCTAGATTCTACTAAAAACTCTGTCAGAATTGTATTATAATGATAAGCTTTCCTGAGGCCAAGCTTACTAAGAAATGAGGTGATCTAGGATCTAGAAAAGCTTTACATAATGGGTGGTATGTCCCCAAGCATATATATACTTTATGTTTCAACTCTTCAAGCAGAAACAGTAATATGATCTTGTTCTATGATCATTGCTGGCATCAAAAAGTAACCTTCATCAAATCCATGAAAAAGTGTCACATGAGTCAATGATAGCTAAATGTCATGATGAAAAATAAGAATTAAAATTATTGTTATTAGCTATTACATAAAGGTGGTGGTGCTGCGGTAGCGTTGTCGCCTCACTGTAAGATGCTGTCCAGTTCGATTCTCAGCTAGAGCGTCTCCTGCGTGGAGACATGAGTGAATGGGCGTACCTTTGTAGAAAGTTCTGCATCAGGGTTGGTAACTCGGCACATAAAAATCAACTACCAATCATTAGTGGACTGGAGTTCCGCTGTGGCGACCCCTAACCGGGAAAAGCCAAAAGACACAAACAAACAAAAAATCACACAAGAGATCAAGATAAGCACTTAAATAATTACGTTTCCTGGATGTGCTAGCAAGACTGTTGACAGAAGGAAAGAAGACAGCAGGAAAAATGAACCATTAAGTAATCTGCACAGACAAGGTGTAGGTCCGCTTTTTTATGTTGGAGTAGGCAAAAGGAGAATTAACAAAATAAAATAGGACAAAGAAAAACAATGCAAAAAATAGGCAATAAAATATATCTAATTTCTGGTGAGGTTTGCTGTTCATTAAGTTATGGGGATGAGAAAAAAGCTGGAGAGTAAAAAAGTGACTTTCAGAGCTACGGAAAACATTGAAAACAGAAAATGCCAGTGAACTGAAAAACTTTCAAAACTCAGTGATCATTGGTTAAAATATTTGCTAGGAATTAATTGCAAACATATCTAGTGAGTTTAGCCATGGCCAGAAATATCCGATGTGTGTGTGTGTGCGTGTGTGTGCGTGTGTGTGCGTGTGTGTGTGTGTGTGTGTGTGTGTGTGTGTGTGTGTGTGTGTGTGTGTGTGTGCGCGTGTGTGTGTTTGTCTGTGTGTGCGTGTGTGTGTGTGTATGTTTAATGAATAGCTACACAGAAGAATTGACATCTTCTGGAAGATAGAAGAAGCACTTAAACAGTCGATGTTAATCTTAGGACAGCTCTTTTGTCCTGTGTGCCATAACAGCATAGCACATGCATAAAATAAATTGGTACTTACTTATTATCACAACCAGATTTTTAACGGCAATAGCGCTTGCTTAACGATCATGAAAAATGGTCATTAATAGATGTAGAAATGTTGGCCCTTAAATTTTAGTACTTTTTGGGTTAGATGTGCCTATTTAATGTCTGTAAGACCTTCCGTTTGAGTGGTGGTGGACTTTTCCTTATAGGTGGGATCATGTAATTTCGCTGTCATTTGCTGAGGAAATTCCATTGCCACAACTATTTTATTATCCCAACAAAAATAAAAACAAGTCTGAATGTTGAATTTAAGAAGCTTACCTTTTTTATTCTTTTCTATTTTAGGGGGATCATTTCACCTTTATAGAATAGCTATTGGAAAGGGCTAGGTAGAGTGATGTAGCATTTGTCGAAACACAGAATAATTCTTAAGTTATCTCTGGTTACGGAAAGACTTTAAGTATGCAACTAGACCATATATGATAGCATGTGAGAAATGAATACTGCTTTGTGGATTGTGATGAAGTAGTTTCATTAAGTTACACAGTAGAAAATTATTTATGGGATTTCAAAGCTCTAGCCCTACTGCATCATCTGCAAGGCTTGGATTATTAAAACTAAGTTGTTGTATGTTGGCATAGGGTTTAACTGTCTAGACTGTACCCTCCAGTTCTTGATCTGTCTGAAAAGTGCACACCTGCATTCTGTTACTACCAAATTAAAACACTTTGCAGTCCATCACACTTTAGCCATGCAACCTACTCTGGACCACTGATAGAGGTAATCAATCTGTGGTTTTGCAGCATAGCAAGCTTATTTAACTCCATAGTAATCAAACAACCATATTCCATGATTGATAAGCAACCGCTATTGCTGTTAAAAATCTGGTTGTGATAATACGTAAGTACCAATAAATTCAATAAATTCCAAGTAGATGAATAAAATGCATAAACATCCTGTCTGCATTCTGTCTAAATACTCTGACTACTCACAGTGTGAGAATTTGTGCACGTTTGCCTAGTGGTGGTGACCTGTGTAAGCTGGGTACACATCACTGAGACTGCAACAGTTATAAGTGACAGAGGAGTGGTGTGAAATGTTGTGGATGAATGATAGTTGTGCCCTTAGTAGAAGAATGCTAGGCATCATTAAATCTTGAAATGATAAAGAGAATGAAATGTCTGTTTTGTGAGGCACACAGAAGTTAGCTATAGGCATATGAAACATCCCATCAGATATGCAGCCTGGAATCCAAGACAGGCCAGATGCATATCAACTAAGGGCAGAAGTAGCTCTGAACTTGTTACAGGCGGTGACATCACTGATTTTATCATGGGCGGAGTTTAACAATAGGGATGGATTATACAACTTAAACCACTTAGTGTCAACTAAAAAAATGTATATTTTTCTTTTTTTTCCTAACAATCCTGCAGCCTCTCAGTTCCTCAATAAACAATGTTGCACACAGATAAATCTTCATTATAACAACTCCATTCACTCCCTAACAGCTTTCCTTTCTACCCCTAAAACATGAATTTCACTCATTAACCAGTAACATAATGAACTAAGAGACCTTACACATTTCTACACCCTTTCTTTCCCATCCTACTCTACTATTCATCTAAGCATCTTCCTCCTTCCAATATTCAAACCCTCAGCCTGACCCTCTCTCTTTACCTTAATCCTATGTGTATATGTATGTGTATATATATATATATATATATATATATATATATATATATATATATATATATGTGTGTGTGTGTCTGTGTGTGTATGTGTGTGTGTGTGTGTGTGTGTGTGTGTGTGTGTGTGTGTGTGTGTATATATATATATATATATATATATATAGATATATAGCTAGAAAAACATTTTTTTTATTTTACATTGTTGCAATTCAGTATCACCTATCAAGTACTCATTGTATTATTGCATCTACCTCACTGTACATATTTTGCATTCATTGCTGTATCTATGTACCTGTACTTATATTAGTATTTAATTCTTATTAATGTGTGCTTTCATATTTGCTATTATCTTGTTAATGTAAACTGTCTTAACTTCATGTATCTTTTGAAGCTTTTCTCCCTGGGCCTCCACTGAAAATGGGTTCCTGACCCAGTCAGACATTCCTGGTAAACAAATGTTAAATAAAATAAATACAATAAAATAAACAGTTTACTGTTTTGTACATAATACACACACACACACACACACACACACACACACACACACACACACACACACACACACATATATATATATATATATATATATATATATATATATATATGTATATGTATAGATATATATATATATATATATATATATATATATATATATATATATATATATATATATATATATATATATATATGTGTGTGTGTGTGTGTGTGTGTGTGTGTGTGTGTGTATACATATAAATTAATGATGACTGGATATAGATAATGCATATCTGCATATGTCTGCCAATGTCAAATATTTTGAAGTTTGCGGCAGTTTTACACTCATTACATGGTCTCCACAGAAGCAACAGCAGATGACCACCCCTCCAGTGCCTGCCAGCTAATAGTTATTTTCTTGCACCAAGTAAGTGGGCTGTTCTGACTAAATATTTGTAAGCCTTTCTAACTAGCTAAAACCGACTTTATACCCCGCTGTGTGCAGGTATCACCAACTCCTTTTATTTTCTGTATATTTTATGACATAACTTGAAGTTACTGTACAGATAATTGAATTACCCAGTGGTGCTAATGCAGATTTTTGTAATTTGGATGACATTAGAGAAAATTTCCAAGTTTATGAACTTGATATCTTTCATGCTTAAATCAAAGTGCCATTTAAAGAGAACAAGAACAAGAGTGACCCTTGCATGTCTCTGGCATGCTAGCAGGCAAACTTTTATCCAATAACAAGTAAAAAAGGATCAATATAATGGACAAGGTTTAAACACTGATAATGCCCAAGAAGGTTGATTTTAAAAGAAGAGTAATATTGATATGCATTTCTAAAAACAATCAGTGCATAGTAGCACGCTGTGCTTCTGATTTGTGATTGTAGTTTTCTCTTTTCTATCTCAAAATCACAAATGTTAGTTGGCACACAGGAACATTTGGATGTAGCTCAGTGTTTATTGATTGCTTCTGTCACAGAAGTATTTCAAGCAGCACATAGACATGTAAGTGGGCAGATTTTTTGTAGCACATTGTAGTGATCTTGGTTTCCTTCTTTGACAGTTAATGGCTGAGGTTTGATTCTGACCATCAGTAATTGTCTGAGTGGATTTTGTATGTTCTAACTGCATGTCAGCATGGGATTTTTTAGGATACTGTTTTCATTGATTCGCTATGTCATATTGTCCATGTACTGGATTTCCTTACTCTTAATGGCTTGTGTCGTGCATGCTAAGTATTACTTACCATTCAACAAATAAAATAGCCCATGAATATCAATACATTTTCACTGACCAGTAACTCAACTAACATGGCTCCTTTCTTTTTCACTACTCCAAAGGTATGAAATACTCACCTTCCATAATTATGGGCTAATAAATGCCATCTAAATTTTAAAATAGCCATAAAAGTACACATATTTCATCAGCTCATGTATGTGCTTTCCAAAAATAACCCATAGTTTAATAGTTTCTCTAAAACAGAAATACTGCCTAGTACCACAGAATATCAGAATGCACAACATACTTCTCATCTGGGCTTGTATGATGTAGTCAAAACATTTTAATTCTTATGTCCTCCTTAGAGATAAATATGACTGCGACTGACAAGACTGCATGACACAAATGGTTCAGATATTGACTTAAGTAATTAGTATACAGTAAAATGTCTATTGTGAGATGTAAAAAATGGGTGAAATATTATGTCACATCTCTCTGCTATATGCAGTCCTCTGTCTGTTCCTAATGTATGATCAACACTGCATTTACCTATGCAATCTATGTACTTGATCTGTTTCTAAATTATGTTTGTATAAGTTATTATAAAGCTTTTTCATTCCTGTATATACACTTACCTATATTTTTCTATTCCTTCTGATATCATGTAACTGTATTTAATGTATATTTCCAAACTGGTATCGAATGTTGAGGTTTTCTCCCTGGCCTCCACTGAAAAAAATGGTTTTATCCCAGTCAGACTTTCCTGGTAAACAAAAATAAATAAATAAGCATATAAATAATATGTATTTGTCCTCTTATCTCTTACTACTGAACCATAAAACAGAGCTATATTATGCGTCTGTATGTGGAATGCCTTTCGTTAAGCTGTTTCTGATATTTTAACTCTTTTTTGTATTGTAACAAGATCTTCACTGAACATTGATCTTTGAAGGTCAGTCCATTAAGCTTAAAATAAAATAAAAATCAATTAATTCAACTTGAGATCTCTGGTAACGTCTCATCTTAGTGAGTGCAGCAAGCTCACAACAAGGTAAATTTACAGATCCAGTGAGGTCTTTTCATTTGAATAGTCCTCAGTGGCATTTGTTAAGAATCAGGGAATTCTACCTGAACGTCAGGAAAATGAATGATATTTAATATTAACACATCTTCAGTTTTTACTACACAGTGGCTTCCTGGTTAAGTTCTTCCCCTCCCATGCACAATGCACAGTGTTTGACCTTGACCTCAGACCAATGTCTGTATGGAGTTTGCATGTTCTCCTTATGGCTCTATGAAGTTACTCCCACCTTCCAAAAACATGCTGAGTTTAAATTCACCCGAGAATGGAGTTGTGGGCAAAAATACAGACTCTAAATGGTACCTATCAGGGAAAGAGCCGTATACACAAACCGCTTTGAGCAGCAACTGTGGTGCACAGTGTCCTCTAGATAGGAGAAGATGGAGCACAGACTGTGAGCTGTATCACAGTTGTCTACTCTTGAAAGTATAAAAAATTGGCTCTAAGTGGTTGTGGACCTGGTCTAGTCTGACCTATGCCAGGGACCCATGCTAATGGTAGGAGAGGAATAGTTGCCTCTTTGGCTACTGTATGCCTGCCATGAGGTTTAGCAACCCTGGTTCAATGACTGTGTTCAGTTGCCCAGCTTGGATTACCAGGGATAACCAAACATGAACTAGAAATTGCTAAACTCAGTATAGGTTCATTAACAGGATAAATCCTGGAAATAGATGACATGATGGTAAGAAGGAGGCTAGACATCTCTGTATCCAGGAGACAATATGGAAGGGCAGTGCAACAAAGCCACTTGGATTGGGATCCACAGTTTAGTACTCAGAAGGCATACAGACTGGAAATGATGTGGGAATTCTGATGGAGTGGCTTTAGAAGAGAGTAAGGGATGTCATTAGAATTGGTGACATTCTCATGGGAATCAGACTCCAAGGTTAGGATATTAGACTCCAGGGTAATGATAAGGCAGTGCCCCACAGCAAGAGTGTGCTAGTAAAGAAGAGAATGCATTCCGGCAGCAGTTGCAGGACCTACTAGTATACACAGGACAACATGAGTTGGTATTGATAATGGGGGACCTGAATGTAAATACATGAACAAGATGTGACAATTGCCTGGGTCCATATGGATGGGGCAACAAGAATAAAGATGGAGAGGCCATTCTATGCTTCTATATGGCAAATGGTTTGATTGTGGCCTACACATGGTTCAGCAAGATAGACGGTCATAAGATCATGTATAGGAGTGGCCAATATGCAACTCAAGTGGACTTCCTCCTAGTAACGAAAAGGTATTGGCTAGAACCAGTGATTTCAATATCTTCCACAGTGAAACAGTTGGTCTACTGGTTACAAAAATCAGCTGCAAGCAGTGGTCAGTGAAGGCTCTAAGGTTAACAGAGACTAAACTGAAGACCAGAAGTCGGCTGGAGAGAAAGCACAAGAGTTCATGGAGCTACCCTGGGCTCTAGCATCTCAGGAAGAAGAGGAAATAGATGAAGTTGAAGAGGAATGGCATTTCCTAAAACCAACATGGTGAGGCCTATGGAACAGATATGTGGCCAGGCCAGGTATGGAAATAAGCTACATAAGGAAAGCTGGTGGTGGACTCCAGAAGTCCATGAAGTTATAAAAAGAAAGAAGGAGTGCAGGAAAACGTGGGAGACAGAAAAGATAAACCAGGATAAGAAGGACTACTGACTAGCTAACAAAGAGACTAGAAGGCCAGTTGCAATAGTGAAGAACAATGGTGCAGAGAAACCAGACTGAAAGACAAAGAACAAATAAGGAACATAGTCTATCATACCTCTCAACTGTCCAGATTTTCATAGAATGTTCACACTTTTTTCT
>NC_056735.1:240026607-240088427 GCF_019279795.1 Protopterus annectens
GGTGAGTCTTTTTAATGTTATTTTGAAGACACAGGTAGGTTCTGCACTTCTCCAGAAAGCACTTTAATGTCAGAAAAGACTTGTCAGTATTTTTCAGGCAAGGAAAAAAAAAAGCTCTAAATCAATTTAACAGTCTTCAAAATATACTGTACCGTTAATCTTCCATTATTCTAAATTTCACATATGCATTCTCTTTACTAGCATATTTCATATGTTAAATTCATTCATTTGGTTTGAATTTCATTTATTAAATGTTTCCATTTGTTCATCTTCCTTCTCCTGCTAGACTGTTTAGGGTCATGGAAGCCTAATCTTATTCTGGCACTCATAAAGTAAAGTGTACATACATGCATTGCACACACACACACACACACACACACACACACACACACACACACACACACACACACACACACACACACACACACACACACACACACACACACACACACACACACACACACACACACACACACACACACACACACACACACACACACGTGTGCATGGTCATACACACACATACACACACAAACACACACCCGCACGCACACACACATACACACACATGCGCTTGCATGCACACACACACACACATGTGCACACACACTCACACACACACACGTGTGCATGGTCATACACACACGTGTGCATGGTCATGCACATACACACACGCACACACACACATGCATGGTCATACACACACGTACACACAGACAAACATGTGCACGCACAAACACACACGTATGCATGGTCATACACACACACATATACACACACACACACGTGTGCATGGTCATACACACACATACATACACACACACACACATGCGTGTGCACACACACACACGCACACACACACGTGTGCATGATCATACACACACACATTCACACACACACATGCACACATGCACACATGCACACACGCGTGCACACGCACGCGCACACATGTGTACATGGTCATACACACACATACACACACACACACACACACACACACACACACACATGCACGTGCACTCACACACACGTGTGCATGGTCATACACATTCACACACACACATGCACACATGCGTGCGCACACAAACAGGCACACTAGCGCGCGCACACACAGGTGTGCATGGTCATACACACACATATACACACAGACAAACGTGCGCACGTACAAACACACATACGTGTGCATTGTCTTACACACACACACATACACAGACACACACACACACACACACACACACACACACACACACACACACACACACACACACACACACACACACACACACACACACACACACACACACACACACACACACACACACACGCATCACATGCATGGGCATGTTTGTTTTCTAAGTGTTTTTTTAGAATTTAAGAGATGCTTCCCGAAACTTTAGACTATGACAATATCCCACCATGACATAACATGGACCTGTAGACACTGCTAGAAGGCACCTCAGCTAAGAAATGGACTGGAGAATGAAAACATGTTGAGACAACAATGGTAATAGTTGCAGTGATATGACCACAGCTCTTAACTTCTTAGCTCACGAATTGGGAAAGAAGCTAAAAATAATGGGGGACAAAAGTACAAAAATCAGGGATAGTTTTTAAATATAACTGTAGTTCACTTTAAAAGGTTAACAACACAACAGCTTTTGTATTTAGATGCATTTCCTGGAAAACAATAAGTGTGAAAACTAATGCCTGGCATAACTGACAAACTACTCCTCAGTGAGTTATCAGAAAATCAAAACATTATCAGGGCAAAAATATGAGGCAAGATCATAGATGTTTTGTAAAATAAGATACAGTTGAGAGGTATGGCTGTGACACCCATAATATTGAAATATAACTGTATTTAGTTTATGGCAGTTCCAGGCAGAACATATTATATGAAGCTCAATAGATCACATTCCCCTGTCTGAGGTTACAAAGGTTCCTCTTTTAAAATGTGAGATACTGATGCTACTGCATAAAGATAGCTGGCTGTGTAATGTCAAAGGCATGTTTCTATCTATACCACCCATTTGTTTTGTACCTCAAACAAGCTTTGGTCATTTTGAAAGTAAAATTATCTTTATTTATTTATTTAACATTTGTTTACTGGGAAAGTCCGACTGCAGGGAGAAACACTCCAGATGCATGTCTTATAACTTTATTCAAAAAATAAGGTACTGTAAAAAATTGTTTTTTTGTTTTCAAGACTTTGTTTTGATCTTTTGATAAGTAGGCTCATCTACTGATCATAGTTAACAGACATGCCTTTAGTTACAAATGACAATAAATGAACAACAGTGTGTTACAGACATATTTTCTGGTAATTTGTAAGCCAATAATGTAAGTGTAGAAGAAACAACAACAAATGGTAAACTTTAGTCCTCACACATTTGAAACCATTATGGCATTAGGTGGTGCTGCGGTAGCATTGTCACCTCACAGTTAGATGTTGCCAATTCGATTCTCAGTTAGAGCAATCTTCTGTGTAGCGACATGCGTGAATGGGCGTTCCTTCATTGAAGGTTGTGCGTTAGGCCCAGCAAGCCAGTATGTAAAAATCTACTGCCAATCATTAGCGGACCGGAGTTCCGCTGTGGCGACCCTAACCGGGAAAAGCCGAAAGACACAAACAAACAAACAATATAATATTTGCATAGCTTTGTTAGCAGCTATACATTGTCAAAAATCCAACTTCAATAGGTTCATAGGCATATACTAGGCTGACAATCACTAGGGCACTTATAAGCCTAGTTGTGCAACACACATTTGACCCTCAGATTTGATTTTTATGAGTGGTAATTTATTGACTGTCTTTGCCCATCAGAGACATAGGAGCCAGATCAGGGGTGAATATCCTATTAGCTATCCATTGGTCCAAGTTGTGCTTTAAAAGGGATGGGGAGGAAATCTGCTTCTCATGAATGGGGGGATCCTGTTCCAGAGAATGGGAATTGTCTGAGAAATCCTGTTCCAGCGAATGGGAATTGTCTGGGAAACATATCTGTCTCTCAAACATGTCCCATTTATATTGCAAACAAAATTTAGTTATTTTAATTTAGTAGTTCTGATGCTGTTTGTTTTGTGCATGTGCAAAAAGTCCATCAAAATAGTGCCCAGGGATGTCCTGTATGCTAGGCAAGATCACCTCTCAGACATCTGTATGATACCAAGTAAAGAGATTGGGCTTTGAGGTGATTGGCATAAGACATTGCATTTACTGCCTGTATTCTTTCTGTAAGGAACCTTTGTGCTCATTCCTGTTGCTGCATGTATCTGGTCAGATACATACCGAAGGGGGCATTATACTCTATAATGGGCCTAATGAGGGCCAAGTACAGTGGTATAATGACCTCTCTGGACCTAGATACCATGTTCTTGCTTATAAGTTGAGCAACACAGAAGGATTTTCTTACTATCTTGGACAAATGCTGGTCGAAGGCTAGGTTGCTATCTACATGAGTTCTTAGATCCCTGGCTAGTGAATCAACTTTTAAGGGTGTTTTATTGATGATGTAGTTACCTGGGGACGTAGACTTCCCAAAAGGTACTAAAATGCATTTCTTAGTACTGAGTTTAAAGCCATAGTTTTGGCACCAAGAGTTTGTCTGCATTAAACCTTCCTGAAGGGTGCTCTTATCTTTAGGGGACTCATTGCAGGCTCCCAGTTTGCAGTCATCTGCAAACTTTGTCAGCCAAAGGTCTTTAACTTTGGCTTTGATATCTGAAAGTAGAAGTCAAACAGGAGCAGAAATAGCACAGAGTCCTGGGGGACTCCACTAGTGACCAGCCTCTTTGTGGAGCTGGCCTCACTGATTCTAACCTCCTGAGTCCTATAAGTGATCCAGCTAGCTATCCAACTTGTTATAAAGGGATTTATACCTAGTTCCATAAGTTTGTTTACAATGCCCAAGTGGGGTATAGTATCAAATGCTTTTGCCAGATCTAGATAGGCAGTATGCACTGTTTTCCCTTCATCCATTCCCTTAGTGAGCTTTTCAAAGAAGTCCACCAGAATCAGTAAACATGGCCTTCCTTCAGCAAAGCCAAACTGAGATGGATCCAGTGTCTGGAGGTGCCTATGTCCTTGCTGATAATTTTCATGATAGTTCATTTCATGACTTTGCAAATAAAACTAGTAAGACTAATGGGTCTGTAGTTTCCAAGATTTGTTGCAGGTCCTCCCTTATGAAGGGGGGTGACTGTTGCAGTCCTCCATTCATGTGGAGCAAAGCCTGTTTTAAAACTATAGTTAAATAATGATTCCTGTGGTCCTGATAACTCATATTTTAGACTATTTGAGGTGATGTTTGACGAGATGGTCTGGGCTGAGAGGGGGGTACATTTGCAACTGAATTTGTCCTGTAACAGGTTTGCTATTTCATCAATTTCAATGAATGTGGTATCATTGTTGTGTGCTGCTGTTGAAGTTTCTGACATAGCTGTGGAAGGCCTTATGGTTATCTTTCACCTGGGAGGCTATCCTAACCTCAAAGGTGACTTTACTTAACTTAATTAGCCCTCTTTGTTGTTTGTTTACTTTGATGAGAGAGTTTCTATCTTTATGGGTATTATTCTTCCTGATTTTTGCCATATTTTGTTTCCTTTTGTTGTATATTCTGTTTAATTTGGGATGCCACCAGGGTGGTTTATTTCAAAGGCTAGTCCTGAACATACTTCTGGTAGGTATAGCAGCCTCTTTGCAGCCATTGACATGGTTGCATAGAGTTTCTGACAGCAATTCAGCATAGGCTGCTGTGTTCTCTCGGTTTGGAGAGGCATCAATTTTTTTGCAATCCATCACTTAATAAAAGGTCATTTGTCTTGGAATAGTTCCTAACTGTTACTGGTTTTACTAGGATTACAGAGTTGATTTTGATTTTAAATGAGACAGCTTTATTGTCAGATATTATTAGGCAGGATGAGACATTGTGGATGGTGCAGCACCCTCCCATATTTATAAGCACAACGTCCAGTATGTTGAATCCTGTAGTGGATCTATTCACTATTTGGTCAGAGGTATTTGTATTTAAGAAATTCAGGAATCGTTGTGCCTGTAGATATGAGGCTGTGTAGGATTCACAGTTTATAGAGGTGTAATTAAAGTCTTTGATGAGTAGGGTGTTAGGCTGAATGGTAAGTGTCTCTAATAGGTCCAAGTATGCATTGTGAGCTTCTAGGGACATGGAGGATGACCTGTAGCTTGTTAGGATATAGTAGGGCATTTTATCTATGGTGATCTGCAGGTGGCGGAACTCAAACTCGTTTACCCTATTTGACCACCCTAGAGATATACTTGTTACTGATTTATATTGAGACACTTCTTCCTTTAGTCCTTTTCTGTGCAGCTACTGGTGTAAAAATGTGGAAGGCACTGAAACCATGCACTGCTGGGGTACTGTCTACTGCTTTAACCACCTGTGTGTCCAGCTAAGGGTTAGCTGTTCATTACTAATTTCTCAATTGTCCCTGTTTAGCAGGAATATTTTTATTTTCAAGGCCTAATTTACCCCTGCACATAATGTACCTATTTATGGAGGTATATCACTATTTTCTGGCTTGGTTTATCCCTTCACAAAATTTTATGAATACTACCTTCATCACACACACTTTTTGAATCTGTGTAGTATACAGAAAACAGCACTATATGACCAAAATATAACTGGCAACTATAATTTAAAGAAAGATGATACATGTCTTATATTTCCGTTTTTCAGAAGCAAAAATAAATGATCTTGTGGGGTAGCATTTTGCCATACAGGTCATTGAAGGTCAATAGATTTTAATCTGTTGCTCTGATAATGTGCTTTTATTTTCCATCATTTTGTTACTCTGTTTTTTAAACATGACCTTCTGAGTATTTCTCCACATTCCTACAAAAAGAGGGAAGAGTTATGTGCTATTTCGTATTCAGTTTTCATGCTAATTAGATGTCCAGATTTTTGGCTGGATGTCGCAGCTTTACAATTGACTATGCTCCTATTTTGAATGTCTGCAAGTTGAAAGTATGCCAATACAGGTGTTAAGGAACCTATACATTTTAATGGGGTCACATACAGGCAGATATGACCCATACCAGTTGATAAGACTGCAGCTCTCAATGAATGGTGTACCTTTAAAAAAGTAAATCAGACCTGATGGCTTCCCTTTTCCTGTCCAATACAGGGACATTTATCAGCACAGCAGCCACTGAAACTATTTCTTTAACAGAATGTAATAGTATCAACGTGCTTTCAATTCCAAGTTACAAACCTCACAACCAACACCCTCAGCTTTTATCCATATTTTCTCATGAATTGAACAAGGATATTCTTGACTAAACTACAATCCTCAACATGGATTCATAATAGCTACAGTCTTTAGCAAGAAAACATGGGTTCTCTATAAGGGAACATGTCGATGTTAAGATGTTTAATCTAGTACAAATACAAGATTTTCATTTGGTAAAACTGAAGCAGTTTTCAAAAATACATGCAGAATTTCCCACTCATGCTTACTAACAAAACAGAAATCAAATATGCAGAACATTTACTATATTTCCCATGTAACATTAACAACCTCTAAAGTATATTTTTAAAGGCAGAATCCCCACCCCTATATTCCCTATATAGCTGATACTTCATTGGTCAATTGGTCACCAACTTTATTGGCACCAACTTTAATTTTTCAAATCTCATGAAAAACAAAATTATGCAATAATTACTTAGTAACAAAGATTCAACAAAATGGTTTCAGTTAACACACACACACATATATATATATATATATATATATATATATATATATATATATATATATATATATATATATATATATATGGGTCTCCTTCAAAAGATTGAAGTACCAGAATATCGAAGACAAAATTGTTGAGACAACATCACTGAATCTTTACAACACTGAACTCTTGGACAGGAAAAACTAACCTCAGGAAAAGAACCACATAATGACCAGGACAACACAACCAATGAAGCAAAAAAAACCCTCCAAACTGGGGCAGATTCACCCTCACACACACCCCCTAATGTGGAGGTTCTGCTGCCACACCCCTGTAACTAAATATACTAAATCTAAGATAGCACTACAGTGGGGAAAGGGCAAAGTTCACCATGCTGGCCAAGTAGTTCTTTCCCCAGGGTTAGTTTTTGCTGTTCCAGGTGTTTGATGCTGTGAAGATTTGGTAAAGTCATCTGTATGAATCCGTCTTCAATATTCTGGTACTTCGATCTTTTTAAGTAGACCCACACACACACACACACACACACACACACACACACACACACACACACACACACATATATATATATATATATATATATATATATATATATGCATGTGTTTGTACAAACATACACACATATACATGCACGCGCACACACATATACACACAGAAATGTGAGATGTGAGTGTCTGTGTATTGTGGCAGAGTGAATGTTAAACATAAGAAAATGCTGTTTCTGTTATTAAACTACTGTTTTGTTGCAGAAATGTTGTTTTGCTATGAAAATAGTTTTTAATGTTGAGCTGTATATTATGAACAATAATGTAAAACCAACAGCAGCAAAAAAAAAAAAACAAAAAAAAAACACATGAAGTAAGAGAATGATTAGGGTTAAATGGAAGTACTTTAACCTAATTGAGTAGAGACATTTACATCTTTTGGAGAGGAAAATTTTTTACTCAGAGTCAAAAGGAGAAAATTATTTTTACAGTCTTTGCTCTGACTTCCTGTGGACTATCAGCTACCTCCCAGCCATTCAGATCATTGTTTCCCATCATTAGAGCAAAGGGCATCTGGGAGGGGCCATTATTTAGATAGACGATAGGGTTAGTTTAAGGGTTTTTCCTTACTCCTACATTCTGCCTGTAGATGCACAACCTAAAGAGCCAGAGGATGACAACGGGATAATGTTACAGGTTATTCTTCACTTCTGAAAGGGACATCTTAGTAAGCTCTTCCACCAACTTCTTAAAAAAGGAAGGGCTTTCCCTGGTCTTCACCAGAAAAATCAGACTTCACAATGTGGTCCTTGAGCACCCATTACCTTCCACTCCTCCTGGCAATGGAAAACAGACCACTAACCTTCAGTCCTCTCTCTACATCCAGGCTTCTCTAATGTTAGAGCTTCCAACTGAACCCCAGTCACCTGGTTTGCAGTAATGGCTCCATCTCTCTATGTTGCAGAGTCAGGCTAGGTAATGTGAGAATAGTTTTATCTGAGTGGACACTCATCCTTTTACTTATCAAAACCGAGAGTTTATAGGCGTTATAATAATGAGCAGCATGACCATGATACAGACCATGATGACCTTTCAACAGAAGAGTGAAATTACTGATAAACACATGGTCAGCCTCTAGGAGCCAGTACACTTAACTGTATCAATGATGGCAATTACTAAAACCACCTCACCACTAAAAAAAAAATATTCAGGTGTTGATATTGCGGCATATCTCATTCTATTTGAGAGTTATGCTATCCAGGACAAGTGGAGTCAGGCTTATTGGGTCAATATACTGTCTTCTCATTTAATAAGAGAAAGCACTTAAAGCTTAAATGGGAATGGAAGGGGCAGACCTTTTGGACTATAACAAACTAAAACAAAACAACTGCTTGCTGGAACTAGGGTGTTTCCTGAAATAGAAACTCTAACACTTCATAACTAGACATTTTACACAACAAAATAGTAAGACCACAAATGCCGGATTTAAAATGTTTTAAAGTTATTGTCAGAGAAGAAGTAAATAGCAAAAGAAAAATTACAGATATATTAACTGGTAAAGAATTCAAGAGGGTACTTGTACATAATTTGCATAAATGGGATTTCCATATTAAATCTATTGGTACTGACAAGCCGATTTTACTAACTGAAACATTGTTAGCTAATGAAGCCGTGTTTAGAGCAAACTAAACCTGTAACTAGAAATGTGGAGATACTTACAAATACCCAGAAAAAAATTCAGCAACTGAACTAATGTTTTAAATGCGGAAACAAGGGACACATTGTTAAATATTACTTAACTAGTAATGCTGTATCTAACAGAAAAGTGATTTTTAACCGAGCTCTTAGCAATGAAAATGTAAATGTTGTCTCTTCTAAAAATGTGATTTCCAAGCAAACTGTACTAACGAGATGTACAAAAAATAGCTAGAACTGTACAATAAGCATGTTGTCTCTATACTACTACTAAGTATTGATGGATGGGAATGAACTGAAGGGATTACCAGATTCTGAGAGCATGATCAGACTCACTAATTAAGATTATATCTGCAAGTGCAAAACAAAACATAAGACAACAAGCTGACCCTCCTCTAACAAGCTACTAATCAAATCGAAAAAAAAAAAACAATGTTATGGTCTTCCTACAACAAAGATAATTACTACTGTCCATCCCTTATGAATATCAGACCACAATGAGAGTACCATTCTTAACATCAGCATACAGAAATCTTTAGTTTTGGCATTTCAGATATTCCCTCTCCTTTATATCACATACAGATGCTACTATCACTAAAGTCCTAGCCCAGCAAAAACTTTACTACATAATCATGCATCTTCTGTCATGCATGGCCAGATTAACTGTAATTAAAAGTATTCTATTACCTAAACTAGAATATGGTCTCCCTTTTCTTGCACTGCATTCGTCTCAGAATACCAATAGACTTTAAATGACTGAAAACAGGATCTGCAGATTTTTCCTTTTAGCACACCGACTTACACACCACTGCAAGCTGCTCAAAAACACAGATTGGTTATCTGTGCCCAACAGGGCAACACTTCTCCTAAATACCCTCATCGTCAAGACATTAAAGTCAAGTTACTGCCCACCCTTTATCTGGGAAAGCAGCGGGGGTCTTAGAATTTCCAAGGGTGGTGACCTTAGCCTTGTCACCACTTAAAATTACTATCAGAGAACGACTTGCCTACTGAATTGAAAAAATCAGGAAGCCACTAAACAATTTAAGAATGCACTGAAAGACCACTTTCAGATGGAATGTATATGCAACTGGTACCATTACAATGCCTAATCTCTCATACCACAGCACATACAATATTCCAGGGTAAAATCAAGATAGTCAGCAGCATAATAGACATGACTTTAAAAAATAAATGCATTGTTTCTGTTTACATTAGGTACATTTTTACTAAATATCTTCATGAATGGCGTTGTTCTCTTACTAATTTGTTTTTCTTATGTGATAAATTATGTACATCCTTGTATATTGTAAATGTGTGGTAAACTATGTGCACTTTTCCATCCATACATGCACACATCCACAGTCTTTTTTTTCCATTATTGCATATGGGTTCAGGGTGTCACTTCAACAGTGATAATCATCTAGATCCAATGTTCACAGCACTGGAAAAAACATGTATAGAATTTTATTTTGTAAAAGTACTCTATATGCCACTCATTGAGCTTGGGTCAAGGCTGAAGAGGTTAGAAGACCTGGCCACCTACCCAATTTTCAAATAGTAAAAGTACAAAAACATATAAGAAGATAACAGTGAATGTGATATGTACCCATTAAGATAAGAAACAATGTTTTATAGCACATGCAAAACTGGTTGAATAAAATAGTGCATCCTGCAGCTTTGGTATGAGACAAGCAGCAGGTTGACATACTACTAACCAAACAAGCAATAACGAATAGTGTGCCAGTAAGAATGGGGTAGGGCAACAGCAGCTTGACGCACTGCTAAAATTCTATACTCTAACATTTTCCCAAAGCATATTTTTTGTCCATATGCTTCAGCTGCTGGTTTCATCTGAGAACAATGGTAACAACAAACCAACTGAAGAGTAATGCCAGTTTGAAAAACACATAGACACCTGCCACCACAATAAGGCACACAGACATTTACTTTACTCATACACACACACACACACACACACACACACACACACACACACACACACACACACACACACACACACACACACACACACAGAGACACACACATGCACATACACACATACATGCACACTCATGTGCACTCACACACAGACACACACATGAACACACGCACGTGTGGACACACCCACACACACACACACACACACACACACACACACACACACACACACACACACACACACACACACACACACACACACACACACACACACACACACACACACACACACACACACACACACACACACACACACACACACAGTTAGATTTATGAATGGAATGAGCCAATGCAGTTATGCATGTAGGTACTGGCTGCAATCTTATATAATCATAGGATCATAGGAAGTCACTAGGCTAATGGCCCTAGGATCCTAGCCAAGTTCTACCCTTATTTTTATGATCAGCACCTATTGCCCCTGTCCAAGAGGGACATAGGTGGAAGTTCCAGGAGTGAACTTACAGTTACCCATCCAATCGTCCAGATTGTGTTTGAACAGGACCAATGAGGTGCTCTGTTTGACTTGAAGTTGGAGTCTGTTCCAAAGATGTGGTGACCTGTGGGAGATAAATCTGTCCGTCCAGCATTTCTATTGATGTCACATAGCAGGTTAAGGTTTTTAGAGTGAGTATCCTGTGTACCATTTGACTTGTGGATATGCAGCATTTCCAATAAAGCAGAGTCAGAGATTGCCTTATATACACGGCAGAGATTGTCTCTGAGTAGTTTGTAAGAAACAGAATAAAGTGACAGTGATTTCGGAAGATCCACATAGGACAGATGTTGAAGACCTTGAATTTTCCTTGTGAGGAACCTTTGTTGTCTCTCCAGTTGCTGCAAGTGCTTGGAAAGGTACACACCAAAAGGGGCGATGTACTCAATTATTGGCTTAATGAGGGAATAGTTCAGGGAGATTATAAGTTCTTTTTTTTTTTTTTTTTTTTTTTTTTTTTATGGAGGCAATGCTTTTACTTATGAGATGAGCAATACAGAATGCCCTTCTTACCACTGTGGAGACATGATGATTAAAGGTAAGGTTGCTGTCAACCTGTGTATCCAGGTACCAGTCACCAGTGAGTGTGCACTTAGGTATTGTTTTTGATGTGGCAGTTAGCAGGAGCATCGCTCTTACTGAAAGGGATGATAATACATTTTTTTGCATTGAGTTTAAGGGGGTCTATATTGCAACATCGAATGCTAAAAACAGTGAACGATGTTTCATCGACACCTTTTCAGCGAAATCTGAAAATGTTGATTCCACAGAACAGCAATTTCTTTCCTAGGGAAAGAAATCTCTGTTCCAACCCTCCCCAAAAAAAAAAACACAGTTCCAAACACATACACACATACCCTAATCCTAATTATGCCCCCCCCCAAAAACCAGTAAACAACTAAATACACATATGCACATAACCCAACCATACATTTACTGAAAAAAAAAACAGTAAACATTTTAAACCATATGCACTTACCTTAACCCGCACCCTAACCCTAAGGTCAGTAACTGTTGCACATTTACATAAATAGCTCCAAACACATACACACTTACCTTAACCTAATTCTAGCACTCCAAAACAAAAGTAAACAGCTGAAAACACATACACACGTGATTCAACCATACATCTAACACAAAATATAAAACAGTAAACACTTTCATACATATGCACTTACCTTAACCCGCACCCTATCCCTAAGGTCAATAACTGTTGCACAATCACGCTCGGGAGCTGTACCAGACAAGGGACCACACTACACTTCAGAACACGGCAAAACAATGAAGAGGTCAAGTGACTTCTTTCCCAGGGAAAGAATTCGCTGAACAGTCGCTTCGCTGTTTTGCCTGTTCGCTCTACATGTGTCGTTCAACAAAATGCATTTTCGTTGTACTCATAGGAACTCGTTTAAGGCCATTACTTTTGTACCAATCATTTGTCTGTTCATTAAGTTCATAGGACGATACTAGGCTATTGTTCAGAGGCTCTTATAAGCATAACCAAGAATTTTGCCCATGTTCCACAAAGTCAGCACCTGTCTCCCCTGGTCAGCAGAGACACAGGTGAGATCCCAGGGGTGTATTTTCTTTTTCCTATCCTGTCATCCATGTTCCTCTTAAAGATGGCTAGTGAGGTCTTCTGCTTGACATGGAGAGGGAGTCTATTCTACAGATGGGGGAGTCTTTGGGACATAAATCTATCCCACCAACAAGTTCTATCACTGTCATAGACACCTTTATCAGATTTCTACTATGGCTACATTTCACTGATGTGTTATAAGGTTACTCAGTGATCCAATCCTTGATTCACAGATTCATATGCAAAAATTACAAATATTTCCATGTAGTCGATCTTCCAACATACTAGAGTTCATTTACTTTCTTTCTTTTGCACATATTTTTCATTTAGGACATAAAGACAATTGCTGCTTTCTCATTTCAATGTCTCCTACCAGCATTTGTCAGAAGTAATGCTTCTTTGTCCCTGTGATAGAATAATATGATATTCCTCAGTTAAAAAATAGACTTACCTGCAGTTTACCTGTTTGTGCTTTGGATATAATTCCTTTGCTACAATAAACAACAGAAGTAAAATTTAGAACTCTTGATATCTCAACAGATTTCATTATGACATTGTCTCTACAAGATTTTGCAAGATATTTTGTATTTTGACAGAGCTTTGTTTTTAAGTAATAAAAGCACTTCAAGTATGATGGTCAATCCTGGACCTGACTATTTTGCTTTGTGCAGCAAAATTATGACAAATACTAGGAAAAATGTACAATGGATATGAAGTGGTGGTTGCTAAATATATAACTGGTAGAAGTCATACTGCAAGTTGTAGCTCTGTCAGCTCTTGTTTATGGTTTGTGGTTATGCTCTTAAAAAGTCAGAAAGTTGTACAATAAACAAGCTGTGAGGAACCTCATGGATGTGTAGTCAGCAAACATCATTCACAGTGAGCCAATAGCAAGGTAAACTGAAACTGAGACAAATGCTTTAAGCACTAGAAATAATAGCAGAATCACTGGAACTAAAAGATGAAGGCAATATTACTTTCATGGTATCATAATGACTAAAAATACAGAGTATTCACAATTCATCTTTTTTTAATTTTTTATTTTTTTATTCATTTATTCACAGTTCATCATGCAAATAGTTAACAGTCATTTTTATGCTGTCAGTCAAAGTAAGTTTTATTTCAGCTCTCTCAGGTACTGCTGTACAAGTTGCAGTCTTGGTTGCCAGTACCATATGAGATATTTTAGCAGACACCTAAAATGCCTGTCTTGAAAGTGATGTCATTTGGCATACGCTGCAGGCTTCGCTGACTTATCCACTTTGCTTTATCCTTAAACTGTATCACTGAGTACTGTGACAGTTAATTGGCTAGGGACTTTATTAGTATGAGCCATTAACCATCATCACAAAATCATCCAACGGTGCAGCAATCTTTTATTACATGGATTTTATACATGCATGACTTTTCCATGACCAGCAAGACACATTTGGTAAACTAGAGTCTCACACAAAAAAATATTTCTAAAAATTAAAAAGCCAGCTGACACTGAAGTATTTTAACATTTTTCACACACAATTAATTGCTTGTATAAGTGAACTTGAATGAGTAATTGCCTTTGCATGCTTCCCACAGATTATGTTTTTAAGTCTCATTTTAAGTCATGCATTTCATCTGCTTTTTTTTGCCAGAAGGACTGCATTAGATTACATGTATCCTCAATGTATCTGCCTAAATGCTAACTCAGATTAATTTTATTGTAATAATAACATGCAGGTGGTATCTGTTAATCATGTTTAATGGTAACTGATTTGAAACAGATCCATAATTCACTAGTACATGTTGTTCGCTTATCTCTGTGCAAAAGTTTTGTTTTTCTAGCTCTGCAAGAACTACAGACAGATGTACCTGCTACTGATAAAAAACTTACCCTAAGGAAAAATGCATGTCTTGGTCTATAACTTTTAGACTGCTGAAAGAAAATTGAGACTATGCTGAGCATATTATTGTATTTTTATTAATCTTTTTAATAATGTTTGACAATCAAGAAATAAAAGGCTATGACCAGTGTACAAAAAGGTAAATTATGAATGAAAGAATACAAAAATTCATCTCATAAAGCACGAGTGTTATAACACGAGCATTTTACAAATGCACAAGCATTATGCACATGAATAGACCAAGGCTCTACTATCAGAGTTGCTATTACAGTATGAAGAACTGAGCCCCCTACTGGCCACTGAAATGTATAGCCTGGTCAAAAGTTTACAGAAAGCAAAACAATTCCCATGTGCTTCTGATGAAGAAGAAATTTGTAGTTGTTTACGGCCTCATTTAGATATAGCTCTCAAAATGTTACATTAAGAACCTTGGAGAAAGACAAACTAATCGACAATGATAAGAATGAGTTAGGAACAGTTTTGAGGGCTTGGCATTACTCATTTTAAACTTGACAGATTAGATTAGCATCAGGCTAACTGTTCTTTTGGACTATTTGAAGCCTAGTCAATTACTCCACGTGAGAATCAAACCCTGCACCTTGTGTCTTTAAGGTAAGCACCTTAACCATTACATCATCCTCCCACCCTAGAGACTTGGGTTATAATTCTTCTATGCATTTTCTGATAACTCAGTTGCTTATAATGTAGTAACTATAATTATTTATTGATTACATTTTTTCTGTTGATTCTGTAAAAGTCATAATACACACCAAGTTAAAATTTGTGCCATTCCAGAAAATTTAGAGAACTTCAGATATATATATTCAACTGATGCGTAGCACCAGCTTTTTTTTTTTTTTTTTTTTTATCTATTTTGCTTAAGATTAATCTGACATTTTAGTATATGATAAAAGCTAATGTTGTCAAATGTAGGGCATGTCACCATTTCCAAGTACTTGATGCTATGCGTGACATCCAAAACGTTGCATAGCTCAATATTGTACGTTAAGCTAAGGGAGTTAAAATCTCCAAATTACAGGAAATACATATTTCTTAAAAATAGAAAGTATACTGGTGGACATCAGAGTCAATGCAAAGAGAATACACATATAGAAGTTTATATGCATTAATATTAGGTCTTCATTCTTTAATGTTGAACAGAAAAATATGAGTTTTCACTTAAAATGAAATGAAAATAAAAGAGACACTTACAAAGCATTTTAATCCCACAGTATTATACATATATTTAAGCACAATATATTTTTCCCATCTAGAGAATGGACAGCTTCAGCAGTAAAAGTCTACTCCATTTTAAATCCTATAAAATTACAGGAAAAACTTACTTTCCACAAAATCTCAGACATTTTCTGTGAGTTCTTCTGGTTCACTACTTTATTCTGAATCTTTATTTTTTTTTTTTTAATTTTAGACAAGACATTAAGATCAGGTGCTAGATATCAACTGAGTTTTTATCCGGACAGCTTCCTTTCATTAATCCATTGTTAGCATAGGCCAGGGGAAGCTTTATATTGTTTATGAGTCCCCATGTTAAATGCATTTGCCTATCTCTCTGAACCAAGGGATGCAAGCACAGGGATATGAAAAAAGACACCACTGTCATCATAGGCTAACCTATCCACATGGAAAACAATGCAAGATGGCTGTAAATGCTAAAAATAACCAATGATTTTTGTAATTATTAACTTGGTGTATCCTGAGAATTTTCATATGAGTATGGTCAATTTTAAGCCAAAATATCTAATCAAAGGTGAAATAATGAGTGGTTTACCACCACCTGATGGCCAACCATTCACTTTCAATACCCAATTGTTACTTCTATTCATCATGCAACTTTTAGTATGGATACATTATAGTTTGCCCTCATTTGTCCAAACACCTGTGGCAATATGCCTGATCTCCTCAGAACAAAATTTGATGCATGTTTCTGGATAATGGTCCTGTTTAAAGTTTTGAAGTGATAATGACTACATGCATATAAGGGAAGTCTTCAACAAAAGATTATTTCACATGGTTAGGGCATTTGACCCTAGTCATGTCTTTAATTGGGGCAATTAGGATGGCAAAGTAAGGTATTAAATCCTTTCAGTAATTCCAAAAAAGGTCTGTGATTGGGTTTTAGACTCCTGTTGGGGCTAACCAGCCATGGATACTGTCCTGTCTTCCTACTGTACATATAATTGATGTATCAAGGCCCAACTTGCAGCTCACTTGAGATATCTGGACTCTTTAAGGTAAGTGGGAAACTGAGCAATATTGGTAGTCAAGCCAGCCTCCCTTTTGGAGTTGACTATTACCTGTATCTTAGCAGATGTGAAGCCTAAACAAGAATGAAGATGACTATGTTAACTTTGTGTCCAGCTATGTAAATGCTATATAGCTTAGGACCTTAATCCATCAGAAATAAAATATTTCAGGGGCTTCACATGACTCTAACTGGATGACTCTTTACTGAAAATGTATATCCAGTGGAGAAAAGAAAATTTCAAGTTTTGTTCACTCTGAGATACAACTGGCAGTACCCCATTATTAAGCCAAAAGCAATGAGATACCCCATACATCTTTTAATACCTGCAGTGTCATCAGATACTTGGCACAGCGCCTTCAAGGGCTCAAACAGCAGAAAGCATATTCAAGGTCATTAGATACCTTGCAAGGCTTGCAAGAATGTGAGATATTTGACAGGTCCTAATCACTCTATCAGTCCTTCCATCCACGATGTGGGAGATACATCACACTTAGAAATGGAATTCACCTGCCTGAAGTCATCACAAAAGAATATGGGCCCATAATTCTAGCTTGGTGTTCAGGGTGTTATCTTCCTTGTTAAATCAGACAATACAAAAATTAGAGCAAATGACAAACTTTTGCCATATAAATAAGCAAAAATGAATTTTTATTATATAGGCTGTGAAATGGGTTATTGCTTTGTTGAAAACCCACATCTGCAAAGGTGTGAGTTAAACAAGTAATAACATTTTAAAAAGAGGATATAGGAGAAGGAGAGTAAAAGGAAGAATTTTGTTTCATTATAGTTTACATTTTTTTACTTTGATGCCCAGCCAAGAATACATTTTTGCAATACATGTTAGAGTGTTTCATAACTAAAGTTATGGGCTATTTTAAACAGCATGTTAATAAATATTTCCAAAATTTAAGTTATTAGTTTTAGCAAAAATATTACTCATAGAAACTATATTTATAGAACAGAAGATTACAAAGGGTTACATTATTTAAAGACCTGAGCATATGACTGGTCAAAAAAAACACATAGTAGACTTTAGAAGCTGTGGTTCAAAAATTTTGGAATGCTGGCTAAAATTCATCAGACCAAGAAATAATAGCATTTCAGTTCCATTATACATCAGTATATTCAAATCAAAACTAGAGTTTGGTAATCTTTTTTGACATCACTAGACTAAAGCTTACAGTTTAAAACTGAAACAACTAAAGTGCAGGTTTACAAAGAACAATGTAGTGTTATAATTCTACGGTATGAGGAAGGTCTAAGAAAGCATATCTGTGTTAGTCAACTGACCATCTCAGCAGATGTAGCTTAACCTCTATGGGATATATCTTGTCAAGGATTGAACCAGCCAGCCAGTATCCAAAGCTTTATGGCACTTTCACGTGTCCTAAAAGTGCCAAAATGTCAGAGGTCTCTTGCCTCAGAAGAAAGAGGCTAGAGCCCTGTCTGATAAGAACAGAAATAATAATAAATATCTTACATGCTGGCATAAAACAGCAAATAAAGGGGGTGGGGTCATGTACTGCAACAATGATCTATCTGAACATTTACTGTTACGTTGTTTACTTACAGAACTGTACTATATTCAGTATTAGATCACTGTTGCAGTCATGTAAGCTATATAGGACGACTGCCAGATTTTAGAAAGACAGGGGGAAGAAAGAAGGCTCAAAGACCAGGCACCCATGAAGATCAGTTCTGTTAAAGACTGCTCTGGACCTAGAGGAGGAATCTAATTTGCAGTGCATGGTAAAGCAGTGTATAGACAACCAAATAGCTGCATCTAGTAGACTTCTAGACCCCAACCATTTCTGAAAAGCTACAGAAGTAGCCAGAGCCCTGGAAGAGTGGCCTCCGACTTTTTCATGAAATGTCTTCTTATGGTGAAAATAAAAAATAGTAATAGCATGAGATTACCATTTAAACTTCCTTGTTTTGACACTAACTGTCCCTTTTTCTTACCTTCATAGGAAACAGACAGTTGATCAGAAGTCCTGAAGGTTTTTGTCTTGTCAATGTAGTATCTGAGTTATCTGTGAACATGTGTAAAATTATTTCTCCTTCATTTTATGTTCTAGTAAGAAAGCATGGAGATGAATTCCCCATTATATGCAAACTCTGAAACAACCTTAAGTATGAAGGAAGGATTTGTTACCACATTCTTGTGAAAAATGATATAGGGATGACGCACTATAAGAGCTTGTAACTCAGATACTTTACCTGAAGAAGTCAGAGTAATGAGTAAAACTATTTTCAAAGATAACAACTTCAAATCAGCCTCATGTACAGGTTTGAAAGGAAATATTGTAAGTTTTTCCAGTACAAAATTAAGATACAACAATGGAGCCACCTGCCTTCTAGGTGGATGGATGTATAAAATCCCTTCTAGGAAATGTTTAACTCAAAGAAGGATAGAAGGGGAGGGGGGTAACAGCAGACAAGATGGCAGTGATGTGAATTTTATTAAAAGTGTAAGAAAGGCTGGAGGGTAATATCTCACACAAATACTTTAGAACTAAAACAGAGTGAGTGTTGAAAGAATTATTGTTCTTGTTATGGTGCTGACTAGAAAATTACTTTCACTTACATGTATTATGATTTTCTAGTAGCAGGTTTCTTAGCTTCCTTTAATACCTGCTGCATGTCCTCAGAAAAAAAAAGTGTGTTTAACAGGTATTAAAATTCTATCATTCATGCAGTTGACTGAAGATGTTCAAGGTCGGGGTGTATCAAATAACCCTTCTGCTGTGTGAGCAAGTCCATTCTGTGAAGAAGGTTTTCTTTGGGATTATTTCTCATGGCCATTTTCAAAAGAAGTGAGAGCAACTATTCCATTCATCCTCAACCCCTTTTCCCATTTTGCACATGGGGTCAGGGTGTCACCTCAGCAGTGCCAATCATCTTGAGCCAAGATCTACACCGCTAGGTGGCCTTGCCATGCCACAATAGATCATTCATACCACTCACACATACACTCTCACCTATGGCCAATTTAGAGTGTTCAATCTGCATATTGCATGTCATTGGTAAAATGTGGGAAGAAATCAAAGCATCAGGAGGGAACCCACATGACTGCAAGAAGGGCACGCAGTTTCTGCACTGAAGACATCCTAATTGAGAATTGAACCAGAGAATGTCTTGTTATGAGGTGACAATGCTAAACACTGCACCACTGCAGCCCACAATTATTTCTGAGGGAGTCCTTCTGAATATTTAGAAGAGCACTGTTTTCAGAAGAAATGGTGAAAAAACAAACAGGAACATTCCCATCCATGGGGTCAAAAAGGCATCTGTCCTCCAGGCCTGTATCCAAAGAGTCCTGGAACAGAACTTCTTTAACTGTTACTTGTGTCTGGAACTTATGTAGTGGGAACATGAGGAACACAGTCTGAGTCTAAATCTTGTCCCTCAGACTGGGAATCAGAGTCTGGGAAAAGGGAAAATATTTTCCTTTTTAAATATGGAAAAGATTCAGCATGTCAAGACTATAAGGCTTTAAACAGACCATAAACAAAGCCCATCCAATCCTCCATACCTGCTTTAATGGAAAATAACTTATGTTTCTTTTTCCGGGAAAACCCTCAGTAAAAAAACAGCAGCTAGAAGGATGGTCCCTTCCCCAAGAGTGAAGCTCCTCAATTAAACTTAGAGAAGGTGCATCAATCAATCCCTTTCCTGACGGTGACAAAAGTAGTTTTCACTTAGCCAACATGGGGCGGCTGAACAGTTGCAGAGGACATGCTTGCCTGCCTCCTGGTCCTTAGTGTCTTACTGAAGAGCAGCATCAGAGGGACTGAGAGAAAACTATGATGAATTTGAAGAACAACAGATGGCCACAGCAAAGTCACCCATTAACAGTTGAGTCAAAGAGGAAGATGAAACCAAGAAAGAAACTTCCCAAACACCTTTTCTTTTTTGTGGCATGGGGAGGTGATGATTTAGTTGCAAGGACCTAGGTCTATGGGGAGGGAATGAGTGAGCTGCAAGGACCTAGGTTGATGGGAAGGGAATGACTGAGTTACAAGAACCTAGGTCCATGGGTAGGTGATGCATGAGTTACAAGGCCTAGGTCCATGGGGAGGTGATGATTGAGTTACAATGCCTAGGTCCATGGGGAGGTGATGACTGAGTTACAATGCCTAGGTCCATGGGGAGGTGATGATTGAGTTACAATGCCTAGGTCCATGGGGAGGTGATGATTGAGTTACAATGCCTAGGTCCATGGGGAGGTGATGACTGAGTTACAATGCCTAGGTCCATGGGGAGGTGATGATTGAGTTACAATGCTTAGGTCTATGGGGAGATGATCACTGAGTTACAATGCCTAGGTCCATGGGGAGTTGATGATTGAGTTACAAAGCCTAGGTCCATGGTGAGGTGATGATTGAGTTACAAAGCCTAGGTCCGTATGGAGTTGATGATTGAGTTACAAGGCCTAGGTCCATAGGGAGGTGATGACTGAATTACAAACCCTAGGTCCAAGGGGAGGGAATAACTGAGTTACAAGGACCTAGGTCCATGGGGAAGGAATGACTGAGTTACAAGGACCTAGGTCCATGATGTTACTGCAAAAGGCATCTAACAAGCAACTAACTGAAATATGAGGAGTTGGTCTTACCTCCTGGTACAAAATATAAGTTTGGAGGTAAAATACTTTAGTAATAACTACAAAACACAATGACCTCACTCTCTAACAACAGTTTTTAACATAAAAATAATAGTTTTTAACACAAAACATAATAAATGATAAAAGAATACTCACATGGTCACAGGGCTGTCTAATGGAAAAGATGACTAAAGCGGGTAGTGGAGCTTAGGAAAATAACTGTAAAAATAAGTTTTGAAGTAAAAAGTTTTACTGATGTCCCAAAAAATTACAGGTCCAAGTCCCTTCCCACAAGTTTTGACAAAAAGTAAAAGCTTTTCTCATGAAAATTAAATATTTGTAAGGTTTTTCCCCAAAGAACCATGGCCATAAAAATGTACAATTTGTGGTAAAATTCTAAGTGAGAACCATTAGAATCACAAGTTTTAGCATCTAGTCAATATATTTGACAGAAAAGAACAATGTTTCTCAACAAAAAGTTATTAAGTGGAAGATATCACTGAAAGTTTGGAGGAAAGATGCAGTTCAATGACAAGGTTCTGAAGTTTTGGTATCCTAGCAATGACCTTTTACTGTCATACTCGAGTTGTGCAGGTGCTATGGCATGTGGAATGTGCCCTAAAGCTTTCAAAGCTGGCCAGCTGGTCTGATCCTTGGCATGATACAGCACATCCCATAGCTTAGGCTACTCCAATAATGATGAACATTTTTGAATATTTATTCCTTGACTTCCCACACTCTCAGATAAGATCATTTTTACATTATTAGAGGCAAGTAAAGATATGTTTTTATTTATAATCCTAGGCATAAGAGAGTCTCACGCTCAGTAACTCCACAAATGCACAAGCAGCATGCTCAATGCAATACGCGTTCACTTGTGCATCGAAGTGCCATACCTCATAAGGTTTCAGCTACATTTTATGTTTATTCCTATACAGTTATAGACACTGCATCAGAACATGGGCTGTCAAGACTATGCTGCATGTCAGTGCAGAGGTTTGTATATCTTACAAGAGAACCTAAACATTTAAAACCCTGCAATGTAAATCAATCTCCTTTACCAGCAAATTCTGAAACATTGTAAAGTCCACATTATTTAAATTTGCTTACATACTAAAAAAAAAAAAAAAAAACACAGAAAGCAATAGTCTAATTGAAGAAAAATGCACGTTAAGCAGAATTACAAAAATAAGGCTTAGAAAAGAATTAGGGAGAGAAACGTAATTTACATTCTGAATTTTTTGAAAAAAATAGATATGACAAGGTAGAAAGAGATGTTTTTCTTTCACTTGTGGGGTGGCGGGCTCGGTTCCGATGTCGGAGCCGAGTGCCCATCAGTGGGGACTGAACAAGGATCAATAACTCAGATGGAACATTATGGTAAGACATAACTTCTTTTTCTTGGGTGGCATAAGCCAGGGAACCTTGTTGGCTAGGCTTACATAGGCCCTCGGGCTGATAGCCTAGTACCTACCTATGAACCCATGAACTAATAAAAGAGTTATATGCGAGGTTTCACAAATTCAAAATACAGGACAAGAAGTAACAAATTGGTCTTATTGGATTAAGCTAAACCTTTAATGTCTTTCCAGTCAGAAGTGCTAAAATGTTACTTAAGTATTGTACTAGACTGTATATTCATTTTTTATTTAATCTGTATTTATCAATGACTGATGACAAGTTACTAAGTGCTCATCCAGCCAAAAGATGAAAAGTTGATATTCTTGTAAGTGGATATAGGGAAAATCCACATGGCAGGAATCAGTTCCTAGACTAGACAGACTGCCGGCAGTATTGTATAAGGTACTTTCAAGGCATAATGCTCTATACTTGTTATGATCATGTTTATCTCATACAGGCCTATAGCGCCTTTTTTGTATACTTCCAGTTCACACTCATAGCGCCTTATGGTGGACCTTTTATGGGGTCTGGCTTCTTTAAGCACCTTACCAGCTGTAGGCTATATTAGAAACTGCAAGAAGTTACTAACAAAATGATATTAAGTTTGTTAATCTGTTTGTTAATTATTATTCATATTTTCATATTTATGTTAATATTTTCGTAACTTAGAGTCCTATATGTTATTAAAGGGTTCCTATTGCCTAATCGAACTTCCAGAAGGTCGAACACCAGAAGTTCAAACCTGGAAGCTTGAAAGGTGAAAATGTCGAAGCCGCAGAAGTCCGAATTCTTTCCCAGGGAAAGAATTTGGTTGGATGTTTCTATGGCTTCGACATTTTCTCCACTGTGGTGTGAATGTTACGGAACAAATTAAGGTAAGTGTGCGATAGTGATGGACTTTAGGATTAGGGCGCGGGTAAGGTAAGTGTGCGATAGTGACGGACCTTAGGGTTAGGGTTTGGGTTAAGGTTAGTGCAGAGGTAGTTGTGTATGTAAGGTTTAGTGTAGGTTTATAAGTTTTTGGTGTGCTTATGTTGTGTGTGCGTTTTTTGGAACAGCAAATTTTTTCCCTGGGAAAAAAATTTGCTGTTCTGATGTTTCGATGTTATTACATTTCGAAGTTCGAACATCTGGTGTTCGACCTTCTAGAATTTCAATAATGTAATATGAACCCATTATTGAATGGTATGGTGTAATATGCAGTAGTGGGAAACAGGGAAATTCATTGTCAATGTCCATTTATTTATTTATTATTTATTTATTTTACATTTGTTGACCGGGATAGTCCGACTGGATGCATGTCCATTTTCAGCGGAGGCCCGGGGAGAAAAGCTCCACAGAGTAAAAAATAAAAAATAAACATTAATTACATACAGATACATACAGATAATATACAGTTACAGGGACAATTTTTTTTTTTTTTTTTTTTTTTTTTTTTGTTAGATACATTTGTCAGCAGAGTGAATTAGATACAATTCAAAATGCAATAATATTTCTATAAGTTGTTACAGGATCCTTACAGTTATAGTATGCAGTAAAGCAGAGAGGAGCTTGATTTCTATAGAAACCAGAAGAGGTAGGATCTAAGGACGTTGGTTGATAATTATTTGAGACTTTGAAAAGGAAGAGTAGGATCTAGTAGGTACAGAGGAGTGGGTATAGTATGGGTCAAGGAGAGTTAATCAGGGTTAATACATGGGCAAAGCCAATGAGACTTAAAATATAGCTTAAGATTATTTTTGAATTGACAAAGGGAGGTGGAAAGTCTTAGGTTGTTAGGGAGGGAATTCCAAACCTTCCCTATGGAATTGGCAAAGAGAGCTTCACCACCCAAGTTGTTGGCTTTGATGGTTTGAACCAGAAATCTATTTGAGGAGCGAAGACAGCTAAGATTGGAGTAGGGAATCAGTATTTCGCTCAGTGAGGGTTTTTTTTCAGGTTGTTTGATTATTTTAAATGCTTCAGTGAGTTGGTTCATTTTGAGAAGATTGGGTAGTTCAAGCCAGTCAAGTTTCCTTAGATTATGACAATGATGAGTTCTATGGGGAGCACATATTACAAATCTGGCAATGTGATTATAGGCAACAGAGAGTTTCTTGATCTCATTTTTATTGAGGAAGGAAAGGACAGGAGAGGCATACAGTAAGGTAGAGAGGAGATGTGTGCGTGCAATAGTGAGTTTGGCAGTAGGGGTTAGGAAGTTTTTGATTCTATACAAGGATCCGAGTTTCTTATTTACTGTTTTTATGGTTTGACTGATATGGTTGTCAAATCTAAGCTTATTATCAATAGTGACCCCTAACAGTTTAGTGGTGGTATCAGGCTTAATTTTGGTACCATTTGTAGATTGGATGAAGAAGGTATTGTTATTAGCTAGTGGAGAAAGTTGAACTGGTGGAGGCCCTGAGGAGGGAAGAAATATTAGTAATTTGTTTTTTTTTGGATTTAGGATGAGTTTCCGTGCTGCGAGCCATTTTTCTACTGCAGTAAAGGAGTGTTGGGTGACTAATTGTAGATCAGAGAGAGAGACTGCAGAACATATCAGGGTGGAGTCATCTGCATATTGGATACAGGTGGCTTTAGGGATAACAGTGTGGAGTTCATTTATGAATACAGAAAAGAGGAGGGGACCTAGTATGGAGCCCTGAGGGACTCCTATGGTATTAGGCAGCAGGTGAGATAGCTTATTTTGCCATTGGACTGCTTGTTGTCTGCCAGAGAGGTAAGCCTTGAACCAGCTGAGAGCTGGATTATCAAGGTGTAAGTTTTCTAGGGTGTGGAGCAGAATCTCGTGATTGACCATGTCAAAAGCTTTTGACAGATCAAGAAAGAGTGCAGAAGTTATTTTTTTGCTGTTACGGTTTTTATTTACTGAGTCCGTAAAGGAAAGTAGAGCGGTGGTCGTACTATGGTGGGGTCTGAAACCGTGTTGAGTATGGGACAAAAGATTATTTAGGTTTAGATAGTGAAGTAACTGTTTATGAACGCATCTTTCCATAATTTTGGCTATTGGAGACAAAATTGCTATGGGTCTATAGTTAGATGGTTCAGTGGAGGAGCCACCCTTGTGAAGTGGAATGACATAGGATATTTTCCATATGGCCGGGATGGTGGCCTCTGTTATTTTTCGGTTAATAAGAATTGAGATGGGGTAGGCTATAACATCTGCTGCTATTTGCAGGTATTCAGCTGGGAGTCGATCGGCAGAGAGGGTGGTTGGTTTGAGTTTCTTCAATAAGGCTCTAATGTAAGAGGTGGGTGTTGGCTGAAGAGTAAAGGAGAAGGATGATTCCTCAGGGACAGCAAGTAAGGGGGAAGAAGTTAGTTGATTGGCTAGTGACTGAATGGTCTCTGTGAAGAAGGAGTTAAAGGTATTTGCTACTTCTTCTGGATTTTTACCAATAAGTTTCTCTGGGGTGGATGTAGATGATTTCCCTGAATGGAGGAAATTATTTAAGCCTGCCCAGAACTTCTTTGGATTATTCTGGTGTTTATCTTGGAGATGACAAAAATAGTTCTTTTTGTCCAGGGTACTGTCTCTTTTCGTTTCATTTCTGAGCTGCTGGAACTTAATGCGATCCTGATGTGTCTTAGTTACTCGCCATTTGTCCCAGGCCTTATCTCTAAGTTTAATTTTAGATTTGGTTTCTGTAGTTAGCCAGGGTGCTATCCGTGTCTTGGTTCTGATATGTCGGTTAGGTGCATGAGAGTCCAGAATGTTGAGGAATGTGTCATTAAAGAATGCCACACTCTCCTCAAGAGGCAGAGTTTTTAGCTTGGACCAGTTACAATTTATATCACACTATACTGAAATATTGCCAGTTGTTTTTAATAATTATGAAAATGAACAATATTTCCATATGTACTAAATACTTCAGCAAAAAAGTACCATAAAAACTGTTACATGACATCATTAGATGTTGAATAAAACTGTCTTTGATATTTGCACTGTACATTGTATATCTTAAAGAGATCATAGGAAATTGCTAGGCTATTGACCCGGAGATCGTTTTAAGCCTAGCTATTTCAAACCAATGTAATAACATACAAGTACTAGTCAATATGCAAGACTGCATTTTGATGACTGCCCATGTCCAGGAAGGTCACGGGCACTATCCCTGCTAAGAATTTATGGTGCCCCATTCAATTGTCCACGTTTCCTTTGAACAGTGTTAGAGAGGTGTTCTGTTTCACATGAATTGTTGGTCTGTTCCAAAGATGCGGTATTCGCTGGGAGATAAATCTGTCCCTCCAGCATGTCCTATTTAAGTCTCAGGCCACATTTAAGTCCGTGGAACAGGTAGACCTAGTCCCATATGATTTATGCGTATGCAGTAAGTACATTAAGTTAGGGTCTTGGGTTGCTCTGTAGGCCAGGTATAAGTCTCCCTTTAGAAGTCTATAGGACATGGAGTATTGTGACAGGGACTTTAGTCAGTCCATGTAAGGCACATGCTGGAGGCCTTTGATCTTCTCTATTAGAAATGTCTGAGGTCACTCTAATTGCTGCAGGTGTTTAGTACAGTACATACCGAATGGGGCATTATTCTCAATTATGGACCAGATAAGTGCCGAGTATAGGGGGCTATAACCTCTTTTGCTCTCGAGGTGATGGCTTTTCTAGTCAAGTGAGCTACATGGAAATCTTTCCTTACAATGGTAGACACTTAGTGGTTGAAGTTAAGGTTGCGGTCAAATTGTGATCCAGGTCCCTTACCACTTCATGGGTACTTAGGGTATTGTTGTTGATTTGATAGTGTAAAGTGACATTGTTTGTGTCGATGGGAATGACAGTGATGCATTTCTTTGCATTCTGTTTGAGACTGTGACTAATACACCTGTGTGAGACCCTCCTGGAGAGTATTGACATAATTTGGAGATTTAATGATTGCATCTAGTTTGCAGTCATCCGCAAACCTTTAGTTTTGATCTGAATGTCTGAGAAGTATATACCAAACAGTAGATGGCCCAGCACTGACCCCTGTGGCACCCTCCTGGTAACAGGTCTGCTGGTTGATGTGGAGTCACCCACTTTGATAGTGTGTATCCGGTCTGTGAGTCAGTTGGCAACCCATTTTACAACAGAAGTGTTTACACTGAGTTTGCTACGTTTTTTGGTAATGCGTGAGTGTGGGATAGTGTTGAAAGCCTTTGCTAAGTTGAGGTATGCTGTGTGCACAGATGCCCTCATCAATGGCCTTTGTCACACTTTCAAAGAAATCCACCAGATTTAACAGGCAGGATCTGCCCTTCATGAAGCTAAATTTGGTAGGATCCAGGGTTTGGAGGTTACCTATGCCTTTATTTGTGAGGTCCATAATGATATGTTCCATGGCATTACAGATGAGGCTGGTCAGGCTTATAGGTCTGTAATTCCCTGGGTCTGCTGCTAGGCCACCTTTCTGGAGGGGAATAACTGTAGCTGTTCACCATTCCACAGGAATAAAGCTGGTGGTTAGGCTATGACTGAAAAGGGTACTTAGTGGTGATGCTAGTTCATGTTTTAGCCTGTTTAGAAGACAGCCTGGGATGTAATTTGGTCTCATAGAGGCCATGATCTTTGCCTTGGATAGGGCTTTGAGGACCTGCTCTTCAGATATGTAAGGTGAGGGGTGGGGTGAGGGAGGGTTTGTTGTAAGTTAGGAGGGGATAAGGGAGTGAAATTTTCTCCAAACCTATCTGCTAACAGGTTTGCTGTCTCTGTGTGGTCAGTGTGTGTGATACCATTGGCCATCAGTTCTGCACATGCTTGGGCCCTACCCTTTAGGTTACATACATAGCTGTAAAAAGCCTTATGGTTATCCTTGACAGTACTTGCTAGGTTTCTGTCGAAGGAGCTCTTGGAGGATTTGACAAGTTGTCTTATTTGCCTGTTAAGGCTGAGGAGGGTGCTTTTCCATTGTTGGGTCCTTGTCTTTGTTTTCTTGTACAGCAACTTTTTACATATATTGCAGAGATTGTTGATGCTGGAAGTCCACCATGGCAGCTTGATTTTACTTGGGGCTCTGGCTTTGATTCTATTGGGTACAGCCAAGTTTATACACGTATGCAAGTGATTGTACAAGGCTTTAGTGTAAGCTTAAGGGTAGTTACCACTTTCAGCTTAGGGTGGGGTTTGGAATGCATTTATACCTTCACATAGGAGGGTATAGTTTGCCTTGGTGAAGTTTTTAGTCTGATTTCATGCTTTGTGAGTTTTGGTGTTAGTGCCAGGTTGAAGGTGACTTATTTGTGCTCAGTTTTAACTAATGAAGGTCCAACAGTTGCAGCAGAGCCCCTATTTGACATATTGGTAAGGACCAGATCTAGAATGCTTGTTCCTCTTGTCGGGGTATGCACAATTTACTCCAGGGCATTTGAATTCACAAAGTCAAGGAATGTTTGTGGCTAGACTAGTTTTCCCATTTGATGGTGGGATAACTAAAATCCCCCAATACCAGTGTGTGTGGTAAAATTTGAATTGTCTTCAATGTTACTTATATTACTAATTATAAATTAAGTATATGTCTTCATATTTCTGTACGTATCTTAGCAAGCATGCACTCATAGTGGAATTTCTTGTTGTGTGAAAGCCTATGCCTGATTAGGAAATAATTTCCAACAATATATGCCTAGTTTGTAAAATTTTCAAGATATGGAGATTTGTTTGTGGACGTTTAGCAAAAACTATAATTTTGAGTTTGTGTGCACTATTATATATTACAGTATTTCTGGAATGACTGTTGATGCACTGACTGTTATTACTGCACCATGCATAGGATAAACCATTTAGGAGTTGCATCTGTCCATTAATAGTACAGGGTGAGTCCTGGGGTACATTTTTATTTTTCCCAGCCATAGATCCAAGTTACAAATCAATATGGAGAATGATGAGCTTTGTTTTATATGGATGGGTAGTCTGTTACAGAGCAGCTGTATCCTCTGCAAGATAAGCGTCTCTCTCTAAACTGATCTGGTAATGTAGCAGAAGAGGTGTAGATCCTTAGAGAGAGTATTTCTGATGCCATTTGACTTGCTGACGTGTAACAAATCCATTAATACTGAGTTGGAGGATGCCTTGTATGCCTGTCACAGGTCACCTGTTAACTGTCTATAGGATACCAATTATAGTGACAGGGCTTCTTATTCTGTCCATTTAAGATGCATCCTTTTAATAGGTGGAGTGCATGTGTCTGGATAGATACATGCCAAAGGGGTCATTATACTCAATGTTTGACCTAATGAGGGCTGAGTAAAGAGGGACAGTGACATCCCTAGATGTAGACACAATCCTGTGCAATATAGAAGGACTTTCTTATGGCAGTGGACACATGTTGGTCAAAAATTAGGTTACTGTCCACATAAGTTCCCAAATCCTGAAAAACTGGGTCAGCTCTCAGGGGCTTACTGTCAATGAGGTATTTACTCCAGGTAAATGACTTCCCAAAGGCTATGATAATGCATTTTTTGGCATCGGTTCTTTATCTGAGACAAACAACTTTCCTGCAGGATGGTTAAGTCATTTTGGGATTCAATGACTTCACCTTGCTTGCAATCATCTGCAAATGTAATCAGCCACAGCCCTTTGGTGTTGGCTTTTACTTCAGTGAGGTAAAAGAGAAATGTGAGAGGTCCCAGCACAAACCCTGGTGGAAGTCACTGGTGACTAGTCTCTTTGCGGAGGTAATTTCTCCTATTTTGATTTCCTGCATCCTATCTGTGAGCAACTGGCAATCCATTGAATGACATAGGTTCACAGTTTATTTAGCCTTTTGACTATGTCTGAGAGGGGAATTGTGTCAAAAGCTTTGGCCAAATCTTGGTATGTGGTGTGCACTGTTTTACCTTCATCAATTGCTTTGGTGATCTTTTCAAAAGATACACCAGGTTGAGTAAGCATGACCTGCCTTTGACAAGTCCAAACTTAGACAAGTCCAGTTTTTTTGAGGTTTCTTATGTCCTTATTCATTAGTTCAATGATAAGTCTTTTCATGGCTTTGCATATGAGGCTGGTCAGGCTTAAAAGTGTATAATTGCCTGGGTCTGTAGAAGGTACTTCCTTATGTAGGGGAATGACTGTAATTGTTCTCCATTCACTTGGTACAAAACCAGTATGAATGTTGAGGTTGAACAATGTTGTTGGGAGGTGGAAAAATCGTGCTTCATGCTATTTAAATGCATCCAGTGATATTGTCAGGACTCATCAATGCAGTATTGTTAGCTTTTGATAACACTTGTAGGACCTATTGTTTTGTAATTGTTGGAAATGAGACAGTTTCAGATATATCTTGAGGGACAGATGGTGGGGAGAGAGGGGTAAAATTGGAGCTGAATTTATCTGCCAGTAGTTTGTCTATATCTTCAACCTCAGTGCAGGCAAAATTGTTCACAATCAGTTCAGTGCACTGCTGCATTATGTTTTTGAGATTACAAACATAACTAAAAAGGATATTGTGGTTGTCTTTGGCTTAGGTACTTATTATAGCCTCAGACGTGGCTTTGGTGGATTTTATCAAGCTTCTGAGTTATTTTAGTTACAAGGGCTCTCATTTTCTGGGCAGTACTCTTCTTACTTTTTCTTTTACAATAAAGCTTGTTGATATTATGGTTCTACCATGTGGGTTGGTTTCTGGGGTTTGCCCTATCCGTGTTCCTATAGGGCACAGCTGCATCTATGCAGCTTGTTTACATGCTGGTATAGTGTGGTCGTGTACATTTCTATATATTCAGTGGAGTTAACTGGGCTTGGTGGAGATGTGAAGCTTGCCAATGTATCACTTAGGAGTAGGTAGCTTGTCTTAAAGAAATTTCTAAAGGTACCTAGAGTAGAAGGGATCTCTGGTTTCAATTTTATTTAAAAGGAGACAGCTTTATGGTCAGATCTAACAAGTGAAGAAGATACTCAAGGGACGGTATAGGATGCTCCCATATTAGTAGGGATAAAATCCTAGATGTTATCTTACTATTGACTCTCTGACTAGCTGGTCCAGGGCATTTGTATTGACAAAGTCCAGGAATTTCTGTGCTTGTGCACGTGTGCTGTGTAGGTTTCTCACTTAATAGTTGGATAGTTTATCTCATCTAGGAAAATCATATTGGATTTAATCCTGAGTGATTCTAGTTTCTGTAGATAGATGTTATGACATTCTTTTGTCACATAGGGAGTTTTATAGCTAGCTAATATATGGTATGAGAGCTTTCTGAGATTTATTTGGACATAAAAATCTCTAGTACATCATGCTGCTTTACCAGCCTTGATGTAAGTCTCTTGTGGGTAAGGATTGAGACACTTCCTCCTTTTTTCCCGCCTGTGCAGTAGCTGGTCTAATCATGTGGAAGGCATTATACGTCTGCACTGTTGGAGTTCTCTCTGCCATTTTAATCCATATCTCAGTCACTATATAGACATCAACATCCTCCATGGTGACAAAGGCCTGCAGGGAGTCGTGTTTCATGTTTAGGTTTCTGGCTTCGATCAGTAACGCATTCATATTTTCATTTGCTTATTTATTTATTTATTTATTTATTTATTTATTTATTTATTCCAGTTTGGTAACCTGGGAGGTCCACTGGGCCAAAAAGCCCATTTTCAGTGGAGGCCCGGGGAGAAAAGCTCCACAATACAATGTTACAAGACATAATAATTAGACATACAAATAAAATTCAAAGTTAAAATTAGTTACATACAAGAGAACACTGTGTCAACCTACATCTTTAGATCACATTTTTAGAAGTAGAAATAGAATTCAAAGAGAGAAAAATGATTTATATACAAAAGGTTGAATTACTTAAATTGTAGGAGGTAGGCATTCAAGTTGATAGACTACCTCCTGCAAATTCCTTCAAATCAGTAATTCAGCAACATTTGAAGTTAAGGAAAGAGTCTAGGAGGATGATGGGAAAAATTGTATGGGGTTAGCAGTAGTTGTTAGTTACCTTGGCAGAGTGTGACCAAGAGAGAAATACGAGGGTAATGAAGGTTAGCCAGGAGAGAAGGAAGAGGGGAGTTTGGGGGGTATAGAGTGAAGTGTGCAGTTACAGTTTCGATGAGTATGCAGGTAGGAGAGGAGTTGAGTTTTGAAGGAGTGTAGTTTGTCACAGGTCCTCAGGACAGAGGGAAGGGCATTCCATTTTTTAGTAAGGGAAAAGGAGAGTAAAAGTTGACCTGCTGGGCGTTTGGGTTTGTGGATGGAAATAAGGTTTTGGTTAGAAGATCTAAGGGGTCTGGGAGGGGAGTAAGGTTAAAGAATATTGGATAGTGCGGGGCAGAGGGTGGGTTAAAAGATTAACTTGTGGGCAGAGATGATTTGGAGGTAGTTAGTTGATTTGGGAGTTCAAGCCACTTTAGAGTTTGTAGTGATGTGCAGTGATGAGAGAGGGAGTTTGCCTTGGGGGCAAATTTTGAAATTGTATTGTAGCATACTTCCAGTTTAGAGGTTAGGGTAGAAGATAGATTTGTAAGCAGAGGGGCACCATATAGAAGAGATGGGAGGAGATATGTAGTGGCTAACGTATGACGAGTAGAGGGGGAGAGGAATTGATTATTTCTGTATAGCAGGCCAAGTTTTATATGGGTTTTTTATGTTAAGTTGGATATGGGTATTGAATTTTAAGTGTTCATCGATTGTGACACCTAGGTGTTTACTGGAGGGAACAATGTTAATGTTGGAGTTGCTAAGGCAAGAAATTTGAAATTAATTTTTTTCGGCAGTGTTGGATTTTGAGTGGGTAAAAAGAAGAATCTTAGTTTTGTTAGAGTTAAGTGAGAGGTGATTTTCATGCATCCATTTTTCTGTGGTTGTGAAAGCGGTTTGAGTTAGAGATTGGAGTTCTCTAAAGCTGGAAGCAGAGCAGATCAAAGTAGAGACGTCTGCGTATTGGACAATATTGGTATTGGGAATAGCTTTGTGGAAATCATTTACAAAGATGTTAAATAGGAGAGGGCCAAGTATAGAGCATTGGGGAACTCCTGTGGGTGTAGGAAGGAAGGTGGAGGAGGCTTGGCCCCATTTCACTGCTTGGGACCTGTCAGAAAGATAGCTAGAAAACCAGGATAGAGTTTCTGGGGAGATGTTGAGGTTAGATAGATGGTTTAGTAGATGGGAGTGGGAGATGGTATCAAAAGCTTTAGATAGATCTAAGAGAATAGATGAAACTAAGTTACCAGAGTCTCAAGCTGAGTTGACAGAGTGTAAGAAGGAGAGAAGGGCTGTGTTAGTGTTATGCCCAGGGTGGAAACCATGTTGGGTGGGAGAGAGTAACTGGTGTTTGGTTAGGAGTGGCATGAGCTGCAGGTGGATGCATTTTTCAAGAATTTTTGAGATAGGAGAGAGGATGGCTATGGGGCGGAAATTGGAGAAATTACAATTCTTGCCACCTTTGTGGAGTGGGAGAATGAAAGCAGAGCGCCATAGTTTGGGTACATAAGACTCATGAAGAGATCTATTTATCAGGATGCTAATAGGGAGAGCAATACTGTCGGAGGCAATTTTTAAGAAGGAGGAGGGGATGTTGTCGGGTGCATTGGTGCAAGGTCTGAGTTTTAAGAGAAGTTTTTTTATAAAGTGGGTGGTTACGGGTTTGAGTTCAAAGATAGGAGAAGAGGGAGGAGAGGATGTGGAGACTTGTGAAAGGGGGGTGGGGGGATTTTGTTGGGGAAGGTTTTGGTTAGTTCAGCAATAGAAGAGGTAAAGAAGGAGTTTAATAGATTGGCAATTTCTTGGTCAGATTTGCTGGTATCAGGGCAAGGGTTCTTTGTTGTACCAGGCTTTAGAAGAGAGTTAATAGAGTTCCAGCATTGTTTGGAGTTTTTTGCATGATTTATTTGTAAATGGTTGTAGTGAGACTTTTTATCTCTTATGACATGTTTTTTGGCTTGGTTTCATAACTGTTTGTATTTAAGTAAGTGTTCAGGTTGTTTATGATGGAGATAGTTTTTCCAGGATTTATCTCTTTGTCGCATAATTTTCTTGGTTTCTTTAGTAAGCCAAGGGGCAGTCTTGGCTTTGACTCTTTTAGTACGGATTGGAGCTAAGGAGTTTAGGACAGTAAGGAATTTAGAGTTGAAGAAATGAACGGCTTCGTCTAGGGGTAGGATTTTTAGTGGGTTCCAGTTAGTGATTTTGAGGGAATCAGAGAAGGTGGAGGGGTTAAAGTTGGTTAAGTTGCGAGTGTGTAAGAGTTTATGGGAGAAGGAGGAAGAGGGTGTTGTTCTATGAGTGAAGGCAGGGAGGTGGTCTCCTAGAGGGTCTGGAATGACACCAGATGTTGTGGTTTTGTTTGGATGAGACACCAGGATCCAGTCTAGGATGGAGCCTGTGAGGTTGGTTTTGTTGGGCCTAGTAGTAGAGTTAATAAGTTGTGTGAAGTTGAAAAGATTGAGAGATAAGGTGGGATTTTGGTCACTGATTTTTTTTGCCAGTTAATATTTACGTCTCCCATAATGTAAGTGTCATGTTTAATATTTGAGGAGGACCAGGAGAGGATGTCTTCCCGGGTATTGGTGTTGTTACCAGGTGGAATGTAAAGGGAGATAATGCAGATATTTTTATGGTCATTTAGTTTTAAAATGCCAATTACTAGTTCAGCGTTATGAAAGGAAGGGATAGGATTTGGGAAGGGAGTGATGGATAAGTGATTAGCGTAGATTAGAGCTACACCACCACCTCTTTTGTTTGTGCGGTCAGATCGGAGGGATTGAAAACTGGGGGGGAAGGAATTCAGTGTCAGTTATGTGTGGTTTTAACCACATTTCAGAGATAGCTACAATATCAGGTGAATTATGGTTTAGCCAAGCATGAAAGATGGTGATTTTATTGGTTAAGCTTTGGGCGTTGATGGTGAGAAATTTGAGGTCTTTACAATTTGGTTTGTTGTTGAAGTTATGGTTATTTGTTTGGGGCATGTTAGGTCCAGGGTTAGGATGAATATCGCCTGCTAGGCTGAGGAAAGAGAGAAGGTGAGTAAGTTTGTTGGGTTTTAGTTTGTTAGGGAAAGGATGGAAGGGGGAGGGTTTAGGTCTGTAGTATTTATTAGGGATGAGGAAGAGTTTTAATTTTAATAGAAAGGAGGAGTGGAATGGAGTTAAAGAGGCAGAGATATTGTGGTAATGATTTGTAGGGTACGGTGGTGGAGGTAGATATGCAGGGTTTAGGTGAAAGTTGGTATAAGAGGTGGAATGGTATAGAGGAAGAAGGAAGAGGAGTAGGAGTAGAGCAGGAGAAGGGATAGTAGTAGGAATGGAAGGCATAATAGAATGTGAGTTTGACTGGAGGTGAAATAGAAATTTGTAGGTTGGATGTAGTTAGGTAAGGCAGGTGGCTGGGAAGGAGGATAGTTTAAAGGATAAGGTTGGAGGTGGGGGAGGTAGTTGTGGGGAAAGTGGGTGGAGTGATCTTGTGAGGGGATTGGGTGATGTAAGTGGGAGGGACTATGGGATGGTAAATACATGTAGGAGCACTGGGGGCATGTGGGAATTAGGGGCAGGGTAGGGGAGCGGAGTGAGCCCGGAGGGTGAACGGAGTGGGATAGAGCAACAGGGCAGAAGAGTCCAGCTGAAAAATTATCAGCCACTGCAGGTTGGAGCTGAGGTAAGTTAGTAGAAGTACAGAAAGACTGGGTGGGGGGTTCAGCAACTCGGGGGAAGAGAAAATATAAATGTGGGGAAAGTGGAGTGAGATAAGGGGAGGTTTGGCTTTCAAGGGTTTTAGAGGAGAAATGGGAGTAAAGATTAGAATGGAGTAGGAGCAGACAAGCGTGGAATAGTGCTGCCACCTTGTGGAGAAGGAGAAAAGGGCAGGCAAAAAAAGATAGGGAGTAAAGAGTAGAGCAAATGGACAAAGGCTTAGGTAGAGAGAAAACAAAAGGGTCTGAAAGGTAAGTTTTCAGAGGGGTACAGAAGAGGGATTGGGGGCTGGAGATCAGTAGGTATTACTGAGAGGGAAGAGTTTTCCGGTCTGTGGTAGACTGCTGTGTCACGCTCGCAGAGCTCGCTAACTAAAAAGAAGGCTTAAATAGGTATAAGGCTACATACATTCACTGAAAGATTCTTTAGGGATTCCACTCTGATTGTTCCTTTTCAAAGGAGAGCCCAGGTTAGTAAGCAGAATAAGTCCAGTTGAGGTGGCTGAGCTTTTGCAGGAGGTGGTCTGTAAAATTCAGGAGGTAGAGCGGGACCTTCAGGGGTGGAGTAATTCACTGAAAGATTCTTTAGGGATTCCACTCTTATTGTTCCTTTTCAAAGGAGAGCCCAGGTTAGTAAACAGAATAAGTCCAGTTGAGGTGGCTGAGCTTTTGCAGGAGGTGGTCTGCAAAATTCAGGAGGTAGAGTGGGACCTTCGGGGGTGGAGTAATTCACTGAAAGATTCTTTAGGGATTCCACTCTGATTGTTCCTTTTCAAAGGAGAGCCCAGGTTAGTAAGGGACCTTCAGGGGTGGAGTACAAGGGGTGACTGGAGCAGCAGCACTACCGTGTAGGCGATCCAGTTGAGGGAGGCGTGGTGGTGTGTCCTAGCATTTCATATGCTGGTAGCTTTTTCAGGTGAGTATTACATACAAGAAAGGCATTATGTGGAGGACAATGTCTTTGCCAATAATCAAAACCCTAGACGAGACATATATAGGCCATCCCTGGTGAAACAGCATGGTCTCCCAATCATATCCTTCCAGGCTGACAAATACTGGACCGCCTTCGAATGAGAACAAAAACTAAGCTAATTATTTTTTGCTAATATTGTGGAATCATCCTTGGAGAAGGTAGAATGCTGCTCAGTGCTAGGCTGATACCTCCTTTGGTCACATAATCTGAGACCTCCATCATGTCTGTTTTCATAGAGTCCAGGGAGATACACCTCACTTCATTGACTCCAGCATGAGCAATGATAGAGTCATACTGGTGGTTGTTGTTAAAGGAAGTGTGTGCGTGTGTGGTCTAATGGATCTTGACACCAGACAAGCAACTAAATGCCACACTTTTCCTGTTCTGCCTGGTAAGAGATACATCTTTATGTCTTACAATGGAGTCACCTATAACAAGAATGTTTGGCTGGGTCGATGCTTGCCTTACAGGCTCAGCATCTGTGACTTTGGGACTTCTTATGCTATGTGAAGTGATAGGCTTAACTTGCTGAGTGTGCTTCACAGTCTCTAGTGTTTTTGAGGTCTTTGAGATGTAGGTCAGTTAATCTTAGAACCTGAAGCATATAATGGATATGGTGTATTAGGATGGCCTTGGTGAGGTGTAGTGTGTGTTGTCCACTACTGGCTATTTTGGTGTCTGAGTTTGCTGTCTGTGAGATTTTTCCCTCCAAGGACATTATATATATATATATCTCTCACACAATATGCTGTGTTGTTTGAGTAAAAGGTGATCATCAAACAGTTTAAGATACCCATGTCTATCAGGCTGGCTACAGAAGGTGTCAAGAAGTGCTGGTCCATGATACTGACAGGAATGACTAATGGGCATGGGTGACTATAAATGCTTATTCATTTCATTATCTGTTTTTAAATTCATTTTAACAGTGTTTAGCACAATGTTTGGGTGGACTCACTAGTGAGAACTTACAGTTTAATACAAAACAACTAAATTGGAGAAATTCTTCTGCCACCAGAAAGAACCAGCAAACTAATTACAGTAAAAACTCACTAATTTAACAATAAATCAGTGTATGCAGTGTTAGTACACTCAGTATTATACAAGTTTATCATTAGCTTGGTGAACAGTTTAAGGGGAGAGATTTTGAAAAATGCCATTTATGAGCTCATTATCAACAGCGAGTAAAAATGGGGAATGACTGAATTATGTTGTCAAATTATCATATGTAGCAGGCAGCAACAGATACACAACAGCCAGTAAATGTGGGGAATGAGCAAATTATGTTGTCAAATTATCACATGTAGCAGGCAACAACAGATACAAAACAGCAAGTAAATGTGGGGAATGAGTGAATTATGTTGTCAAATTATCATATGTAGCAGACAACAACAGATACACAACAGCCAGTAATCATGGGGAATGAGTGAATTATGTTGTCAAATTATCATATGTACCAGACAACAACAGATACACAACAGCCAGTAAACATGGGGGATGAGTGAATTATGTTGTCAAATGATCATATGTAGCAGGCAACAACAGATACACAACAGCCAGTAAACATGGGGGATGAGTGAATTAGGTTGCCAAATGATAATATGTAGCAGGCAACAACAGATACACAACAGCCAGTAAACATGGGGAATGAGTGCATTATGTTGTCAAATGATCATATGTAGCAGACAACAAAAGATACACAACAGCCAGTAATTACGAGGAATGAGTGAATTATGTTGTCAAATGATCATATGTAGCTGTCAACAACAGATATACAACAGCCAATAAGCATGAGGGATGAGTAAATTATGTTGTCAATTGATCATATGTAGCAGACAACAACAGATACACAACAGCCAGCAATCATGGGGAATGAGTGAATTATGTTGTCAAATTATCATATGTACCAGACAACAACAGATACACAACAGCCAGTAAACATGGGGAATGAATGAATTATGTTGTCAAATTATAAAATGTAGCAGGCAACAACAGATACACAACAGCCAGTAAACATGGGGGATGAGTGAATTAGGTTGTCAAATGATAATATGTAGCAGGCAACAACAGATACACAACAGCCAGTAAACATGGGGAATGAGTGCATTATGTTGTCAAATGATCATATGTAGCAGACAACAACAGATACACAACAGCCAGTAATTACGGGGAATGAGTGAATTATGTTGTCAAATGATCGTATGTAGCTGTCAACGACAGATATACAACAGCCAGTAAACATGAGGGATGAGTAAATTATGTTGTCAATTGATCATAGGTAGCAGGCAACAACAGAGATACAACAGCCAGTAAACATGGGGGATGAGTGAATTAGGTTGTCAAATGATAATATGTAGCAGGCTACAACAGATACACAAAAGCCAGTAAACATGAGGGATGAGTGAATTAGGTGGTCAAATAGTCATATGTAGCAGGCAACAACAGAAACACAACAGCCAGTAAACATGGGAAATGAATGAATTATGTTGTCAAATTATCATATGTAGCAGACAACAACATATGCAGAACAGCAAGTAAACATGGGGAATGAGTGAATTAGGTTGTCAAATGATAATATGTAGCAGGCAACAACAGATATACAACAGCCAGTAAATGTGGAGGATGAGTGAATTAGGTGGTCAAATTATCATAAGTAGCAGGCAACAACAGATACACAACAGCCAGTAAACATGGGGGATGAGTGAATTACATTGTCAAATGATAATATGTAGCAGGCAACAACAGATACAAAAAAGCCAGTAAACATGGGGGATGAGTGAACTAGGGTGTCAAATGATAATATGTAGCAGGCATCAGCAGATACACAAAAGCCAGTAAACATGGGGGATGAGTAAATTATGTTGTCAAATGGTTATATGTAGCAGGCAACAACAGATACACAAAAGCCAGTAAACATGGGGGATGAGTGAATTAGGTTGTAAAATGATCATATGTAGCTGTCAATGACAGATATACAACAGCCAGTAAACATGGGTGATGAGTGAATTAGGTTGTCAAATGATCATATGTAGCAGGCAACAACAGATACATAAAAGACAGTAAACATGGGGGATGAGTTAATTAGGTTGTCAAATGATCATATGTAGCTGTCAACAACAGATATACAACAGCCAGTAAATGTGGGGGATGAGTGAATTAGGTTGTCAAATGATCATATGTAGCTGTCAATGACAGATTTACAACAGCCAGTAAACATGAGGAATGAGTAAATTATGTTGTCAAATGATCATATGTAGAAGGCAACAACAGATACACAACAGCCAGTAAACATGAGGGATGAGTGAACTAGGTTGTCAAATGATAATATGTAGCAGGCAACAACAGATACACAAAAGCCAGTAAACATGGGGGATGAGTGAAGTAGGTTTTCAAATGATAATACATAGCAGGCAACAACAGATACACAAAAGCCAGTAAACAAGGAGGATGAGTGAACTAGGTTGGCAAATTATCATATGTAACTGTCAACGACAGATATACAACAGCCAGTAAACATGGCGGATGACTAAATTACGTTGTCAATTGATCGTATGCAGCAGGCAACAACAGATACACAAGAGCTAGCAAACATGGGGGATGACTGAATTAAGTTGTCAAATGATAAAATGTAGCAGGCAGCAACAGATACACAAAAGCCAGAAAACATGGGGGATGAGTGAACTAGGTGCTTAAATGATCATATGTAGCTGTCAACGACAGATATACACCAGCCAGTAAATGTGGGGGATGAGTGAATAAGGTTGTCAAATGATCATATGTAGCTGTCAACGATAGATATATGACAGCCAGTAAACATGGGGAATGAGTGAATTAGATTATGAAATGATCATATGTAGCTGTCAACGACAGATATACAACAGCCAGTAAACATGAGGGATGAGTGAATTATGTTGTCAAATGATCATATGTAGCAGGCAACAACAGAGACACAACAACCAGTAAATGGGGGATGAGTGAATTATGTTGTCAAATGATCATATGTAGCAGGCAACAACAGATACACAACAACCAGTAATCATGGGGAATGAGTGAATTATGTTGTCAAATGATCATATGGAGAAGGCAACAACAGATACACAACAGCCAGTAAACATGGGGAATGAATGAATTAGGTTGTCAAATGATCAAACGTAAAAGGCAACAACAGATACACAACAGCCAGTAAGCATGGGGAATGAATGAATTAGGTTGTCAAATGATCATATGTAGGAGACAACAACAGATACACAACAGCCAGTAAACATGGGTAATGAATGAATTATGTTGTCAAATTATCATATGTAGCAGGCAACAACAGATACACAACAGCCAGTAAATGTGGGGGATGAGTGAATTATGTTGTCAAATTATCATATATAGCAGGCAACAACAGATACACAACAGCCAGTAAACATGGGGGATGAGTGAATTATGTTGTCAAATTATCATATGTAGCAGGCAACAACAGATACATAACAGCCAGTAAACGTGAGCGATGAGTGAATTATGTTGTCAAATTATCATATGGAGCAGGCAACAACAGATACACAATAGCCAGTAAACACGAGGGATGAGGGAATGTGGTTGTCAAATGATACTATGTAGCAGGCAACAACAGATACATAACAGCCAGTAAACATGGGGGATGAGTGAATCAGGTTGTCAAATGATCATATGTAGCTGTCAACGACAGATATACAACAGCCAGTAAACATGGGGGATGAGTGAATTAGGTTGTCAAGTGATCATATGTAGCAGGTACCAACAGATACACAACAGCCAGTAAATGTGGGGTTGAGTGAATTATGTTGTCAAATTATCACATGTAGCAGCCAACAACAGATACACAACAGCAGGTAAATGTGGGGAATGAGTGAATTATGTTGTCAAATTATCACATGTAGCAGGCAACAACAGATACACAACAACCAGTATACATGGGGGATGAGTGAATTATGTTGTCAAATTATAACATGTAGCAGGCAACAACAGATACAAAACAGCCAGTAAACGTGGGGATTGAAGGAATTATGTTGTCAAAAGATCATATGTAGCAGGCAACAACAGATACACAACATCCAGTAAACATGGGGGATGAGTGAATTAGGTTGCCAAATTATCATATGCAGCAGGCAACAATCAGATACACAACAACCAGTAAACATGGGGGATGAGTAAATTATGCTGAAAAATTCTCATATGTAGCAGGCAACAACAGATGTAGAACAGAAAGTAAACATGGGGGATGAGTGAATTTGGTTGTCAAATGATCACATGTAGCAAGCAACAACAGATGCACAACAGCCAGTAAACATGGGGAATGAATGAATTATGTTGTCAAATTATCATATGTAGCAGGCAACAACAGATATGCAACAGCCAGTAAACATGAGGGATGAGTGAATTATGTTGTCAAATGATCATATGTAGCAGGCAACAACAGATACACAACAGCCAGTAAACATGGGGGATGAGTGAATTAGGTTGTCAAATGATCATATGTAGCAGGCAACAACAGGTACACATCAGCCAGTAAACATGGGGATGAGTGAATTATGTTGTCAAATGATCATATGTAGCAGGCAACAACAGAGACACAACAGCCAGTAAACATGGGGAATGAATGAATTATGTTGTCAAATTATCATATGTAGCAGACAACAACAGATACACAACAGCCAGTAAACATGGGGATGAGTGAATTAGGTTGTCAAATGATAATATGTAGCAGGCAGCAACAGATACACAAAAGCCAGTAAACATGGGGATGAGTGAATTAGGTTGTCAAATGATCATATGTAGCTGTCAATGACAGATATATAACAGCCATTAAACATGGGGGATGAGTGAATTAGGTTGTCAAATGATAATATGTAGCAGGCAACAACAGATACGCAAAAGCCAGTAAACATGGGGATGAGTGAATTAGGTTGTCAAATGAGCATATGTACCTGTCAATGAGAGATATATAACAGCCAGTAAACGTGGGGGATGAGTGAATTACATTGTCAAATGATCATATGTAGCAGACAACAACAGATACACAAAAGCCAGTAAACATGGGGGATGAGTGAATTAGGTTGTCAAATGATCATATGTAGCTGTCAACGACAGATATACAACGGCCAGTAAACATGGAGGATGAGTGAATTAGGTTGTCATATGATCATATGTAGCTGTCAAAGACAGATATAAAACAGCCAGTAAACATGAGGGATGAGTGAATTATGTTGTCAAATCATCACATGTAGCAGGCAACAACAGATACACAACAGCCAGTAAACATGGGGGTTGAGTGAATTAGTTTGTCAAATTATAATATGTAGCAGGCAACAACAGATACGCAAAAGCCAGTAAACTTGGGGGATGAGTGAACTAGGTTGTCAAATGATAAAATGTAGCAATCAACAACAGATACACAAAAGACAGTAAATATGGGGGAGGAGTGAATTATGTTATCAAATGGTTATATGTAGCAGGCAACAACAGATACACAAAAGTAAGTAAACATGGGGGATGAGTGAATTAGGTTTTAAAATGATCATATGTAGCAGGCAACAACAGATACACAACAGCCAGTAAACATGGGGAATGAATGAATTATGTTGTCAAATTATCATATGTAGCAGAAAACACCAGATACAGAACAGATAGTAAACATGGGGGATGAGTGAATTAGTTTGTCAAATGATAATATGTAGCAGGCAACAACAGATACACAAAAGCCAGTAAACATGGAGGATGAGTGAATTAGGTTGTCAAATGATCATATGTAGCTGTCAATGACAGATATACAACAGCCAGTAAAAATGAGGGATGAGTGAATTAGGTTGTCAAATGATCATATGTAGCAGGCAACAACAGATACACAAAAGCCAGTAAACATGGGGGATGAGTGAATTAGTTTGTCAAATGATAATAAATAGCTGTCAACGACAGATATACACCAACCAGCAAATGTGGGGGATGAGTGAATATGGTTGTCAAATGATCATATGTAGCTGTCAACGATAGATATACTACAGCCAGTAAGCATGGGGAATGAGTGAATTAGATTATGAAATAATCATATGTAGCAGGCAACAACAGATACACAACAGCCAGTAAACATGGGGGATGAGTGAATTAGGTTGTCAAATGATCATATGTAGCTGTCAACGACAGATATACAACAGCCAGTAAACATGAGGGATGAGTGAATTATGTTGTCAAATGATCATATGTAGAAGGCAACAACAGATACACAACAGCCAGTAAACATGGGTAATGAATGAATTATGTTGTCAAATTATCATATGTAGCAGGCAACAACAGATACACAACAGCCAGTAAACATGGGGGATGAGTGAATTATGTTGTCAAATTATCATATGTAGCAGGCAACAACAGATACACAACAGCCAGTAAACATGGGGATGAGTGAATTATGTTGTCAAATTATCATATGGAGCAGGCAACAACAGATACACAATAGCCAGTAAACATGGGAGATCAGTGAATAAGGTTGTCAAATGATACTATGTAGCAGGCAACAACAGATACATAACAGCCAGTAAACATGGGGGATGAGTGAATCAGGTTGTCAAATGATCATATGTAGCTGTCAACGACAGATATACAACAGCCAGTAAACATGGGGGATGAGTGAATTAGGTTGTCAAATGATCATATGTAGCAGGCAACAACAGATACACAACAGCCAGTAAACATGGGGGATGAGTGAATTATGTTGTCAAATTATCATATGTAGCAGGCAACAACAGATACACAACAGCCAGTAAACATGGGGAATGAGTGAATTATGTTGTCAAATGATCATATGTAGCAGGCAACAACAGATACACAACAGCCAGTAAACATGGGGATGAGTGAATTATGTTGTCAAATTATCATATGTAGCAGGCAACAACAGATACACAACAGCCAGTAAACATGGGGATGAGTGAATTATGTTGTCAAATGATCATATGTAGCAGGCAACAACAGATACACAACAGCCAGTAAACATGGGGATGAGTGAATTATGTTGTCAAATTATCATATGTAGCAGACAACAACAGATACACAACAGCCAGTAAACATGGGGATGAGTGAATTATGTTGTCAAATGATCATATGTAGCAGGCAACAACAGATACACAACAGCCAGTAAACATGGGGAATGAGTGAATTATGTTGTCAAATGATCATATGTAGCAGGCAACAACAGATACACAACAGCCAGTAAACATGGGGGATGAGTGAATTAGGTTGTCAAATGATCATATGTAGCAGGCAACAACAGATACACAACAGCCAGTAAACATGGGGATGAGTGAATTATGTTGTCAAATGATCATATGTAGCAGGCAACAACAGATACACAACAGCCAGTAAACATGGGGAATGAATGAATTATGTTGTCAAATTATCATATGTAGCAGGCAACAACAGATACACAACAGCCAGTAAACATGGGGGATGAGTGAATTAGGTTGTCAAATGATCATATGTAGCAGGCAACAACAGATACACAAAAGCCAGTAAACATGGGGGATGAGTGAATTAGGTTGTCAAATGATCATATGTAGCAGGCAACAACAGATACACAACAGCCAGTAAATGTGGGGGATGAGTGAATTATGTTGTCAAATTATCATATGTAGCAGGCAGCAACAGATACTCAACAGACAATAAACATGGCGGATGAGTGAATTTTGTTGCCAAATGATCATATGTAGCAGGCAACAACAGATGCATAACAGCCAGTAAACATGGGGATGAGTGAATTATGTTGTCAAATGATCATATGTAGCAGGCAACAACAGATACACAACAGCCAGTAAACATGGGTGATGAGTGAATTATGTTGTCAAATTATCATATGTAGCAGGCAACAACAGATACACAACAGCCAGTAAACATGGGAGATGAGTGATTTATGTTGACAAATGATCATATGTAGCAGGCAACAACAGATACACAACAGCCAGTAAACATGTGGAATGAGTGAATTATGTTGTCAAATGATCATATGTAGCAGGCAACAACAGATACACAACAGCCAGTAAACATGGGGGATGAGTGAATTATGTTGTCAAATGATCATATGTAGCAGGCAACAACAGATACACAACAGCCAGTAAACATGGGGGATGAGTGAATTAGGTTGTCAAATGATCATATGTAGCAGGCAACAACAGATACACAACAGCCAGTAAACTTGGAGGATGAGTGAATTAGGTTGTCAAATGATCATATGTAGCAGGCAACAACAGATACACAAAAGCCAGTAAACAAGGGGTTGAGTGAATTATGTTGTCAAATGATCATATGTAGCAGGCAACAACAGATACATAACAGCCAGTAAACATGGGGATGAGTGAATTATGTTGTCAAATGATAATATGTAGCAGGCAACAACAGATACACAACAGCCAGTAAACATGAGGGATGAGTGAATTATGTTGTCAAATGATCATATGTAGCAGGCAACAACAGATACACAACAGCCAGTAATCATGGGGAATGAGTGAATTATGTTGTCAAATGATCATATGTAGCAGGCAACAACAGATACACAACAGCCAATAAACATGTGGAATGAGTGAAATATTTTGTCAAATGATCATATGTAGCAGGCAACAACAGATACACAACAACCAGTAAACACGTGGGATGAGTGAATTATGTTGTCAAATTATCATATGTAGCAGGCAACAACAGATGCACAACAGCCAGTAAACATGGGGAATGAATGAATTATGTTGTCAAATTATCATATGTAGCAGGCAACAACAGATACACAACAGCCAGTAAACATGGGGGATGAATGAATTAGGTTGTCAAATGATCATATGTAGCAGGCAACAACAGATACACAACAGCCAGTAAACATGGGGGATGAGTGAATTATGTTGTCAAATGATAATATGTAGCAGGCAGCAACAGATACACAAAAGCCAGTAAACATGGGGGAGAAGTGAATTATGTTGTCAAATGATCATATGTAGCAGGCAACAACAGATACACAACAGCCAGTAAACATGGGGATGAGTGAATTATGTTGTCAAATTATCATATGTAGCAGGTAACAACAGATACACAACAGCCAGTAAAAATGGGGGAGAAGTGAATTATCTTGTCAAATGATCATATGTAGCAGGCAACAACAGATACACAACAGCCAGTAAACATGGGGGATGAGTGAATTATGTTGTCAAATGATCATATGTAGCAGGCAACAACAGATACACAAAAGCCAGTAAACATGGGGATGAGTGAATTAGGTTGTCAAATGATCATATGTAGCAGGCAACAACAGATACACAACAGCCAGTAAACATGGGGGATGAGTGAATTATGTTGTCAAATGATCATATGTAGCAGGCAACAACAGATACACAACAGCCAGTAAACATGGGGGATGAGTGAATTATGTTGTCAAATGATCATATGTAGCAGGCAACAACAGATACACAACAGCCAGTAAATGTGGGGATGAGTGATTTATGTTGTCAAATGATCATATGTAGCAGGCAGCAACAGATACACAACAGCCAGTAAACATGGGTATGAGTGAATTATGTTGTCAAATGATCATATGTAGCAGGCAACAACAGATACACAACAGCCAGTAAACATGGGGGATGAGTGAATTATGTTGTCAAATTATCATATGTAGCAGGCAACAACAGATACACAACAGCCAGTAAACATGGGTGATGAGTGAATTATGTTGTCAAATTATCATATGTAGCAGGCAACAACAAATACACAACAGCCAGTAAACATGGGGGATGAGTGAATTATGTTGTCAAATTATCATATGTAGCAGGCAACAACAGATACACAACAGCCAGTAAAAATGGGGGAGAAGTGAAATATGCTGTCAAATGATCATATGTAGCAGGCAACAACAGATACACAACAACCAGTAAACATGGGGGTGAGTGAATTATGTTGTAAAATTATCATATGTAGCAGGCAACAACAGATACACAACAACCAGTAAACATGGGGGATTACTGAATTATGTTGTCAAATGATCATATGTAGCAGGCAACAAAAGATACACAACAGCCAGTAAACATGGGGAATGAGTGAATTATGTTGTCAAATGATCATATGTAGCAGGCAACAACAGATACACAACAGCCAGTAAACATGGGGAATGAGTGCATTAGGTTGTCAAATTATCATATGCAGCAGGCAACAACAGATACACAACAACCAGTAAACATGGGGGATGAGTGAATTAGGTTGTCAAATGATCATATGTAGCAGGCAACAACAGATACACAACAGCCAGTAAACATGGGGGATGACTGAATTATGATGTCAAATTATCATATGTAGCAGGCAGCAACAGATACACAACAGCAAGTAAATGTGGGGGTGAAGTGAATTATGTTGACAAATGATCATATGTAGCAGGCAGCAACAGATAACCAACAACCAGTAAACATGGCGGATGAGTGAAATATGTTGTCAAATGATCATATGTAGCAGGCAACAACAGATACACAACAGCCAATAAAAATGGGGGTGAGTGAATTAGGTTGTCAAATGATAATATGTAGCAGGCAGCAACAGATACACAAAAGCCAGTAAACATGGGGATGAGTGAATTAGGTTGTCAAATGATCATATGTAGCAGGCAACAACAGATACACAACAGCCAATAAAAATGGGGGAGAGTGAATTATGTTGTCAAATGATCATATGTAGCAGGCAACAACAGATACACAACAGCCAGTAATCATGGGGAATGAGTGAATTATGTTGTCAAATGATCATATGTAGCAGGCAACAACAGATACACAACAGCCAGTAAACATGGGGGTGAGTGAATTATGTTGTCAAATGATCATATGTAGCAGGCAACAACAGATACACAACAGCCAGTAAACATGTGGAATGAGTGAAATATTTTGTCAAATGATCATATGTAGCAGGCAACAACAGATACACAACAGCCAGTAAACATGGGGATGAGTGAATTATGTTGTCAAATTATCATATGTAGCAGGCAACAACAGATACACAACAGCCAGTAAACATGGGGATGAGTGAATTATGTTGTCAAATTATCATATGTAGCAGGTAACAACAGATACACAACAGCCAGTAAACATGGGGGATGAGTGAATTATGTTGTCAAATGATCATATGTAGCAGGCAACAACAGATACACAACAGCCAGTAAACATGGGAGATGAGTGATTTATGTTGACAAATGATCATATGTAGCAGGCAATAACAGACACACAACAGCCAGTAAACATGGAGAATAGAGAATTATGTTGTCAAATGATCATATTTAGCAGGCAACAACAGATACACAACAGCCAGTAAACATGGGGGATGACTGAATTATGTTGTCAAATGATCATATGTAGCAGGCAACAACAGATACACAACAGCCAGTAAATATGGGGAATGAGTGAATTATGTTGTCAAATTATCATATGTAGCAGGCAACAACAGATACACAACAGCCAGTAAACATGGGGGATGAGTGAATTATGTTGTCAAATGATCATATGTAGCAGGCAACAACAGATACACAACAGCCAGTAAACATGGGGGATGAGTGAATTATGTTGTCAAATTATCATATGTAGCAGGCAACAACAGATACACAACAGCCAGTAAAAATGGGGGAGAAGTGAATTATGTTGTCAAATGATCATATGTAGCAGGCAGCAACAGATACACAACAGCCAGTAAACATGGGGATGAGTGAATTATGTTGTCAAATTTTCATATGTAGCAGGCAACAACAGATACACAACAGCCAGTAAATATGAGGGATGAGTGAATTATGTTGTCAAATGATCATATGTAGCAGGCAACAACAGATACACAACAGCCAGTAATCATGGGGAATGAGTGAATTATGTTGTCAAATGATCATATGTAGCAGGCAACAACAGATACACAACAGCCAGTAAACATGGGGGATGAGTGAATTATGTTGTCAAATTATCATATGTAGCAGGCAACAACAGATACACAACAGCCAGTAAACATGGGGGTGAGTGAATTATGTTGTCAAATGATCATATGTAGCAGGCAGCAACAGATACACAACAGCCAGTAAACATGGGGATCAGTGAATTATGTTGTCAAATGATCATATGTAGCAGGCAACAACAGATACACAACAGCCAGTAAACATGGCGATGAGTGAATTATGTTGTCAAATGATCATATGTAGCAGGCAACAACAGATACACAACAGCCAGTAAACATGGGGATGAGTGAATTATGTTGTCAAATTATCATATGTAGCTGGCAACAACAGATACACAACAGCCAGTAAACATGGGGGATGAGTGAATTATGTTGTCAAATGATCATATGTAGCAGGCAACAACAGATACACAAAAGCCAGTAAACATGGGGATGAGTGAATTATGTTGTCAAATGATCATATGTAGCAGGCAACAACAGATACACAACAGCCAGTAAACATGGGGGATGAGTGAATTATGTTGTCAAATGATCATATGTAGCAGGCAACAACAGATACACAACAGCCAGTAAACATGGGGGATGAGTGAATTATGTTGTCAAATGATCATATGTAGCAGGCAACAACAGATACACAACAGCCAGTAAACATGGGGGATGAGTGAATTATGTTGTCAAATTTTCATATGTAGCAGGGAACAACAGATTCACAACAACCAATAAAACATGGGTGATGAGTGAATTAGGTTGTCAAATGATCATATGTAGCAGGCAACAACAGATACACAACAGCCAGTAAACATGGGAGATGAGTGATTTATGTTGACAAATGATCATATGTAGCAGGCAACAACAGATACACAACAGCTAGTAAACATGTGGAATGAGTGAAATATGTTGTCAAATGATCATATGTAGCAGGCAACAACAGATACACAACAACCAGTAAACATGGCGGATGAGTGAATTATGTTGTCAAATTATCATATGTAGCAGGCAACAACAGATACACAACAGCCAGTAAACATGGGGGATGAGTGAATTATGTTGTCAAATGATCATATGTAGCAGGCAACAACAGATACACAACAGCCAGTAAACATGGAGGATGAGTGAATTATGTTGTCAAATTATCATATGTAGCAGGCAACAACAGATACACAACAGCCAGTAAACATGGGGGATGAGTGAATTATGTTGTCAAATGATCATATGTAGCAGGCAACAACAGATACACAACAGCCAGTAAACATGGGGGATGAGTGAATTATGTTGTCAAATGATCATATGTAGCAGGCAACAACAGATACACAACAGCCAGTAAACATGGGAGATGAGTGATTTATGTTGACAAATGATCATATGTAGCAGGCAACAACAGATACACAACAGCCAGTAAACATGTGGAAACAGTGAAATATGCTGTCAAATGATCATATGTAGCAGGCAACAACAGATACACAACAGCCAGTAAACATGGGGGATGAGTGAATTATGTTGTCAAATTATCATATGTAGCAGGCAACAACAGATACACAACAGCCAGTAAACATGGGGGATGAGTGAATTATGTTGTCAAATTATCATATGTAGCAGGCAACAACAGATACACAACAGCCAGTAAACATGGGGGATGAGTGAATTATGTTGTCAAATTATCATATGTAGCAGGTAACAACAGATACACAACAGCCAGTAAAAATGGGGGAGAAGTGAATTATGTTGTCAAATGATCATATGTAGCAGGCAACAACAGATACACAACAGCCAGTAAACATGGGGATGAGTGAATTATGTTGTCAAATGATCATATGTAGCAGGCAACAACAGATACATAACAGCCAGTAAACATGGGGATGAGTGAATTATGTTGTCAAATTATCATATGTAGCAGGCAACAACAGATACACAACAGCCAGTAAACATGGGGGATGAGTGAATTATGTTGTCAAATGATCATATGTAGCAGGCAACAACAGATACACAACAGCCAGTAAACATGGGGGATGAGTGAATTATGTTGTCAAATGATCATATGTAGCAGGCAACAACAGATACACAACAGCCAGTAAACATGGGGATGAGTGAACTAGGTTGTCAAATGATAATATGTAGCAGGCAACAACAGATACACAACAGCCAGTAAAAATGGGGGAGAAGTGAATTATGTTGTCAAATGATCATATGTAGCAGGCAACAACAGATACACAACAACCAGTAAACATGGGAGATGAGTGAATTATGTTGTCAAATGATCATATGTAGCAGGCAACAACAGATACACAACAGCCAGTAAACATGGGGGATGAGTGAATTATGTTGTCAAATTATCATATGTAGCAGGCAACAACAGATACACAACAGCCAGTAAACATGGGTGATGAGTGAATTATGTTGTCAAATTATCATATGGAGCAGGCAACAACAGATACACAACAGTCAGTAAACGTGGAAAGAGTGAAATATGTTGTCAAATGAACATATGTAGCAGGCAACAACAGATACACAACAGCCAGTAAACATGGGTGATGAGTTAATTAGGTTGTCAAATGATCATATGTAGCAGGCAACAACAGATACACAACAGCCAGTAAACATGGGTGATGAGTTAATTAGGTTGTCAAATGATGATATGTAGCAGGCAACAACAGATACACAACAGCCAGTAAACATGGGAGATGAGTGATTTATGTTGACAAATGATCATATGTAGCAGGCGACAACAGATACACAACAACCAGTAAACATGGGGGATGACTGAATTATGTTGTCAAATGATCATATGTAGCAGGCAACAACAGATACACAACAGCCAGTAAACATGGGGGATGAGTGAATTATGTTGTCAAATGATCATATGTAGCAGGCAACAACAGATACACAACAGCCAGTAAACATGGGTGATGAGTGAATTAGGTTGTCAAATGATCATATGTAGCAGGCAACAACAGATACATACACAACAGCCAATAAACATGGGAGATGGGTGATTTATGTTGACAAATGATAATATGTAGCAGGCAACAATAGATACACAACAGCCAGTAAACATGGGGGATGAGTGAATTATGTTGTCAAATTATCATATGTAGCAGGCAACAACAGATACACAACAGCCAGTAAACATGGTGGATGAGTGAATTAGGTTGTCAAATGATAATAGGTAGCAGGCAACAACAGATACGCAAAAGCCAGTAAACATGGCGATGAGTGAATTATGTTGTCAAATGATCATATGTAGCAGGCAACAACAGATACACAAAAGCCAGTAAACATGGGGGATGAGTGAATTAGGTTGTCAAATGATAATATGTAGCAGGCAGCAACAGATACACAAAAGCCAGTAAACATGGGGATGAGTGAATTAGGTTGTCAAATGATCATATGTAGCTGGCAACGACAGATATACAACAGCCAGTAAACATGAGGGATGAGTGAATTATGTTGTCAAATGATCATATGTAGCAGGCAACAACAGATACACAACAGCCAGTAAACATGGGGAATGAGTGAATTATGTTGTCAAATGATCATATGTAGCAGGCAACAACAGATACACAACAACCAGTAAACATGGGGGATGAGTGAATTATGTTGTCAAATGATCATATGTAGCAGGCAACAACAGATACACAACAGCCAGTAAACATGGGGGATGAGTGAATTATGTTGTCAAATGATCATATGTAGCAGGCAACAACAGATACACAACAGCCAGTAAACATGGGGAATGAGTGAATTATGTTGTCAAATGATCATATGTAGCAGGCAACAACAGATACACAACAGCCAGTAAACATGGGGGATGAGTGAATTATGTTGTCAAATGATCATATGTAGCAGGCAACAACAGATACACAACAGCCAATAAACATGTGGAATGAGTGAAATATTTTGTCAAATGATCATATGTAGCAGGCAACAACAGATACACAACAACCAGTAAACATGGGGGATGAGTGAATTATGTTGTCAAATGCTCATATGTAGCAGGCAACAACAGATACACAACAGCCAGTAAACATGGGGATGAGTGAATTATGTTGTCAAATTATCATATGTAGCAGGCAACAACAGATACACAACAGCCAGTAAACATGGTGGATGAGTGAATTAGGTTGTCAAATGATAATAGGTAGCAGGCAACAATAGATACGCAAAAGCCAGTAAACATGGCGATGAGTGAATTATGTTGTCAAATGATCATATGTAGCAGGCAACAACAGATACACAACAGCAAGTAAACATGGGGGATGAGTGAATTATGTTGTCAAATGATCATATGTAGCAGGCAACAACAGATACACAACAGCCAATAAAAATGGGGGTGAAGTGAATTATGTTGTCAAATGATCATATGTAGCAGGCAGCAACAGATACACAACAGCCAGTAAACATGGGGATGAGTGAATTAGGTTGTCAAATGATCATATTTAGCAGGCAACAACAGATACACAATAGCCAGCAATCATGGAGAATGAGTGAATTATGTTGTCAAATGATCATATGTTGCAGGCAACAAGAAATACATAACAGCCAGTAAACATGGGGGATGAGTGAATTATGTTGTCAAATTATCATATGTAGCAGGCAACAACAGATACACAACAGCCAGTAAACATGGGAGATGAGTGAATTATGTTGTCAAATGATCATATGTAGCAGGCAACAACAGATACACAACAGCCAGTAAACATGGGGGATGAGTGAATTATGTTGTCAAATGATCATATGTAGCAGGCAACAACAGATACACAACAGCCAGTAAACATGTGGAAACAGTGAAATATGCTGTCAAATGATCATATGTAGCAGGCAGCAACAGATACACAACAAACAGTAAACATGGGGGATCAGTGAATTATGTTGTCAAATGATCATATGTAGCAGGCAACAACAGATACACAACAGCCAGTAAACATGGGGATGAGTGAATTATGTTGTCAAATGCTCATATGTAGCAGGCAACAACAGAGACACAACAGCCAGTAAACATGGGGAATGAATGAATTATGTTGTCAAATGATCATATGTAGCAGGCAACAACAGATACACAAAAGCCAGTAAACATGGGGATGAGTGAATTATGTTGTCAAATTATCATATGTAGCAGGCAACAACAGATACACAACAGCCAGTAAATGTGGGGGATGAGTGAATTATGTTGTCAAATTATCATATGTAGCAGGCAACAACAGATACGCAAAAGCCAGTAAACATGGCGATGAGTGAAATATGTTGTCAAATGATCATATGTAGCAGGAAACAACAGATACACAACAACCAGTAAACATGGCGGATGAGTGAATTTTGTTGCCAAATGATCATATGTAGCAGGCAACAACAGATGCATAACAGCCAGTAAACGTGAGCGATGAGTGAATTATGTTGTCAAATTATTATATGTAGCAGGCAACAACAGATACACAACAGCCAGTAAACATGGGGGATCAGTGAATTATGTTGTCAAATGATCATATGTAGCAGGCAACAACAGATACACAATAGCCAGTAAACATGGGGATTGAGTGAATTTGGTTGTCAAATGATTATATGTAGGAGGCAACAACAGCTACACAACAGCCAGTAAACAAGGGGATGGGTGAATTATGTTGTCAAATTGTCATATGTAGCGGGCAACAACAGATACACAACAGCCAGTAAACGTGCGGGATGAGTGAATTATGTTGTCAAATTATCATATGTAGCAGGCAACAACAGATACACAACAGCCAGTAAACATGGGGGATGAGTGAATTATGTTGTCAAATGATCATATGTAGCAGGCAACAACAGATACACAACAGCCAGTAAACATGGGGGATGAGTGAATTATGTTGTCAAATGATCATATGTAGCAGGCAACAACAGATACACAACAGCCAGTAAACATGGGGAATGAGTGAATTATGTTGTCAAATTATCATATGTAGCAGGCAACAACAGATACACAACAGCCAGTAAACATGGGGGATGAGTGAATTATGTTGTCAAATGATCATATGTAGCAGGCAACAACAGATACACAAAAGCCAGTAAACATGGGGGATGAGTGAATTATGTTGTCAAATGATCATATGTAGCAGGCAACAACAGATACACAACAGCCAGTAAACATGGGGATGAGTGAATTATGTTGTCAAATTATCATATGTAGCAGGCAACAACAGATACACAACAGCCAGTAAACATGGGGATGAGTGAATTATGTTGTCAAATGATCATATGTAGCAGGCAACAACAGATACACAACAGCCAGTAAACATGGGGGATGAGTGAATTATGTTGTCAAATGATTGTATGCAGCAGGCAACAACAGATACACAACAGCCAGTAAACATGGGGGATGAGTGAATTATGTTGTCAAATGATCATATGTAGCAGGCAACAACAGATACACAACAACCAGTAAACATGGGGGATGAGTGAATTATGTTGTCAAATTATCATATGTAGCAGGCAACAACAGATACACAACAGCCAGTAAACATGGGGAATGAGTGAATTATGTTGTCAAATTATCATATGTAGTAGGCAACAACAGATACACAACAGCCAGTAAACATGGTGATGAGTGAATTATGTTGTCAAATTATCATATGTAGCAGGCAACAACAGATATAGAAGAGAAAGTAAACATGGGGGATGAATGAATTAGGTTGTCAAATGATCATATGTAGCACGCAAAAACAGATACACAACAGCCAGTAAACATGGGGAATGAATGAATTATGTTGTCAAATGATCATATGTAGCAGGCAACAACAGATACACAACAACCAGTAAACGTGGGATGAGTGAATTATGTTGTCAAATGATCATATGTAGCAGGCAACAACAGATACACAACAGCCAGTAAACATGGGGAATGAGTGAATTATGTTGTCAAATGATCATATGTAGCAGGCAACAACAGATACACAAAAGCCAGTAAACATGGGGATGAGTGAATTAGGTTGTCAAATGATCATATGTAGCAGGCAACAACAGATACACAACAGCCAGTAAACATGGGGATGAGTGAAATATTTTGTCAAATGATCATATGTAGCAGGCAACAACAGATACACAACAACCAGTAAACATGGGGGATGAGTGAATTATGTTGTCAAATTATCATATGTAGCAGGCAACAACAGATACACAACAGCCAGTAAACATGGGGATGAGTGAATTATGTTGTCAAATTATCATATGTAGCAGGCAACAACAGATACACAACAGCCAGTAAACATGGGGGATGAGTGAATTATGTTGTCAAATGATCATATGTAGCAGGCAACAACAGATACACAACAGCCAGTAAACATTGGGGATGAGTGAATTATGTTGTCAAATGATCATATGTAGCAGGCAACAACAGATACACAAAAGCCAGTAAACATGGGGATGAGTGAATTATGTTGTCAAATGATCATATGTAGCAGGCAACAACAGATACACAACAGCCAGTAAACATGGGGGATGAGTGAATTATGTTGTCAAATGATCATATGTAGCAGGCAATAACAGATATACAACAGCCAGTAAACATGGGGATGAGTGAATTATGTTGTCAAATGATCATATGTAGCAGGCAACAACAGATACACAACAGCAAGTAAACATGGGGGATGAGTGAATTATGTTGTCAAATGATCATATGTAGCAGGCAACAACAGATACACAACAGCCAATAAAAATGGGGGTGAAGTGAATTATGTTGTCAAATGATCATATGTAGCAGGTAACAACAGATACACAACAGCCAGTAAAAATGGGGGAGAAGTGAATTATGTTGTCAAATGATCATATGTAGCAGGCAACAACAGATACACAACAGCCAGTAAACATGGGGATGAGTGAATTATGTTGTCAAATGATCATATGTAGCAGGCAACAACAGATACACAACAGCCAGTAAATGTGGGGATGAGTGAATTATGTTGTCAAATTATCACATGTAGCAGGCAACAACAGATACCAAACGACCAGTAAACATGGGGAATGAATGAATTATGTTGTCAAATTAACAGATGTAGCAGGCAACAACAGATACACAACAGCCAGTAAACATGGGGGATGAGTGAATTAGGTTGTCAAATGATCATATGTAGCAGGCAACAACAGATACACAACAGCCAGTAAACATGGGGGATGACTGAATTATGTTGTCAAATGATCATATGTAGCAGGCAACAACAGATACACAACAGCCAGTAAACATGGGGATGAGTGAATTAGGTTGTCAAATGATCATATGTAGCAGGCAACAACAGATACACAACAGCCAGTAAACATGGGGGATGAGTGAATTATGTTGTCAAATTATCATATGTAGCAGGCAACAACAGATACACAACAGCCAGTAAACATGGGGGATGAGTGAATTATGTTGTCAAATGATCATATGTAGCAGGCAACAACAGATACACAACAGCCAGTAAACATGGGGGATGAGTGAATTATGTTGTCAAATGATCATATGTAGCAGGCAACAACAGATACACAACAGCCAGTAAACATGGGGAATGAGTGAATTATGTTGTCAAATGATCATATGTAGCAGGCAACAACAGATACACAACAGCCAGTAAACATGGGGATGAGTGAATTATGTTGTCAAATGCTCATATGTAGCAGGCAACAACAGATACACAACAACCAGTAAACACGGGGGGATGAGTGAATTATGTTGTCAAATTATCATATGTAGCAGGCAACAACAGATGCACAACAGCCAGTAAACATGGGGAATGAATGAATTAGGTTGTCAAATGATAATATGTAACAGGCAACAACAGATACGCAAAAGCCAGTAAACATGGGGATGAGTGAATTATGTTGTCAAATGATCATATGTAGCAGGCAACAACAGATACACAACAGCCAGTAAACATGGGGGATGAGTGAATTATGTTGTCAAATTATCATATGTAGCAGGTAACAACAGATACACAACAGCCAGTAAAAATGGGGGAGAAGTGAATTATGTTGTCAAATGATCATATGTAGCAGGCAACAACAGATACATAACAGCCAGTAAACATGGAGGATGAGTGAATTATGTTGTCAAATTATCATATGTAGCAGGAAACAACAAATACATAACAGCCACTAAACATTGGGGATGAGTGAATTATGTTGTCAAATTATCATATGTAGCAGGCAACAACAAATACACAACAGCCAGTAAACATGGGGGATAATTGAATTATGCTTTAAATTCTCATATGCAGCAGGGAACAACAGATACACAACAGCCAGTAAACATGGGGGATAAGTGAATTATGTTGTCAAATGATCATATGCAGCAGGCAACAACAGATACACAACAGCCAGTAAACATGGGGGATAAGTGAATTATGTTGTCAAATGATCATATGCAGCAGGCAACAACAGATACACAACAGCCAGTAAACATGTGGAAAAAGGGAATTATGTTGTCAAAAGATCATATGTAGCAGGCAACAACAGATACACAACAGCCAGTAAACATGGGGGATGAGTGAATTATGTTGTCAAATGATCATATGTAGCAGGCAACAACAGATACACAACAGCCAGTAAACATGGGGGATGAGTGAATTATGTTGTCAAATGATCATATGTAGCAGGCAACAACAGATACACAACAGCCAGTAAACATGGGGATGAGTGAATTATGTTGTCAAATTATCATATGTAGCAGGCAACAACAGATACACAACAGCCAGTAAACATGGGGGATGAGTGAATTATGTTGTCAAATGATCATATGTAGCAGGCAACAACAGATACACAACAGCCAGTAAACATGGGGAATGAGTGAATTATGTTGTCAAATGATCATATGTAGCAGGCAACAACAGATACACAAAAGCCAGTAAACATGGGGATGAGTGAATTATGTTGTCAAATGATCATATGTAGCAGGCAACAACAGATACACAACAGCCAGTAAACATGGGGGATGAGTGAATTATGTTGTCAAATGATCATATGTAGCAGGCAACAACAGATACACAACAGCCAGTAAACATGGGGATGAGTGAATTATGTTGTCAAATTATCATATGTAGCAGGCAACAACAGATACACAACAGCCAGTAAACATGGGGGATGAGTGAATTATGTTGTCAAATGATCATATGTAGCAGGCAACAACAGATACACAACAGCCAGTAAACATGGGGGATGAGTGAATTAGGTTGTCAAATGATCATATGTAGCAGGCAACAACAGATACACAACAGCCAGTAAACATGGGGGATGAGTGAATTATGTTGTCAAATTATCATATGTAGCAGGCAACAACAGATACACAACAGCCAGTAAACATGAGGGATGAGTGAATTATGTTGTCAAATGATCATATGTAGCAGGCAACAACAGATACACAACAGCCAGTAAACATGGGGGATGAGTGAATTATGTTGTCAAATGATCATATGTAGCAGGCAACAACAGATACACAACAGCCAGTAAACATGGGGATGAGTGAATTATGTTGTCAAATGATCATATGTAGCAGGCAACAACAGATACACAACAGCCAGTAAACGTGGGGATGAGTGAATTATGTTGTCAAATTATCATATGTAGCAGGCAACAACAGATACACAACAGCCAGTAAACATGGGGGATGAGTGAATTATGTTGTCAAATGATCATATGTAGCAGGCAACAACAGATACACAACAGCCAATAAAAATGGGGGTGAGTGAATTAGTTTGTCAATTGATCATATGTAGCAGGCAGCAACAGATACACAAAAAACAGTAAACATGGGGGATGAGTGAATTATGTTGTCAAATTATCATATGTAGCAGGCAACAACAGATACACAACAGCCAGTAAAAATGGGGGTGAAGTGAATTATGTTGTCAAATGATCATATGTAGCAGGCAGCAACAGATACACAACAGCCAGTAAACATGGGGATGAGTGAATTATGTTGTCAAATGATCATATGTAGCAGGCAGCAACAGATACACAACAGCCAGTAAACATGGGGATGAGTGAATTATGTTGTCAAATTTTCATATGTAGCAGGCAACAACAGATTCAAAACAACCAATAAAACTTGGCTGAGTGAATTAGGTTGTCAAATGATCATATTTAGCAGGCAACAACAGATACACAATAGCCAGCAATCATGGGGATGAGTGAATTATGAAAAAAAGGCGGGCAAAAC
>NC_056735.1:240088927-240168927 GCF_019279795.1 Protopterus annectens
AATAAAAATTTTTTAAAATATTTAGCAGGCAACAAAAAACACCCAAAAAAATGAGTGAATTTGGTAATGATCAATAAGGCAACAACAGAACACAACAGCCAAAAAAGGGTGATGATTATTTTAAATTACAATGGAAACAACAGTAACAACAGAAGTAAAATGGGGGAGGGAAATTTGGTTTCAAATGTCATAGTAGCTGCAACAACAGATAAACAGCCAAAAATGAGGGATGAGTGAATTATTTCAAAGATCATATGTAGCAGGCAAAAAAAAAAGCCATAAACAGGGGTAGTGAATTAGGTTTAAATGATCATATGAGCAGGCAACAACAATACAAAGCCAGTAAAATGGGGATGAGTTATGTTGTCAAATGATATGAGCAACAACAAACAAAAAACCAGTAATCATGGGATGAGTGAATTTGTTGTCAAAAATATGAAAGCCAACAAAGAAAACACCCGTAAATGGGAAATGATGAATTTTTTAAAAAAAAGAAACAAAAACCAAAAAAGGGATGGGTAAATAAAATTTTTGTAAAAAGATAAAACAGAAAAGGGAGAGAAATGGGGGAAAAATTAATTTTTGCCCAAAATAACAGCCAAAAAAGGGAAGGAATTATTTTATGATAATTAGGGCAAAATAACCGTAAAAGGATAAATTTTTGAAAAAAATTAAGGGGAAAAAATACAAACAACAAAAAAAAAGTAAAATGGGATGAAATTAGGTCAAAACATAAGCGTAAAACAGTAAAAAGTAAATGGAAATGAAATTAGGGAAAGATAAAAAGCTGTCAAAGAAATATAAAACAGAACAAAGATGGAATGAAAATCAAAACAATGGAAAAAAAAAACATAATTGGGAAATAAATTTTAAATATAATGGAGGAACATTTGCAAAATGGGATAGAATTAGTGAAATACAATTAACACAAAACAGATAAAAAAGAGTAAATATGGGGGAATTAGTTTCAAAGGTTATATGGGGAAAAAGAAAAAACATAACAATGGGGAGAAATAGTTTTCAAATATCATATGGCGGCAACAACAGATCCCAAAAGATAATGGGAAATGAATTATGTTGTCAAATGATCATATGTAGCAGGCAACAACAGTACACAAACATAAAAGGGGGAATGAATTATTCAAATTACATAGGAGAGGAAAAAATACAACAGCCAGTAAACATGGGGAAAAATTAAAATATGTAAAAAAAGAACAAAAATAAACATGGGAATAAAATTATTCAAATTCATAATGGGCAAAAATACACAACAAAAATGGGAGAAATTTTTTAAAAGATCATATGTAGAGGAAAACAGTACACAACAGCCAGTAAAAGGGGAAAATTAGTTTCAAATATATATGTTTCAAAAAGATACAAACCAGTAACAGGGGAAGTAATTTTGTAAATTAATAGTAAGGCACAAAGTACACAACACCCGTAAACAGGGGGGGTAAATGGTCAAATTTCAATTACAGGAAACAGAAAAACACAAAAAGGGGGGGAAAAAAATTTTTTAAAAAAAAAAAAAACAAAAAAAAAAACAGGAAAGGGGAATGGGGAAATTTTAAATTTTCAAACAAAAAAAAACCCCAAACCCTAAAAAGGGGAAAATTTTTGAAAAAAATTAAAAGGCAAAAAATACACAACACCGAAACATGGGGGGAGTGAATTAATTTTTCAAATTATCATATGTAGCACAACAAAAACAACAACCAGTAAAAGGGGATGAGTGAATTATGTTGTCAAATTAAATTAAAAAAAAAAACAAAAATAAAAAGGGGGGGTTTTTTTTTAAAAAAAAGGGGCCCCCAAAAAAAAACCAAAATAAAAAAAAAAAATTTTTTTAAAAAAAGGGGGAAAAAAAAAACCAAAACCCGGGGGGGGATAAATTTTTAAAAAATTTTTTTGGGAAAAAAAAAAACAGAAAAGGGGGATGAAATTTTTGTCAAATTATCATATGTAGCAGGCAACAACAGATACACAACAGCTAAACATGGGGAAAGAGTGAATTTGTTTCAAAAATTTTATGTAGCAGGAACAACAGTAAAAACCAAAACATGGGGAAGGGGAATTAGTTGTCAAATTATCATATGAGCAGGGAACAACAGATACAAAAACCCCTAAAAGGGGATGGTAATTTTTTTTAAATATATATGTAGCAGGCAACAAAGAAAACAACAGCCAGTAAACATGGGAAGAGTGAAATATGTTGTCAAATGATCATATGTAGCAGGAAACAACAGATACACAACGACCAGTAAACAGGGGATGAGGAAATTTTTTTCAAATACAAGACACAAAAAAAGATAAAAAGCCCGTAAAAGGGGGTATGAATTTTGTTGCAAAAATATTACAAAAAAAAAAAAGAGTAAAATTATGATAATTAGGCAAAACAATCACAACAAAAACAAAAAGATAAAATGGGGTAAATTAATTTTTAAAAACCCAAAACCAACAAAGTAAAAAAAGTAAAATGGGGGTAAAAGAAATTTTGTTGCAAAAGACAAGACACAACAACAGTAAAAAAAGTAAAATTGGGGAAATTTTTTGAAAACAAAAAGACAAAACAGTAACAAAGAGTAAAAGGGGAAAGTAATTAGTTTTCAAAGATATAAACAAAACAGAAAAAAGTAAAATGGGTGGAAATTTGTTGCAAAAAATACACAACCAGAACAAAAAGTAAATGGGGTATGAAATTTTGGCAAAGATAAAAAGGGGGAAAAAAGATAAAAAGGTAAAAAAGGGGGAAAAAAGTCAAAACAAGTACAGGAAAAATAAAAAGGGAAAATGGGGAGAGGAAAGTTTCAAAAATAATTGCAGGAAAACAATACAAAAAAAAAAATAAAAGGAATTTTTTAAAAATATTTTGCAAAATACAAAAGCCCTAAAAAGGGGGTAAAAGGTAAATTTAATGAGAAACCAATACAAAAGCCCGAAAAAGGGGATAATAAAGGAAATAATATGGAGGAAAAAGTCAAAGATCATGGGGGGGAGGAAAAGTTTCAAAAAAGTAGCGGCCAAAAAAATAAAAAGGTAAAATATTAAAAGGCAAAGATCAATTTGCAGGAAAAGATAAAAAAGGTAAAAGGGGGGGGTAAATTGGGCAAAGATCAAAAAGGGAAAAAAGATAAAACAGGTAAACATGGGGAAGAAGAATTAAAGGGAAAGAAAATGAAGGCCCAAAGATCAAAAGCCCGAAAAAAGGGGTAAAAAAGGGGAAATTTTTGAGGAAAACCCAAAACACAAAACCAAAAATAAGGAATTTGTTGTAAAAGATAATTAAGGCCCAAAATACAAAAAGCCCGAAAAAGGGGGTAAAAAAGGGGAAAACATTGAAAGGAAAAAAGTAAAACCCTCAGGGGGAAAAGTAAAGGGGAAATTTAAAATGAAGGCCCAAAGATCAAAAACCAAAAAGGGGGTAAAAGGTAAAAATTGAAAAAAAAACAAAACAAAGAAAAAGGTAAATTTTAATTTCAAAAAAAATCAAAGCCCGAAAAAGGGGAAAAGGGAAAATTTGAAATTTAAATTTGGGCAAAACAGTAAAAACCCGTAAACAAAAAATTTTGGGGAAATTTTTAGGGCAAAACAATACACAAAAACCCGTAAAAAATAGTAAAGGGGAAAAATAAAATTTGAAAAACAATAACAACACCCTAAAAGGGGGGGGGTAAATGGTAAATTTATATTGCAAAAACAATACCAAAAAATAAACAGGGGAAATAAATGGTAAAAAATATGTGCAAAAACAATACACACCAGAAAAAAGGGGAAATAAATTTTTTAAATGAATTTTGTGCAAACAAAATAAAAAAACAGTAACAAAGGGGAAAATAAATGGTAAAAAATTATGTGCAAAAAAGTACACAAACCCTAAACAAATAAATTTGGGGAAAAGATAATTAGGGCCCAAAACAATACACAAAACCCGTAAAATAAGGAATTATTTTAAAAATTTTTATGTGCAAAAAAGAACAACAATAAACAAAGGGGAAATAATTAGGTAAATTTTTAAAAAAAAAAAAAAACACCCGTAAAAAAAAGTAAATGGTAAAAAAATTTGCAGCAACAGATACACAACCACCAGTAAACATGGGGGATGAGTGATTTATGTTGTCAAATTATCACATGTAGCAGGCAACAACAGATACACAACAACCAGTAAACATGGGGGATGAATGAATTATGTTGTCAAATGATCATATGTAGCAGGCAACAACAGATACACAACAACCAGTAAACATGGGGGATGAATGAATTATGTTGTCAAATGATCATATGTAGCAGGCAACAACAGATACACAACAACCAGTAAACATGGGGGATGAGTGAATTATGTTGTCAAATGATCATATGTAGCAGGCAACAACAGATACACAACAACCAGTAAACATGGGGATGAGTGAATTATGTTGTCAAATGCTCATATGTAGCAGGCAACAACAGATACACAACAGCCAGTAAACTTGGGGGAATGAGTTAATTAGCTTGTCTATTGATCATATGTAGCAGGCAACAACAGATACACAACAACCAGTAAACATGGGGGATGAGTGAATTATGTTGTCAAATTATCATATGTCGCAGGCAACGACAGAGTCACAACTGCAAGCAAACATTGGAGATGAATGATTTATGTTGACAAATAATCATATGTAGCAGGCAACAACAGATACACAACAGCCAGTAATCATGGGGAATGAGTGAATTATGTTGTCAAATGATCATATGTAGCAGGCAACAACAGATACACAACAGCCAATAAACATGTGGAATGAGTGAAATATTTTGTCAAATGATCATATGTAGCAGGCAACAACAGATACACAACAACCAGTAAACATGGGGAATGAGTGAATTATATCGTCAAATTATCATATGTAGCAGGCAACAACAGATACACAACAGCCAGTAAACATAGGGCATGAGTGAATGATGTTGTCAAATGGTTGTATGTAGCAGGCAACAACCGATACACAAAAGCCATTAAAAATGGGGGATGAGTGAATTAGGTTGTCAAATGATCATATATAGCAGGCAACAACAGATACACAACAGCCAGTTAGCATGGGGGATGAGTGAATTATGTTGGCAAATTATCATATGTAGTAGGCAACAACAGATACACAACAGCTAGTAAACATGGGGGATGAGTGAATTATATTGTCAAATTATCATATGTAGCAGGCAACAACAGATACACAACAGCTAGTAAACATGGGGAATAAAATTATATTATGTAGCAGGCAACAACAGATACACTGTTTGTAAGAACACATTTCCACCTGTGCTGGTGAGAAAAAAAAACTAAATGAAAAATCATAACTTATTTTTCTTTCTGGATGTAATGGAACAGTAACGATATACCAGTAATTTATAAGATTACAGCATATTACAATTTTGTAATTCTTACACCCTAAGCTCTGAGCTGGCTGTCCTGGAAATGCCTTCTTCCAAACACTAGTCCTGATCTATCCTGACTTTCATACAGTACATAAGAATGAAACTAAGATTTAATACAGGTCAATAATAGAATGCAAAGTACCCCACTCTTGGAAAATATCTCACACTATACCATTGCACAAAGGGATTCGATCCCTTGAGCTTACCAACTGACGCCCCATAGCAATTCTATCACCTCTATCAAAAACATTAGAGAGAGAGTAGTTCATACCCAGCTTATGCATTACCTCCTAAAGAACAACCTACTATCCTCATCCCAGCATGGCTTTAGACCATCCCATAGCACTACCACAGCACTGCTTTCTTTTTCCAACATTGTTAATCACCATAGAAACAGCAGTCTGTTTGTATCCTCCATATTTACAGACTTATCCAAAGCCTTTGATATGGTTAACCACAATATGCTCCTAGTATCCCTTAATATAAGCTCCTCCACCATATCCTGGTTCAGTAACTATCTATGAAACCATCAACAGGCAGTTGTATGGCAAAACCAACTGTCTCCTTTACTACCAGTAGCTATAGGTGTCCCACTAGGGTCCATCCTTGCTATTTTCAGTATTTACTAACCAGATAGCATCATCCTCACTCTCTGCTTCTATAGTGCAATATGCAGATGACACCACTATTATATGTGCCGCACCCACCATGAACGAACTAAAAACCATCACCCAAAATAACTTTACCCTAGCCGAAGAATGGTTCACCAACATCAAACTTATACTCAATCCCAACAAACACAAACTTATTTTCTTTACCCCTGGTAGATCTCCTCCAGTAAACAATAATTTTGCCATAAAATCCAGAGATAACACTCTAATCACCCCAACCACTCACACTAATCTATTAGGCATAGAAATTGACAATAATCTGAAATTCGACACCCGTATAGCCCAACCAAACAAGAAGGTCAACAAAAAGATCGGACTCCTTTATAGGAACCATCAGTTCATGACTAAACACACCAAAGCCACTATTGCCAGAGCCCATCTGCTTTCCATTCTCCTTTATGTCTCCCTTATCTTAACCAACCTTTGCCACACTGAACTAATCAAGATGGAATCTTGCTACAACAAGATTGCCAAGTTTGCTACCGAAGCCACTCATAGGTCCCATCATTGTCCAGCCCTCAAGCAACTGAATTGGCTTGAGTTTCCACAACTCCTCCTACTCAACCAACTCACAATTGCACATAAGCTCTACTATCTTCCTGATAAAACTCCTGCCCTTCAGCAACTAATTCACCCCTACACCCCCTCCAGAACCTTAAGATCTATAAATCTGAACCACATAAATGTCATTAAACACAAAAAATGAGGCTGTCAAATCTCTTTTTGCCTGCTCTATTGCCTGAACCCCGAATGTTCTCCCAAATCACCTAACCTCTACAGCCTCTGCTTCCCAGTTCAGAAAACTTCTCAAAACCCACTAGATTAAAAACTGGCTTTGCCCACGTCACCCCCCAGGCTAGGCCATACCAACTCACTGTTGCTTGGATTCTACTAACTATAAAATGGTGGCTCTCCACCTCCCATTCTCTCTGCTCTCAGCCCCTATAGTTCTAAAAAAAAAAAAAAAAATTTCTACTAAATACTTACTCACTTTTAGTTATTTTAAAAAATGCTATTTTATCCTAAGTATGCTCAACTGTAAAGAACACCTGTATTATTTTATCTTGTCAATGTGTATCTATTATATTGGATGCTAAGTATGCTCAACTGTATAGAGCTCCTGTATGATTTATCTTTTCAATGTGTATCCATTGTATTCTATTGTATTTGGAGCTTTTCTCCCCAGGCCTCCGTTGAAAATGGATCTGTGTCCAATCGAACCTTCCTGGTAAACAAGTGTAAAATAAATAAAAATAAATAAAAAAATACCAATTTAGTCCACTTAAATAGCAAAATGCAGTGCCATTATGCATTGAAATTGCTAAGATAGGCTTGAAGAGCTTAGCTAAAGCAGATACAGACAGTTAAAATTGTTAAAAACAGATAAAGAAATGAATAATCTTATCTTATCTTTCTTTCTGTATGTAACCTAACCTGTTATTCTTGCTGACAGAGCAAGTCTCAGTATTGCCTCTTCAGATCAATATATTTATGCCAGCACTCTTCGCCGGAGGTGGTGATGCCCCTTGTGTCACTCACGGCCATGGTAAGCTCATTCTTAGCATTCACTTTATACATGGCCTTGCACAGTCCCCAGGCACTCCATATGCAGTGTGTCCAGCAAGAGTAGAAAGATTTTGTTCTCCGTGGTGCTCCACTTGGGAGCCATGCAAGAATCACCTCCTGCTGAGGTCATGTCCACTTACCAGCTCTATCCATGAGTGAAAATGACAGCTAGGGTGCAATGCTGAACATCATGAATATTATGCGATATGTCTTGACAGGCACCACAAATTGTAATGATCATTTATGACTGCATGATGCATGTGGTCCATAATTTGGAGGAAATTAACTGCATGGCCTGGCTCAATAGACATGCATTACTACCATGACCTACATGCCTGAGCATTGCCACAGTGGGCAGCGGTGTATAGTCATTAGCTAACTTTAGTAGCTACTAGCGAAGTTAGGCTCCACAACCACAGATGCACACACACACACACACACACACACACACACACACACACACACACACACACACACGCACACATGCGCGTGCACCCCTCTCCCCCCACACACACACCTTAGTTGATTTCAGTGCTCATAGACAACCTACAGAGTGTCCCATAGTATAACACAGAGCTTGTAATACATTGTTTTATTAACATGATTCAGAAGCAGTCTCACTAAATAACCTCATTAGTGTTACCTGCACTAGAAGGCTATATATGGCTAAATAGCGTGGTCACAGTTTTGAGGGAGACTGCATTCCTGTTAGCAACACAGAATACAGGCAAGTGTATATGTCTGTGTACTAAAATATAGGGAAAGTCACAGCAGACAAGTTTGCTTGTAATGTACACTTCCGTTGCAGTGAATACCATAAGTCTTATGTCTGTCATATATACTTGTCACACAGTGAAGCATTGTGTATATTTTAAAACTGCACTGACCATGACAGGGGTTGGCAGGAAGTTGATGGGGTCATAGTGAAATGTCACAAGGTATAGGCAGGACAGGTTGCAGTCCTGGGGGTGTTTGGGTGCCAGCACCCACCCATGTTTCAGGGTTTCATCAAGATATGTTAATTCCCAGAGAGAGTGTTTAAACAGCCATTGTAGAGGGAAAAGGCAGGGCAGCTTGCATTCCTTCTGAGAGCATCCAGGCAAGGTGCAGGGAGCTGGCAGTTTGAGACACATCCCTGCTGTGTGATTGTCTTTACAATAGAGCAGAGGCAGACAGTCACAACAGAGGCTAATAAGGGTGCTGGACTTTGAGTTCAATAAGTGCACACTGTCCATTGGCACTAACACAGGGATGGTGCATGTGATTACATGACCAAAACTGCCACACAATGACACAATGTCAGAATAGTTGCCTCACAGCAAAGCAAAAGGTTGTATCAAATAAAGGAGGACTAAGGGCAGTGAGACAGAAAGTAGTAGCTGGCGTGCACAATCCTCTATACACAAAATGGTACATGTGTGTACGCAGAGTATCATGGCATAAAAAGAATTGTAGCATCTAGAAAAATTCTCCTTAAGAAAAATGACTGCTGCCTTGGGCCCTGTGCACACATGGCAGGAGAATCTCTTCATGGACCAGATGTGGCAGAAACTGGAGTGGGGCATCAGTATGACATGTAATCACAACTGGACATTGATGCAGGCTCATTGCTGCGTCACTGACATGATCTTCCTTATCAAGAGCAAGATTCAAGATACAGCTGTTAACAGGACATTCACCAGAGTACACACCCTAACATGTCTGTAGCTCACAGACAATGAGGTGCTTCTACCATCCGTCAGTGGTGAGTGAAAGAATACTATTTGCTGGTTGTGGATTGGATGTCAGAGCTGTACCAATCAGGAATATCAGAGCACCTGTTTGGGACACCACAGATTGTTAGTGGTATATGCTTGACTTTACTCTCACATGATTGTGTGCATTTATGTCACTCAGGGATATCATGTTTGCAACTAATATGACCACCTGCACCAAGAGGTGCACCTGCTTAAGAATATGTGGGTTATGTGCCACCTGAGTAGTTATACATGCCACTCTTCTGCATAGTTTACTCACAACATACCTTTCAACATTTTTGTAATGCAGAACATAGGGGTTGTAATGGAAATAACCTTCACCTCAAGGTATGTATGTGCTCAGAGGCTGTACATAAATTTAGCATATAGCATCTTTCAGCACATTGGAGTGAGTCACATGTGTAATGGCAGTCACAGGAATATGTTATCTGTACTTGTTCACAGGTTCTTCTGGGAAAGGATCCAGCACTAGACATCAGCATATGTCTGATGTCAGTATGACTGTAGAGGCTAGCAATGATGGTTTTATGCATAATGTATGGTCTGAAGTCACAAAGGCTGTGTCAGGAACACTAAACATGGATGGAATACTCCCCCTTTCTCTCAGCTCAGAGGACTGTAGGGCAGTATGACCCTCCAACATCAACTGTGTTTAGTGTAGGGGATCCTGTCTGTGTGAGCTGCACCCATGATAACAGAGTCCGCACCAACACAACCAGCACTTGAGGGCTACATCACTTCTGTGGTGGGTAAACATTGTTGAGGAGAGGTGTGTTGTTGTCATCAGTCCATGACATGGGTATAACCCTTTACACCAATTAGCAGATGTGTAGGGCTGTGATCCAGAAAAAGGCAGACGCTAATCAGACCTTGACAGACTTGCTTATGGTGTTGCACAGTCTACATGAAGATCTTCAATCTGTGCAGGCAAAGCTTGGTGGAATGGCAGCCCATTTTACAGCCATTAGTGCAATTATGAGACTGATGAAAAACTGGCACAACAGACAGAGCAGGGATACTTGTACATTGCAGATATGCACAGCTTCTTAGCATACATGGCATACACTATTCCTAAGATGGCCACACTGCCCATGGCTGCTTCCACTCCTGGTCATAGATTCCCCTGTGTCCAGTGTTCATCTGCACCACTATGGCCTACAATCCTTGATGTCAATGTTAAATCAGACAATGCTAACATTCATACGATTCTGCACCACTGGTCATGGATGCTCACCTGGATCCCCTGTGCTGACATCCCATCAGACATCCCATACAGAATCATACAGTTCAACACTAGCTCACTCCCCTATATATGTGTACTATGACAAACATCCACCCATGCTTGACTGTGGCGTAGTAGTTGCTAATCCATCCAAAAGAATCTCACAACACAGGCAGTGGTAATACTCCTGCATGTGCAGCAAAGATTCTGCACCACCACTGGGTCACATGCCTCTAGAACTGAAACTGCAGGGTCACATAATAAACATAGCCAGCATTCCACTCTGGGAAGCTCTGCACCATCACTTGAGAACAGGAAATCAGATGTCCATCAAGCACTCAGACATGTGCATCCTTACTATACATATTACCAATAATCCTAACATTTATTCTGGAATTGCTCTTACATACCACTGTACCCCCTGGTCCTGTGTAAATGATGAATGTGCCCTTTCAATTCCTCCACTTAATGTGAGGATGTCAATATCTGATGCACATAGTATCCAATTAATGTGCTGTAAAGCATAGTGTCTGTGCATAAACATATGCATTACTTTTATTTCTGTGTTTATCTTGTTGTCTTGCCATGGTCCATTGTTATTAACTGGACCCCTCCTCTTTGCCAGTGCAATGTCATGCCATTTTGGAACTGGCTCTACTTTACATGGAGGCCCACTGCAGCCACATCCTCCAACAACTTATCATTTCAGTTTTCTGCTCTTTGCATAGTTATGTCTGTCAGTGTTACAGTATCCCCTTCTGGTAAAATTTTTGATAACAGTTTGAGTAGCATCATGTAAACCACAATGACCATGCTGCACATCTCCAAGTGTGCTGCAGTTCACCACCAGATGTATCCAGACACCGGAAGTGGGACTCCAGCATGCTGAACCCATATTGACTGATGTTCCATGCCTGCTCTGGTGTGGTGGCTTATGCCATCTATGCAACTGTCTGGGGCTGCTAATGGAAGTTAACAGCCATAGCCCAAGTCATAAGTAGCATCATCTACAACACACAACAGAAAACACCTTTATCTGTGGTCCGATCTGCTCATGTGTGACAGACCATCATAATCTGGGATATGCAAATGAGAATGGATAAGTATAGCATATCTAAATTCACAGTTCTACAATTTCCTCGGCCCACCTATATGAATATTTTTAAGCATTAATAATAAAATAACCAAGCTCCATAGCTGGATCTATCACCATAAACCTAATGTTCTAGATATCACTGAACACTGGTTAAAACCCAGTACATCAGACAAAGATGTACCCCACCAAGATATAATATTATTAGGCTGGATATAATTATAAGAAAAGGTGGAGGGATATGCATTTTATACTCAAACCATCTCAGACTTTTTTAACTCTGACTTGACTATACTACCATTTAATTCATCCAAAATCTTGCTTACTAACTTCATTATAAGCAACTGCACTCAGCTTAAAAATAGCAGTCACTGAGCAGTGAATTTTGGGAGCTCCATAAGCTAATATAATAATATAAGAAAATGTTATTATTTTCAAGTTTAAAATGTCAGAAATCTATAGATAAACTACTAAACTACATAAATATCAATTTTGGTGAAGATATACAAAAATGTTCCTGTCAAGTAACTTGGAGATATACTGAGTCACTGAATATGAGCAACTCATGGAATTCTCATCCAGATGCTTCTTTGAAAAAAGAACTGCAGTTAATGACATTTACCTTACAGAAACTATCTTTGAAGATGGATGGCTTTAAAAATGACTTAGCAAACCTCAAATTAAATTCTCAAAAACAGACTGATACTCTTAAGCAACTATTACAGCAACACCATATACAAATAACAAATATAGAGATTTCTCTAAATGACATTGAAGGGAGACTCAAAGAGGAAGAATTCCAAAAAGAATTTCTGCTTAAACAGAATACATGGCTGCTTAACAAAATAGATGACTTAGAAAACAGGGAAAGGAGAAACAACATAAGGATCTTTGGTCTGCATGAAAACACTGAAGGAGAAGACATTATTTCATACTTAACCTGGATTCCTGAATTTTTAGACTTGAAAGAGAGACTTTCATTTGGAATTGAAAGGGCACATAGAGCACTGAGGAAACCTGCTTCTAACTGAACAAATACTCCACCTAGATCCATAGTTATAACATGTCTTTCATGTCTGGACAAGGAACTAATATTAAAATCTGCTTGGAGAAAATCACCCTTAAAATACGATCAAAGCCTGATAAGGTTTGACAATGATTATACTTTCAGAATACTAGAACAAAGGAAAAAAGTCTGGCCAATAATAAAACTGTTGAAACAAAACAACATTAAAGCACAACTGGGCTTTCCAGCCAAGATAAAAAAAAAGACATTTTGCCAATGAGGTGAGCACCTTTAGTGACTTAGAAGAAGCTACTATATTCATCATAAACAACAACATAGTGTCTACTCCAGAAGAAATGGAATGGATGGCCCCTACTCTTAAAAGAATAAAATAAACAAGTCCTTGGACTGATGCTAGAAAGAAGAAACAAAAACTGATTCTAAGATAGCTGTCCCAAAAAAATAACTCTTACAACTACATCTCTCAAAGTATCAACTGATATGGTACATCACTTGTCATCTGCTTTTATTTAAAAAGTAGGGTTTCTTAAACAACTGAGAAACAGTAATGATGTATTCAGAATGTTCAAAAGAGTTCAATAATTCTTCACAAACAAAGGTAGGTCAAGATGGGTTACTATTTACATTATATATAAGCCAAACAAAGCAACATATAATACATAGAAGTTTCTATCCCCCTACTTGAACTCAATGAATATTTATCTTGTCATTTTTCATTGTTTTTACTTATACTAATTTAAGTAATTAATTAACTAATTCGACAATGTACCATTCATCAGAGTTCAGACTCAAATGTAACAAATTGACATCATATATAATAGCAGTAACAGTAGAGTGTTTTGAAAAAAAATGCTGTCATGGAGACTAATGCCTTCTTCAGTTAAAGTATGATTTAGAAATGTCATGTATATCCTGGTTAAATAATAGTAGCAAGCTCTTAGTACAAATGTCATCATTATTCTGTCTAAATATAGTTAATATCAATTATGGCAAGTATCACAGCTACGAGTGCTGTTTGATCAATCCTGATATGGTGTGCATGGATGCAGCTGTGTCTGCCGGCTAGTACAAATGTCATTATTATTCTGTCTAAACATAGTTAATATCAATTGTGGCAGGTATCATAGCTACGAGTGCGGTTTGGTCAATCCTGATATGGTCTGGGTGGATGCAGCCGTGTCTGGCAGCTAGTACAAATGTCATTATTATGCTGTCTAAACATAGTTAATATCAATTATGGCAGGTATCATAGCTTCAAGTGCTGTTTGATTAAGCCTGACATGGTGTGTGGATGCAGCTGTGTCTGGCAGCTGTTGTATGTTACTGTTTTTGTCTCCAGGAAGCTGTTGGTTGTGGCTTGTGATTGAGGTTTACTGATGCTTGGGTATTAGAAAGATACATTTGGTGTTTTAGCCTGGATCCAGGGGAAGGGGGTGGATAAAACTGTGATTTGGGATAATTTTGGCAGAGAATAGTTTGTTTATACATCTGCTGAGTGAGAGTTGGGAAGGCTGGAAGAATGTGTTATCTCTTGCTGTGGCGGCTTGTTGGGAGTTTTTTTTTTTTTTTATCTGTTTGCTCTCCGTTCTTTTCCTGGCTGCTGCCTCACTGAAAAGGAGGGAATCTAAGCTTGAAGTTGGAGTGAAGTGAAGCTTTGCTTCAGGTGCATTGCGAGCCTTTGGTATGTAGTACACAGACACACTAACAAAAACAGACACTCCCAGATTGCTATGGTAATGGAGACAGAGTGACGATAATGCTTAATGGCTCTGAGGAGCCTCCGAGATGATTCTCGGCAATGATGTTTTGGGTTTTAAAAAATAATATATAATAAAAGGGCTGTTTTAAACCACATGTGCACATATTGATGATCTCTCAACACTTTGTTTAGCTCATTAATTTGATTCTTGATAAAAAATAAAAATAAAAATAATAAACACAATTTTATATTTAAAATGTATTTTGGTCCAAACACATTAAGGACTTACATAAGAGTGGAAGTCTGAGTTATTTTGAAAGACTAAGAGCATTTGGTCTTGTGCAGTACCCTTTGCAGTGGTCTGGGAGGTGAGCTTGCTCAGACATGTTGGACATATGGGGATAGCTGATTCTAGGGGTATTTGGGGTTGCCAAGATGTGCAAAAGAGTCATCAGATTTCCTTCGTGGAAATATCTGTGGGAATGGAAGGTGTGTTGAGTGGTTCACTGGTAGAGTGGCCACTGCATGTAACAGGGTGGTAAAATGGAACAGATCAAATATTGGTTTGGCTATTTTAAGAACAGCCTGGAAATACACCACATGAACTAGTGAATGGTATTCTGGCAAAACTGGATGAGCATTGTTGTCTGTGCTTGAAGTACTGATATGTATGTGTATGTAAGGATGGAAATATACTTATAACAAATAAGAAACTAGAAGGGTCTCATAATGTAAAGTTTATGGACTGTATAAACATGTTTGGAAGGAGCTAATAATAAGAATAAGCATTACAGCTTGTGGTCTCTCAAATAACTAAGCAACAGCAAAAAAAAAAAAACACAATAGTTATGTAATGTATGATTTTAGTAACTCTAGACATAAAATATATAATTGTCATATAAGATGAAGCAGCCTGCTGAATTTAGATATTAAAGGCAGGATTTAATAACATGGGCTTGTGTATAATAATATTACTGTCTTAACTTGTTATAAATGACATACACTACATTGCACATCAAGGGGGAAGCATGATGATTTTCTTATATAAATAAATATGCATAACAAGTCATGTAATTCCTTGAACCTGAATTGTAGTTTTTGTAACCCTTCTTGACCATAATACTTAAGTGGTTACCAAGGTAACTAATGTTTATACATGACATCAAACTGACAAAGTTGTTCAAGGGAAACAATAGAAGCCTGAACTTGAAATGTCACAAAATGTAACAGTCATATTCTGAAAAAAATAGAATTAAATTGACATTAGACACTGAGCTTAATAACATGGGTGTGTGTATAATAACACTACTTTTTTAACTTGTCATAAATGACATACACTATATTGAACATCAAGGGGAAGTATGATGATTTTCTCATATAAGTAAATATATATAACAGGTGATATAATTTATTTAACTTGAATTGTGGTTTTGTAACACATCTTAACCATACATAATACTTAAGCTGTTACCAAGGTAACTAATGTTTTATACATGACATCAAACTGACAAAGTTGTTCAAGGGAAACAATAGAAACCTGAACTAGAAATGTCACAGAATGTAACAATCACATTCTGAACAAATAGTATTAAATTGACAATAATCACTCAGTTTAACCTTTGCTGATTATACAAAATAGAATGCTGCCATTTAAATGTAAAAATGTTCAGTATATGCCATAAAATGGCAATTTATGAATATGGAAAGGGAACTTATAATCATTAATCACAATAAGTGAATTTGTTGTTTTTAACCTATAATTTCACTCATTTTATAATAAGAAATGACAGATATGAAAATCCTTATATGTAAGAAATGGGGAGGAGGGATGCACTGATAATTAAAATGCACTAACTTTCATCAATGTTCACATAAAACAAACTTGATGCTTTAAGTAAGTTAGCAACACACAAAGTGATTACTTAAATGCTGGCAAACAATGAAATATAACTTCTGATATATCCAGTAAAATACATTGTATTATAAACATTAGGTATAAATATTATTACCATCTATTTATATTACGTAATAAGTTTTGAAAGACGTCATCAGTAAGGGTGAATATGTTAAATAACTGTGTGCTATAATCTTTTACTGAGGTTTTATATAGGATACATCCTATTTTACTATGATTGAATTGCTTGTCATCTATATTTCATGCAAATATTAATTGCTTATACAATAATTAGACATTTATATTGCATTAGAATTCTCTCTACTCTACAATAGTACTATATCTGTTCAAAATAATATAAATATTGTTTATTCCTATTACACATATTCTCCATATGATAATTCAATTTATGGAGCTCCGATGTTCTGGATTGTCAAGGTATGAGTGATAATCTGATGGATTTAGGTTTATCCATCAGATTAGGAATGATTTTCATTCTATGGCTAGTGTGGATCTTAGTTTTGTTAACATTTATTAATTTAATTTTGTTATTTCACAAAAACATTTTTAGTATGCCTGACCAAAACATTACTTTATTGGTAAACATTCAAAGTATAAAATTGATAATTTCCTTTAAAAGCTCAAACATATACTTTATAATTATCAGAGGAAAATGTTTAATAGTCACAATAAAACAAAAAATACATAGTCTAAATAACCTAAGATGGATTTAACTTTATTATCTTTAAATACCAATGGCTGAAACAATCCTAGCAAGAGATCAACTCTACTGAAATATTTAAAACTGAAAAAGTGCACATGGTCTTCCTTCAAGAAACTCATTTCAAAACAAATGACAATTACAAATGGAATCCTAAGGAATATATAATATTGGTGCAATCCACTTATAAGACAAAGACAAAAGGGGTAACAATTTTATGGAAAACAAATGTGATTAACCCAGAAATCATTTATAAGTATGAAGATAAAGAAGGCCTTATAGCATTAGTAATAGTTAAATATAATAACAGAATATGGACCCTAGCCATTCTATACTGGTTCCCAGGCATTGGAACAGGAACTGTTAAAAAACACTTGGATTTCATTTCCAATAATTTTAAAGGCAACGTAATATTAGGAGGAGATTTTAACTGTATATTTGATATTTCTGAAACTGTAAATAAAAGACCACTGCGTACATCTGCTGTATCAAAAGCTTTAAACAAGTGGGTAGAATCATTTTATCTCATAGATACTTTCAAATTTAAAGAAAATAAAACTTTGTTGTTTTCCCATCAAGATCACAGATTTGGTACCCAAACTAGAATAGATAAAATATTTTCTACCCATGACTTACACTCTAAAATTATTAATTTCTCAATCACTCCCTGCCCCTTTTCAGACCACAATTCATTGATAGTAAAACTTCAAAATGGGTACAAACCATTAATCTTTAACTCCAGAATTCCATGATATATAACTAAAATTAAAGATTTCAAACCCTGGTTATTATCTGAATTGCAATTCTTCTTAGATATTAAGTACACCACAGAGATACATAAAATAATGATATGGGACTCATTAAAAGCTTATATATATATGGTAAAACCCTAACTTGGTATAAACATAAATCATAGAATGGAATTCTGAATTATTAGATCTACAATCCAAACTTTTGTCAGTAAAAGCTGAAAAAAATCAAAATCATTTGGAGATGAAAAAGAAAGCAGAAGTATTAAACAATAAATACAACAAATTTTTAACACATAAAACTAGTTTAGCTTTAGAAAACTAAAAATTAATACCTTGGCCACTTCTCCCAAATATCGAAATAATTTATCCACAAGAATCAAAATACAATCAAAAGCTAATAACATTAAAAATATCTTCCATGAAAAGAAAGGGAAAAATGTCTCGGATATAGGTGACATTCTTGATGCCTATAGAAATCACTATATGGAACATTTCCAAAAAGAAAATATACATATTGATCAATTAAATCTAGATAAAAAATGTTCTAAAATAAAAAAATGCAAGAAAAATTTAAACTAGATCTGCAAGCACCCATATCCTACAAATAAATTACAGATACAATAAAAGAGGATAAAAATAATAAAGTCCCAGGTATAGATGGCATCATTATGGAAATATATAAACTTTTTCCTTCAAAGATACTATCCCTCATCCATAAAACTCTATTAGAAATTCAGTCACAAACTTTAATACCACCCTCTTGGAGATATTCCTTAATTACACCAATCCTAAAGGAAAACAAATCCCCAAACCTCTGTACCTCATATAGACCTATATCATTATTAAATAATGACTATAAGATATGTATGACAATATTAACAAAAATAATTAAAATACCACTATCCAAAACAATAAATAATGATTAAAATGGATTTATATATTATAGAACAAGAAGATGGAATACAAACACAATGCCAACTTTGGAAGACTTCTACAGCCTACTGAAGACTATAGCATTACTGGAAATTAAAATTAAAGAACTAAGAATTTATCCAAAGCCATTTATCAACAACCCTTGGTGGAAAGTCTTATCATTGATTGACACTATACAATAATTGATCAGACACTCTAATAATGGATTGGACATACTTATAAAGTAACTGTATACATTAAGATCTATATAGTGTCAGGCTAATGTAAATAGTGTATGTAGTTTTTTAAGATGTTATGTATGAATACTATGGAATTCATTCAAATGTATTTGAAAAATTAAAGAACTTTTTGAGAAAAAAAATATCTACTCCTAGACAGGGCTATCAACTACTTTAACCACACCTTCCTAACTATCCTCATCTCAGTTGTACCCATATGTAAGGAAAAGCTTAAATCCATTACTGTGCATTGGATGTCAACTGTAAGTAACAAACTAACATGAATCACGGACAATTCTTGAAGACACTTGAAAAGCTCTGAAATAACCTAATCTGGGCAAAATAATAACATAGATAGAAATCAGTTTTAATACATCAGTAGGAAAAACAAGTAAATGTTAATAAACAAACCAAGAAGAAACTTTGCAGTGTGGAGGATGTGATGTTCACTTCCTAAATCCTGTTATGCACTTAGTTCTCTTAAGAAAAACTGAACAGTAAAATATGTGCTACAAAATAATCAAATAGAAAACAGTAGGTAGTCCACAGTTGAGTTAAAAATGGAATATCCTTTACTGAAACACACAAACAAGTGATTCTAGTTGAGTATAATGAAGAATATCAAAAACATTCCTTATTTATATATAATCAGGTTGTTTGGAGCAAGGGAGTAGTTACAGATGGTGGTTCTGTTAAGACATTGGGTTCATTTTTTACTCAACTGTGGACTACCTACTATTTATTTTCTACTTGATTATTCTGTAGCACGTATTTTATTAAGTGAACTAAGTGCATACATAATTCAGGAAGTGAACATCACACCCTCCACACTGTGAAGTTTCTTCTTGGTTTGTTTTGGACCCATATAAGTTGCATATTAGTTTTTTTCTGAGATTTCAAGGGATATGACAGATTTCTCTTTTTAAATTTTAATTAACCAGAAAGTCCCCCAGCAACAAAATAATCCCAAAAAATACTGGGGAAACATTAGCATTGTCTCCACTTTCAAGTATTTCATAGACATAGCTAACTGTTTTTATGCAAAACAGTAAACTTTACACTGAGCAGCAATAGCTCACACGTTGTTTTGTACATTGAACGTTCAACAAGTAAGTGTTACTCAAATAAAATGGCTACTACAAAAACTAATACTTACTAACATTCTTCTCTCTGAATATCTTCAAACTGTAGCTGACACAATGATCTACCCCATTACAGTACTTATAAACAGACCCATAAATGAATCTTATGCCCCTGTCCTATGGAGGTAATTATATATAATGTATATTCAAAAAGGAGAAACAAGCAATTTCTGTAAAAATTTAGGCCTATTGTTTTTGTACTGCCCATCTCTAAAATACTTGAAAATGTAAACAAAAGCAGTTTATCACCTACACCTGGATTCAGCACTGAAACAATATCCTTAAGTCCTATTAATCATAGCAAAACTAAGAGTCTTTCCACATTTGCTATTGTCTTAGACCTGTATAAGGCCTTTGATATCATGTGTCATATTTTCCTTTTACAAAGGCTTGCTAATATGGATCTGGCACACAATAATTTGGAATGGTTCAAAAGTTACCTATCTAATCAACAACAAGTAGTAAAATGAACTCAAGCTGTTTCTACTTTTCTACCCATAATTTTGTGTATTCCACAATGCCCAGTACTTGGAGGAATTTTGTTCAGTATCTTTGAAAAAACATGCATGCCAAGATTTCTAATGCTACATTAGTACAGTATGCTGATGTCTCTACTGTTATCTGTCCTGCTAAATCCCTCAACCGGATGCAATATTCTACACAGCTTAACCTTTGTAGCAAAGAAAGTTATCATAAAGACTCAAATACTGTTTAAATGTCAGTACAACTAGACTACATACATCTGGCTCTTGTGAAATCTCATTTACTTCATAAAATAAGACATCAATTGAAAAAAAATTACCCTGTCAGTATATTCTTAGATTATTAATTATCCTGCAAAAAATACATTTACTATGTAACTTCAATCACTCACAAAAAAGTTTGGTACGTTAAATCAAAACCCTATCTAACAGAAACAGCGCAAGTAAATACAAGCCAATCTCTGTTACTGCCTACATTATGTTATGCCTCCTCTAGTGTTGCTTATATTCCAACACTCAAATTCATAAGCAAGAACAAATACGAATCAAAATTGCAAAATACTCTACTAATGTTCCCAACAAAATTCATCATTAAAAAGTACTTTATAAAATTAACTGCTCAGAGATAAGACCTTTTTAACATTTAGCCAGTTAAAAAAACACATAAAATTCTATATGAACCTGATGTCCGCCCATCTCCAATTTACGTTATATACATATGCCTCGCAGAGACCTAAGATCATAAATCCAAAAAATACTAGAAGTTACCAAATCAGACAATCACTTTGCTGACTCTTTATTCTGTTTTCATGAGGCTCAGCTGTGGAATTCCATTCCCAAAGTCTTTAGACTTGACAGTAAACATAACACAATTATCTACAATCTATAAACCTACATAACTTCCAGTATGGCCTGTCCGTGTACTTGAATTTCATCTCCACCCATCCAATCACCAGCCCCAAACATCCTTGTTTCTCCCTCTCTTACTCTTCCTCGTTTAGTCAGTATAATATCTATATATTATTAACTTTATTTTTAACTGTTGTCCTATGCTATCAATGTATTCATTTGTAACTTTCATTAATCATGTTTACGCACACACACACACACACACACACACACACACACACACACACACACACACACACACACACACACACACAGACATATATACATATTTTTATACAGCTACATATATAGATCTCCATCACAAGGCTGAAATCGAAAATAACCAAAGATGAATTTGATGAGATGAAAAGAGTAAAACTTTAATTTACTGAATGGTAAAGTATTTCTCAGGGTAAATAAACACTTTTCCAACACTGGGGAATAAGCCCTTTTCCCCACTGTAGTGCAATCCCGGAGTTGGTATATACATATATATATATATATATATATATATATATATATATATATATATATATATATATATATATATATATATATATATATATATATATATATATATATATAAATATATATATATGTATATATATATATATATATATATATATATATATACATATATATATATATATATATATTTAGGGGTGGGTTTGATACATTGCATTGTGTTTTTATGTAACTGTTAGGCAAGTCTTTAATTACCCTGAGAAAAAATTTATCATTCGGTAAATAAAAATGCCTGCAAATTTGTCTTTGGTTATTTCAGATTTCCACCTTGTGGAGTAGATCTGTATGTGTATATATATATATATATATATATATATATATATATATATATATATATATATATATATATGTAGAGAGAGAGATAGATAGATATACAGATAGATATAGATATATAGCTGTATATGTGTGTGTGTTTGTGTGTGTGTGTGTGTACACTAATTGACACAGACTGAAAAAAATTCCCCAGCCAAACTTTAAGGTATATTCATATATCATTAAGAATGTTCATGTACAGGTGAACCCTCTGCTGACATAGAGGGATAAAGACCTGACTATAATCATCCGATCTATTTTTGATAAGCAGTTTGTTCGACTAATGGAGCAACAGGGAGGGATAGGTGCTACCATCCTGGAGGGGAAGGCAGTGATGTGGGTGTCTCCTACAATGATTCCAGGTGGAGAATGGGGTTGTCATATGACAGGACACATGGTACAAAGAGAAAGTGGGGGTGGACATGGCTGAATTGCTGCAGCTGTGGGGTAATATGCCTCAATGTCTTCACTGCATGCTTGCCTCTCGGATACAACCACAGTCAGTGAGAAGAGTGGCAGGGGTAGGACATATAAAAAACCCAGATGATTGAATGACAGCATTAACCATACTGGATAAACTTAAGATCCATGTTGACCCTTGTAAAAATATGATAATAATCTGTGGTGAATTGGACTAGCCAGTAGACCCAGCGTTGGACTAATCAGAGCAAAAATAAGGGTCTTTCCACTAGTTAGATAGCTAACTGGATAAGTAAAGGACCCCACCCACCCAAAAAAAAATGTTTACGAACAGTTGATTTTTTTTGTTACCTATATTCTGTAATTGTGGAAATCTTCTCCTGGGCCTCTAAAGAAAATGGGCTTTTTGCTCAATCAGATTATTCTTGGTCACCAAATGGAAATAAATAAATAAGTAGATAAATAAATAAAACAATCATGCATTAGGGCAGCACAGTGTCACAGCAGATATCATTATCACATCACAGCAACAGGCCCCCTAGTTCGATTTTTGGCTGGTGTGTCTTTTGTGTGGAGTCTGTCTGCCCTCTCTATGTTTGTGTGGGTTTCCTCCGGGTAGTCCAGTTTTCTCCCACATTCTAAAGAGCCACAGTAGGTGGACTGGACACTCTAAATTGACCATAGGTGTAAGTGTGCATGCAAGTTTGTGGTGTGGAAAAATTACCCTGACAGGGCTAGCCACATGGTGGTGTAAACCTTGGTTCTAGATAATTATCACTGTTGAAGTGACACCCCAGCCCCATGTGCAAAAATGGGAAAAAAGGTTTAGGCCTTGAAACAATCTGGATGAGAAATTTCAGACTTATTTTTTTCAATTTCTCCAAATCCACTGGGTTTCTAATACCATGACAGGAATGGACCCCATTCCTAAGTCAAACTACGATTAAAGTTCATGAAATTGGTATTGTTTCAATCTTTGATGTCAGCCAACAGTGCTCTTTGGAGAACCCGTAATGTGCCCAGTAATGACTCCTTCTGCAATTCATACAGAGTTACATGGACTGGTAACATATCTAAATACAATCATAGATTCTTTTTTATAAGACCCATTGCTCCTACTACTATTGGAATAGTCTGGGTATCTTTCTTCCACATTGCTCTCATTTCTGCCTGCAGATACTGATATTTTATGACTTTGTGTCTCTCTGTATGCAAGACACTGTAGTCATTAGGTGTGGTGATTTCAATTATCAATGTTACTCTTGTCTTCTTTCTTGAACCACTATATCCAGTTTTCTAGCATCTATCTTATGAACTGTTGGTAAGGGTTGGTCCCATGTTCTATTAACTTCATCATTTTCTCTGATACCTTGTGGCTGATGTTTCCAGTGTTTTTCAGCCACTTCAATACCATAATGTTTGCACAGTTGCCAGTGCAACAATCTTGCCACATTATTATGCCTTTAAGTATACAGTCCTTCTGCCATTAGTATGTTGCAACCTGTAATGAGGTGTGCAACTGTTTCAAATTTGGTTTAACAAACCTACATTTGTCTGTTCAATGGACTTTGTAAACCAATGTGTACGTAGCCCACTATCTCGGGCAGCCAATATTAACCTTTATCTCTTGGTTTGAATTGGCCACTCCTTAACCATTCCTGCATTCATTCCTGATCAACATGAGGTTCTTCAGGAAGTGTTTTATACTTGCAACTATATTTATGCTTTTTCCACATTTCTTGCCTTCTTATCTGGTTCTTCACCTTATATTCTTTCTTTTGTTTTTTGGCACATTCAGTTGCTGCCTGATTTTTATCCACTTTTGGTTTGATTTCCATTCCTGCTTGACGCCGATATGCTTCTGCTAAATTAACCAGAAGTCATCTTAGATTTATTCTCCTCATGTTTCTAAACTTTCACTATGTTTGGGACTTGTAAGGTCAGCAGATATGTGTGGAGTCCCATGACTGCAGATCTATACATATAATCAATGTCAAGGAGGCCCATCCCTCCTTCAGAACGGGGAATATATAATCTTGGTATGTACTGATTTTTATAAATCATTTGGTGAGCATGAAGCATCCTTCTTGTTTTCCTATCTAATCTATCCAACACATTTTGGGGCCAGTCAATCACTCCAAAACTGTAAATTAGGACAGGAAGAGCAAATTAGTTTATAGCTTGGAGTTTGTTCCTAGATGTCAGTGGTGTTTTCAGAATTAATTTAAGTCCTCTGAAATATTCCTTACTAAGTTTTGTTTTTGCATTCGTTCATGTTTTATTGTTGATCCATCATCAATTCCCAAGTATTTATATACTCCCTCCTGCTCAAGTTCTTTTATATCACATTCTTGTCCCAAACTGATGTTTTCCTGACATTGCAGTTTTCCTAATTTAAAGGTTGCTTTTGCACATTTATCAAAACCAAATGACATTCTTTTATCATCTGAAAAAGTTTTGACAACTTGTAGTTGTGCTTTCAGTTCCTCATCTGATGAGCTATACAGTTTTAAATCATTGACAAAGAGAAGATGAGAAGTCTTTACACTTTTTTGTTTTCTAGGAGCCAAATTATAGCCATGGCCTAAGCAGTTAAGTGGATAGCTTAATGGGTTAAGGGCAAGGCAGAATAGCAGCAGTGACAGAGAGTCACCCTGGAATGTCCCCCTTAGACTTTTTATTCCTGGGATAATAATTTGTCCTTTATCATGGCTTAATTACAAAGTGGTACATCACTGTTTCATGGTCACTGTAATGTAGTCAATCATTGTGGGGTGTATCTTTTTTAAGCACTATTTTATCCATGAATGTGGGATACTATCAAATGCTTTTTTGTAGTCAATCCCTGCCATACTTAGATTCTTCCTCTTTTTACAGTTCTCCACTATGACTATTTAACAACAAATTATCTTTTTTTCCATATGAGAATCTTTTATTGCCCTTTTGTTCTACTGCCATAATTGAATTTTCTTCTAAATGACTAGAACCTCTGTCAGCATCAATTCCCATGTATAGTTTATACGTCGTTGGAAGGCAAGTTATTGGTCTATAATTTTTAGGGTAGCTTGCAGGTTCTCTCTTAAGTAGGAACATTGTTTTTCCTGTTGTTAACCAGGTTGGTGTCTGTTCAGAGTATGCATATAAATAGCTCTTACTCATGGCTAAACCTTCTTGCAAAGATGTTAATACTTTCAGCCAAAAATTAGGTACTGCATCTGAGCCTGGAGTTTTCCAATTAGAGACTTTTCTTAACTTGGTTTCAATCTCTCTAGCTGTTACTTCATCCCATTTTATATCCTGTACCTTTGAACCTCTTGTTCTTTCTTTAACTTCTTTCAAACTTATAGTGAGGGTAATGCAATGCAGCTTGAGTACTTTTACAACATTGTGTGTTAGACAGTAATAATGACAGAGTAAATGATAACCGGAAACAGCTGCAGAGGCGACATAATATCAAAGGTACATTTAATAATTGCTTAACAAAAACAACATCCTAATTTGTACATGGAGGAAATGCTGTATGAAGACTATAATACATGTTGCTGGGCTTCTTGTACTAATGTGTAGATGCACGACCTTCACAAAAATACAATAAATTATGTCCCCACCCTATATTCTACAACAGAATAAAGAAGAAGTTAAATTATATGATTTACCACAACAAGCAGAAGATAGTTAATTTTGAATCAATTACCCAGTGTCTATAAAGCAGCTCCATTAATATTCTTTTGGAGGATGATGTTGAGAGACTTCTTAAAGTCCTGAAGTTTCTTAGGATTTTTGGTAGTTTCAGGAATGTTATTCCAGGTGGCTGGAGCAATATTGGAGACTGGCCATTCACAAAAGGATTGAGTAAAAAAATGCCATAGCAGTTGCAAATAGTTGGTGGCTATTCACAAGAGGACTGAGTAAAAGAATGCCATAGCAGTTGCAAATAGTTGGGAGTTCCTGAAGCAATAAATGTGTTCACTAATTGTTAATTTACTGTGGAGAGAAAGACAGTACCTTTCCTGAGAATTTTATAAGTGAAATAGCTGAGGAGAAATGTAGCTCTAGCAAAGATAGGGAGCTAGTTATTTTTAGAATGTTATTATTATTATTATTATTATTACTATTATTATTGTTATAATAATAATAATAATTATTATTATTATTTAGAATACTTTTTATTAAAATTGTCTTTGTGGCTGTGTCTCTCTGTGGTTATGTAAGTATTCTCTCTGTGGTTCTGTCATAGTCCTCGATGCAGTGAACTGTCTGGGGTGTTGAAGTACTTTCTATTACATAATGATTGGTTCCCACTGGATGTTGCATTGGTGACTTCCCACATTTTTTAGTTTTTAAGTAAAAATATAAATAAAAAAAGAGATTTTTTTAAAATAAATGTTTTTCCTTCAGTCGCTCTTAAAATTAAAAAATAAGGAAGTAGAGTGATAACTTGCAAAAGAAACACAGACAACTTGATTTCAGAAAAGTATTTGGGTTGGTTTTGTTGATTCCTGCTACTTCGTCTGGCACCTCATTACCAGAATCAGCAAAACCAATCTTGAAAACTTTTCTGAAATCAGCTTGTCTGTGTTTCTTTTACAAAGTTTTCACTCTTCTTCCTTATTTTTTTTTACTTTTTAGAGTGACTGAGTATTTAAGTTTCACTTAAGGGGAACTAATTCTATGATCAATTTTTAAAAACATCACATTACATGCATGCTGAAAACTTGATAAAAAATGCCCAGTGTCAGCCACGTACAACTTCAAACACATAAGGATTTATTAAACAAGACATATATAATAACTTTCCTTATTAAATTATGAGATACTGAAGAAAGAAATAGAAAAATAAAGGAATGGAAGAAATAAGTACAATGCTTTTCTTTTGTTGGGTATACACACACACACACACACACACACACACACATATATATACATATATATATATATATATATATATATATATATATATATATATATGAGATATAGACATATATGAGTGTAGAATCATTTGTGGAGGTGTCATTTTGGCAAACATTGAAAAAGCTAGTGCAGTTGATCAAAATTAAGCTGATAAACAGTACTGTGTTTTTTGCTGTGGAACAGCATGGATCAGTGAATGATCCGTTCCCCCACTGTAGAGGGATCTTAAAGTAGGTATATATAAGAAGTAAGGGGTTTGGAGGATGCAGAGGGCTTGCCTTGCAAAAAAGATGTTTTGTATATATATTTTTTTTTCAATGATTGCAGGTTCAACCATTTGTGGTTGATTATTATAGGCTCACTAATCTGCATTTTCAATGAAAGGTAATGCACTGGCAAGTGACTGAAATTTGGGAATTCTGAAACACAATTGATTTGTGCCAGCAGGTTGAACAATCAACTTATCAAAAACTTAAACCTATCAAACATCTAAAACATTGAAACATATCCATTCAGTCCATTAACAACATAAGTTGTCTGAATAATGGTAGTGTTATAGAAAGGATTTTTCTAGGGTAAGTTGCAGAACAGGGTTAAGGGGAAGTAGTATGGTTAGGGGTAGCGCTAGCTTTTCCCTCCCACCTACCCAATTCTTGTTGTGTTCTTAAATTTGGTGGCTTTTGAGTTGCCCACCCCTACTATAAATCTCATTTTGGACAGTCCTCCCAGTCCCATCTCATCACCTCATTCCACTGAGTAGAGAGAGATCATTTGCAAAGGCCCACCCCCTTAATTTCACAACCCTAAATTATCTTGTTTCCTCCCTTCCCACTTAACCTAAAAACTGCATTTTATTCATTTGCTTTTAGTGTATTTGTGTTTCTTTCTACTTTACTACTTTATCTTGCTTTTGCTGCTTATTCTTAAAAGTGGCAATTGTATTTATTCTGCTGCATTTATCATTGATTGTTAATAGCCTGATAAAATTGTAACTGTTATTCTAAGCCTTTTGGTTTAAGCACTTGGGCTTTAGGCCAGTTGTTTTACATTAGGAAAGTTTGTGGTCTACACTCTTCTGGCAGGAGATGTAGCTTACATCCTTCTAAGTTGAGAACTGCTGGTTGAAGGCTTAGTGTGTCTATTATTCTAAAAGTGTCTTAGTCCTGGATTAAGCACTTGGGCTTTAGGTCAGTTATTTTACATTAAGAACGTTTGTGGTCTACACTCTTGAGGGAGGAGAGGGTAGATTCTGTCCTTTTGAGCTGGGAATTGACGGTTGAAAGCTTATTGTGCCAGCTTATTTAAACTGTTTCTTTCTGAAATTGGTGTACCTTCTTTGCTGTAGCATAGACTAGATTCAGACCTGCTGAATCTAGCTATGTTTGTATAACTTGAACACTAAACCAGGCCATCTTTGTTGGAGAGGGTTCTCCTGCTCTCTAGTGGCAGGAGTGTGCAGTTAGAACTCATCTGATTGAAAGTTGCTTGAACAGGGCTCAGTGTTCTGCTTTTTATTGGTTAATTGGTTAATTTGTTTAAATTGGTTTGTTCTTGTTTGTTACTGTTATATTTAAGTGTGTATCTTTTCTGCTGTGTTAAATTGACCTAAACAGAGTTTAAATATCTTTAACATAGTCTGAGTACAGGTTTTTCTGTATCCAGATCTGTTTGTGTGATTCCTGTGTTTTCTGTTACATCATCTTGTATTGGCTGGGGCCTGCCTGCATTTAGTGGGAGAAAGTGAACTGGTTGGAACTGGTCAGGCATAGGGTGTTTAAGAGCTCAGGGACAATGATTGATTGGTCAATTCCAGAGTTTCTATTTCACTTTCAGTTTTGCATTTAAATACCGCATTTTCAAGGGTTTGTGCTTGTTTGCACATCATGCACTACTGCTACACTGTTTTAACCCTTTAGAAGATATCTCAACTGCATTTTTCCCTTACCAACACTCTTGTGTAAGTGAGGCCCTCCCTTGCAGCTACTGAATTGATTTTATTCAGCCCTACTCACACCTATAGGTACTGTCCTCAGATAGTACCCACTATACTATCCCTGACCTCTCTTCCACAGATTCTGACAGCCATGGATGGACAATTTTCTATGGTTTCTCCTGCTAGTCTGGTTGATATGGGCATCCTGAGACAGTGTAGCCACTGCTTCATTCACATGGACAATCCTGTACAACTATCACCTAGGAAAACAATTCATGAAAGATGCAATTACATTAAGAACTTAGAATCCTTGCTGTCTCAATCACAAGACAGTACATCTGGCACTGAGAAGGTTGTCTGTGCAAACACTACAAACACCACACCTCTAACACCACACACACCTGTACAACACACTCCTACATATGCGGACATTCTCAACAAAAACATACCTAAACAAAATGCCTCCAAAGAAAATACACACATGCACATCACAACCCAAAGTACCAAGCACCACACATAGTACACATACTTGTGTCTCACAGTCTCTAATCCCAGCCACAAACCCAACATACTGGTCATAGGAGACTCTATCGTGAGGCACACAGATGTGATCCTCACCAGGATAGACAAGGAGAAAGTCATGGTAAATTGCTTGGCAGGTGCTAGAATCCACCATATTACACATGCATAGAAGTCTCTTAACAGATACTGTTATGCCTCTGGTATAGTCCTTGTTGGTGTGAATGACTTGAGATGTACCTCTCTGGACTGTATGAAGAGAGACATGATTGAGCTTGCTTAATATGTGTTCCAGGCAGCTATATGCCTAGCCTTAAGCAGCATCCTACTGTCACCCAGAATGATGCCTCAATACAAACAGAAAATGATTGACTTTAACAACTGGCTTAGTATCTGGTGTCATACCAAGGGGATCCAGTACCTGACAACCTGTGAGGACATGACTGACAGACCAAAATTATTTGCCAGGTCCTTCATCTGTCTCCCCTTGGCTTCAGGTTTCTGGCAAAGAATCTTGCTCCATCATAGTGCCTTTTTTAGCAAAGGCATGAGCACAAAATTACCAACGTGAAAAATTCTTCTAAATGAAATTTAAAGGTCATGCTGCTAAATGCTAGGAGTCTTACCATAAAACTATACTCACTGCAAAAATTCCTCACCCTGGAGGGTGCAGATATTTGTGCAGTCACTGAAACCTGGTTCAAAGCTGTGGAGAGCACCCCAGCCTTACCAGGTTACTCAGCCTACCATAACTTCAGACCTCAAATGGGGGGTTACAAAGCCAAAAGATGCGGAGTTTCAATATTTATCAAAGACATATACACATCCAGGCTTGTCAAACAGTATGACACACAGGAAGCACTCCAAGTACAGTTAACTGTTGACAAAACACCTATATAAATCATAGATAGCTACAGACCCCCAACCATGGCTAATAATGCCCACTCCACCTATCTGGACTTACTTGAATCCATCAAGATTCAATGCTCTACCCTGATCTTGGGTAACTTTAATTACCCAGTCATAGAGTGGAAGACCTATTCCAGCCCAAACATGAATGCCTAGAGATTCCTCAAATTTTTCAGTGCCAGTGCATTGGATCAGCTGGTTGATACTCCCATGAGTGGTGAAAATATCCTGGACCTGGTATTAACCAACATGAGCAGCCACTGTAGCACCCATACATTGTCATCTTCCTTGGTAAGATACAACCATAAAGTGATGATTTTCAAAGTCCCCATCTCCCCTGAGCCCCCCCCCCTTTTGTCAGGGTCAAACAAAAAAACATTTCCAAAGCTGACTACAGTCTCCTGAGAACAGGTATAAGCAGCTTCACAGTCACTGTCCTTTCATTTGGAATGAGAACTAATGTCCAAGCCTACACCAAAAAACTATATGAGCACCTACATAGCTGCATGGATTCAGCAATACCTGACAGGACCAAATCATCTTCCTCAAGGAGGAGTAAACCTGCCTGGTGCACAGCACCAATAAACAAACTATATAATAAAAGAAAATAATTGCTATCCAGGACCAAGAAGGAGCAGGTGCCAAGTTGGAAGCAATCTCTCCTTTGTCTGAACAAGCAAATAAAGTCACTGGTGAAATCCTCTAAGGCTAACTTCAACTCCTCCAAATTAACCACATCCACTAAGGACAATCACAAGACCTTCTTCACATACATCCACAGTCTCAAAGATAACACCTAAATCTGCTCTGAACTGGTGATCAAGAACACCACATGCACAAACGCCGTAGATATAACCAACCTGCTGGCTAACAGGTTCAGGGAAAACATCAACTCCTTGTCCCCCATCAGTAAACCAGAACATCCCCATCACCTGCCCCCATCCCCTCATTACCAGGGAGCAGTCCTTAATGTCCTCTCAAAGACATAAAATCCAGTCTCCATGGGACCTGATGACATCCCTGGCTGAATCGTACATGAACTCAGGCATGAGCTCTCAGCACCATTAGGCACCCTATTCAACCAAAGCCTGAACACCGGCTTCATCCCAGCCAAATGGAGGACAGTCACTGTCATCCCTGTACACAAAGGTGGAGCATCCACTGACCTAGGCAATTATAGGCCCATCAGCCTAACTAGTCTAATCTGCAAGGCCATGGAATGCATTATCACGGACCTTATAAAAAAGGACATTGGCAACCTCCAAATGCTTGAACCAAAAAAGTTTGGCCATGTCAAAGTGAGCTCATGTCTGTTAAACCTGGATGACTTCTTCAAAATAATCAACAAATCCATGGCTGAGGGGAGGGGAAGGCAGTTCACACTGCCTACCTTGACCTAGCCAAAGCCTTTGACACTATTCCCCATTCGGGCATAATAGACAAATTCTCCCTGCTAGGCATCAACCCATATGTTACCAGATGGGTAGCTAACTGGCTCACTGATAGAACCCACTCGGTCAAAATAGGGGATGTCACCTCTAGTAGTAGACCCGTAACAAGTGGCATATCCCAAGGATCCGTCTTGGTGCCTTTACTGTTTGGGATATACTTTTCTGAGGTGCAAACTAAAACCAGTGTTCTGTGGGTGACCAAGTTAGCAGATGACTCCAAGCTGGGTGCTCTATTAAATTCTCCTAGTGATGTGAAAATCCTCCAATAGGGCCTTACCCAAAGTAATGACTGGTGCCAGAAGCATGGCCTCAAACTTAATGCCAAGAAATGCATCATTATCACTTTTGGTGAAAAAGATGTCCCCGTGAATTACCACATTAATTACAAAGTGCTAAGAATGCAATCAGTCATGAGGGACTTGGGCACCCAGGTTGATAGCAACCTGATTTTTGACCACCATGTTGCCTCCTTTGTATGAAAGGCTTTCTACATGGCCCACCTCATAAGTAAGAGTATTTCATCCAGGAACAAGGACGTCATAACATCCCTGTACTCCTTCCTTATCAGACCTATCAAGCACAATGCACCCTTTGACATGTACAAGCCAAGCACATGTGGCAGTGGGCGAAATCACAGAGGTTCCTGACCAGGAAAATCCAGGGTCTCAAGCACCTGTCCTGTACAGATAGGCTAAAAGCCCTATCTCTTTATCAGTCTCATACAAACTGCTCAGAGGTGACCTGTGTCTAGCATACAAGCACATCTCAGACCCAGCCTTGATGGAGTTGCTGCATATCTGTAAGTCAAACTCCACTCATGCAACATGCATGCAAGGCCTCAACCTAGTCTCTGACATTAATAGAACTTTTTGGTGGGATATATTTGTATCACAAAGATTCCCCCATCTGTGGAATAGACTCCCTCTTCAAGTCAAGCAGAGTACATCACTAGCCCTCTTTAATGGGAACCTGGACAACTGGATGGGAAACAAAAAATACTCCCCTGGGATCCCACCTGTGTCCCTGCAGGATAGGGGAAACAGGTGTTGACTTTGGGTAATGTGGGCAAATTTCTTGGCTAGGCTTATAATGTTTTCTGGGCCAATAGCCTAATATCATCCTATGAACCTAGTAAATTGGGAAGGAGGTCTTCGCTACCACTGTGCAAGACACTTAGATACATAATACATACATAAACACACTTGCAGAGCACAACATCCATCCCCTTACCTAATCCTTATATAAGCCCTTAACTACAAACTACACCCTTAATGCTAAAACATTTGGTATATCTGACAGTTTGGCATTAACATTCCAAGTCCATACTTGCCTCCCTCAATCAATCTTCCTTTTTTCAACATCTGCAGGGCTCACCCACACATGCATTTAATGAAATGAACAAATACTGCACACTGTGAATCTGTCAACAACCTCAGTTTTCAAGAGAATGAAGGTAACCCATACACACACACACACACACACATATATATATATATATATATATATATATATATATATATATATATATAAATATATATATATATATATATATATATACTTATATATAGATATAGATATATACGCACACATACATATATGTATATATAGGTTTACTATTGGCATGCCAAAACCACACCGGTAGACATTTTAAAATGTCTACTCTAAATGTGGAATTCAGTATGCCATAAAGTAAACAAATCCAAAAATGAATACATCGACAACCATGGTTCGATGCATTCAACATAGCAGGAGGTGACATCATACACCTCCTGCTATAAACATTAATGTAATATTAGACTTTACAATCAACGGTAAGTTAATTCTACTCTCATGTGGGGGGGGGGGCTGCACCCCACCATGCCCCCTGCACATTAAATATACCAACTCCCAGATTGCACTTCAGTGAGGAAATGGGATAATTCCCTGTTCCTCATTGAACCACGATCACCCCTGTACAATGTCGAACCCAAATGCTTGACTGACACTACCTGTTCAGTGTACCATAGTCGATCGATTTGAGTTCGACATTCTGCCCACTTGGAAACTGCAAGTCAACCATATGCCGGTTGACTGACGCAGTTTCCAAGTTTTATTTGAAAACCATATACACATATATATATATATATATATATATATATATATATGTATATATATATATATATATATATACACACACACACACATATATATATATATATATATATATATATATATATATATATATATACACATATGCACACACACATATATATATATATATATATATATATATATATATATATATATATATATATATATATATCTATATATATCTATATATCTATATATAGATAGATCAAACAAATGTATAAGCACAGGTAACTCCAAAGGAATAAATGTCCCGCAGATGCTGTTATAAATATCAGAAGAATAAAATACAAGACAGTCTGTAGCATCGACAGGACAACCACGGCAGTAAATGTAATGTCAAACAGCAGTAGAAAACGTATATAAATGTCCGTATAAAATACTAAAATGCATATAAAAAACTTAAAACGTCAAACTGGCATAAAGTATGACTTTATTGACAAGAGTAAGCGCTTTCACCACAAGTTCTTCATCAGACTTACAGATTTCATTCAAACAAACATTTAAATACCAGGTGCTTAATCAAAAACATGACCTCACTTCCTTGAATGATCTACAGAATCTAATTAATAAAATATGTTGCTTAAAATTCTAAACATACATAAATAAACCTTTTTTAATTTAGAAAATCAAAATAAAACTAATACCAACAATCAACGTATAAAAAAATCAATGTATAAAGAATATATAAAAAATATATATCTATATTGTTAAGATACTATTGAAACCTGACAATTATAAGATTAATAAATACATATATGTAAATGTTGTAAAAACAATGAGACCGATAGCTTTAAACCCCCGCATATCCTACTATAAATACATTTCTACTACAAAATAATTATGTTTCATCTGATCATGTATAAAAAATATGTTCGTAAATTTATCAGAAAGCTTATAGTCTATCAAGAATTTATTGTAAAAAGTGTAACAGAAGCAGTCCTTAACTAAGAGTCCTTGAGAACAGTTTGACCTAAATTCATAATTCATGTAAAAACACTGATATTTATAATAATAAATCATAAATAAGTTAAAAAATCGTAAATGATTTAAAAAACAGGTCAAAGATAGTTATTATGTTAAAATAAAACCTAGTTTCCTACACGCCTTACGTCTTCTGTTAGATAAGACAGGTTTTAATGGAACTTTTTCACTTTTTCCCCTTAGGACTGCTTCTGCCTATCCGTATTTTTCTGAACAACCTGAGCAGCCTGTTAATACTATGGCCATTGACAGTGATGACCTACCTATAGTGAAGATTTTGGTTCATTATACCTCTAACATGCGTTCTGTTATGGATATCTTTAGGAAACATTGGGGCATTTTAATGCTTGATGATAATGTTAAAAAATTAGTGGGGAATGAACCCAGGTTTATATTTAAGAATAAAAGGAATCTTAAACAATTACTATGCCAACGTAATGTAGTACTTGGAAGTGATGACCAGAATAGGAATTTGGGTACGAAACCCTGTTTAAAGTGTAATCAATGCTCCTGCATAGATGATGAGAACATTTTTGTACATCCAGTCACCGATGTAGTATATCCTCTTATAATATCAGCGAACTGTCAGACACGTAATGTGATCTATCTTGCTAGGTGCATTAAATGCATGGCATTTTATATAGGGAAAACTAATAGAAGATTTAGAGAGAGAATTAGAGAGCACACCTACAATATAATGTTAGGTAATGTTCATTATGCCTTGGCTAAAGACATTAGAGCAACAGATTCCACACATCAGTTTAAATTTTCGGTATTACAGGTTATACATCCTAACATTCGAGGAGGTGATGTCACTAATTACACTGAACGCTGTGAGGTTAACTGGATCATTAAGTTCAGGGCTGATAGGAATCCAGGTTTGAATGAAAAAGTTTCATTAAAACCCGTCTTATCTAACAGAAGACGTAAGGCTTGTAGGAACTGATAGTCTGAAATTTCTTGGTTTTAGGTCTTATTTTAACATAATAACTATCTTTGACCTGTTTTTTTAAATCATTTATGATTTTTTAACTTATTTATGATTTATTATTAAAAATATCAGTGTTTTTACATGAATTATGAGTTTAGGTCAAACTGTTCTCATGGACTCTTAGTTAAGGACTGCTTCTGTTACACTTTTTACAATAAATTCTTGATAGACTATAAGTTTTCTGATAAATTTACGAACATATTTTTTATACATGATCAGATGAAGCATAATTATTTTGTAGTAGAAATGTATTTATTGAAGGATATGTTTTTTTTTTAAAGCTAAAGTAAAAAGGACCAAGGATGACCAGCAGAACTCGTACACAGGAGAAAAACGTTTAATCCAACCTGGTTTAGCGCTTTCAACTAGAGATACTAGTCTTCATCAGAACCATAAATGCCCATACCAAACAAGTTTATATAACAAGATTAATTAAAAAAGGCGCCAAAACATTTAAAGATATAATACATAAAGTGAATGCTCACTTATAAACAATACATACCATATAGACATAAAAACATATCACAAAGTGTCATTTAAATATGCATTAATTTTGATATAAAAAATATATATAAATTAAATTCTACATTTAATAAAATTCATTATGCTAGTAAATATATATGAATGTGATAATAAAATTTTTATATAAATAAAAATCCACACTTGTATAATGTTGTGATAAATTACTAATATCACTGCAGTCAGTAAAATATAAGGTGTACCTACACCATTACTGAGACAATACTAGAAATGGTTTTATACTAATTGAATCATTTAGTCCAGGGGCCCTAGTAGCATCCAACATAATCTGCCACTTGCTCTCTAAGGCTGATAGCTGCATTTTCCAATTTCCACTAAAAACAGAACTTTGTAAATGGTCGATAATGGCGAAACGGAAAGTATGTGCTTCACCATGTTCAAGCAAATGCCTGTAAAGGGCATTCCTGCTGTCTTTTTTCTGAATGCGGTAAAAATGCTCGTAAATACGTTTCTTAAGATTCCTTTCCGTTTTGCCCACATAATAGGCAGAACAGTTAGTGCACGTAGCCAGATATACCACTTTGGTGGTATTGCAATTCCCTGTCCTAAACTTAATAAATGTGTTGTTAATGTCCCTTAAACTAATATTTTTAACCACATTAATGTGTCTACACTGTTTGCAAGTGCCACATTTGGTGGTACCTCCAAAAATATCCCGTTGATCACTATCATTAATATTACTTTCTAAAATTCTCTTTAAATTCGCTCCTGTCTTATAGACTACCTTTGGCAGGGACCCAACTATATGTTCAAGCTTAGAAGCTAGAATAATATCCCAGTGTTGCTTTAATATATCCAATATGACATTTGTGTGAGGGGTGTAGGTTAATACACACACCCTCCGAAAAGTTTGATCGTCCTTTGCCTCTTTGTCTGGAATAACAGAATATTTTCCTAACAAAGGGGATATTTATTGCCCCATTCTTTTTGCACATATTTAGTAACATTATTAACCAAATGCAGCGGATAACCTCTATCCAGAAACAATTTTTTGATGTTTGCAATTTCAATAATCATAACATTTTCAGTGGAAGACATCCTCGCAGCACGGATGCATTGTCCCTTAACTATGTTAGTAAAAATGTGTGGAGGATGATTGCTGGTAAAATACAAATAGTCATTAGAAAAAGTAGGTTTGCGGTATAGTTTAGATGTAAACCCACTAGGCCCCAAACCAATGAGAACATCCAGAAATGGGATGTCACTATCACTAATGTTATGAGTAAATTTTAAAAATGTAGAAGAAGTATTAAGGAAGGACATAAATTCGTCCAACTTCTCAGCTGATTCTTGCCACAAAATAAAGATGTCATCCAGATATCGTCCATAAAATTTGATGTCCGCATAATAGGGGCTTTGAAACAAAATCTCCTCCTCCCACTCAACCATCACCAGATTTGCAAATATCGGAGCACATGAGGAGCCCATGGCCACCCCCTTAATTTGTTTGAAAAACTCCCCTTGGAACGTGATGTAATTATGTTCCAAGACCAGACCCATCATGTCACATAACAAACATATCCTGTCCCAACTAAAACCAGAGTATTTACGTAGACTGTTAGAAAAATATTCCTTTCCTAAATTGTTGGGAATACAGGAAAACAGATCCACAACGTCTATTGTAACCAGGGTAAGGTTGGTCTGCCAGTGGTCATGTGTGAGTTTTCCTAAAAAGCTCCAAGAATCCTTCAAAATTTGAGGTATAACTCCATAAATATGCTTAAGCTGGTGGTCGATCCATTTACCCAACTTGAAGGTTTTTGATCTGGACCCTGAAATAATCGGTCTAAAAGGAGGATAGTCCACAGATTTGTGGATTTTGGGGATCCCCACTATTTTCGCTAAAACCGGATGGTCATTTTTCAAATATGAGTAAGTCTCATTGGTAATTCTACTGTCAATGAGATATTCCTCTATGGCCAAATCAATACGATGGTGGCCTATGTTGATCTGATTAAGAGAAACTGTCTCATAAACCTCTGTCTGATGTAAGATGTCATATATCCTAGAGACATACTCATCGGAAGGAAAAAGGACAATCCCTCCACCCTTATCTGGTTTCATTATATGGACTTCCTTGTTCTTAACTATTTGCTTTAGACAATCTCTCTCAGCCTGGGTGAGATTGGTCTGAAAAGTGTTGTATAAGGACTGATTGTTTTTGATGTCCCTGTGTAATCTATACAAGTCTTGACAAACCAGTTTTTCAAAGTTGGCAATACTAGGATGGGAAGCCGGTATGAATACACTTTTCTTCTTGAGTATTTTGTCCGCTCTCTCATCTAATTGCTGGTCCTGATCATTAAAAGTAACAGCTAAATTTAAATTACGACAAAAAAGTTTGACCTGTTTAATGTTGTCCACTAAGTTGCTGCGAACCGTAGGAACAAATTTCATACCCTTGCACATAACTTTAATAAAGTGTTCGTTAACCTCCATGTCAGTGTAATTGTAAACACTGAAGCCTTCATAAGAGTTGAAAATACAAGAAGGCCCCTGTTGATGAACTGTGGTGCTCAACATGGTACTCTCCAGCATTTCATTCACATAACTAGAAGGCTTCAATGCAGCTGGGAGGTCAAGAATGTCTCCCTCAGCCTCAACACTGACATGGGTTTGGAATTCCTTAACTACCTCCTGTGGTGGTAACTGTGCCTGTCCGGTACTTGTTTGTAGGGGGCCTGTCCCTCTGAAAATCCCGGAAGGGAAGACTGGAATTAGCTCTACCCTGAACTGGCTCACTGTAACTAGTTTTATCCTGGTATTTAGGCCAAATATAAACCTTGTTGGTATTATATAAATTTAGGTCTCTACTTAACTTGTTACTTTTTCTTTCATAAATATTCTTAACTTTGCTATCCACCAATGTAAACTATTTCTTGAACAAATCACTCCATGTGTCATAATCAACATCCCCAACAATGGTCTCATACATGTTTTCGAGTTGTTCAACTAACAAGATACACTTTTCCTTGTGATGTTTTATGAGTAATTGCATGTATGAAACCCCAAAACTGTCGAAAAGTACATTGAATTCACGTTTCACAACATCATTATAAACTAGCCCCAGTGGAAGTTTGAAAAAACGGATACCTTTAGGAACAACCTTATTCTCTAAACAACAATTTAAATAGTCAATGTCCATTTTACTATTTATGTAGGCAAGAAGTTTCTTCCCAAAATCAAAAATAGTATCCTTAATAGTGTGAAAACTGTTTGCATTAGTGCCTGGAGCCGCATTTCTTAAATCAAAATCATTGTACTTGTCATGCAGAAACCGCTCCATTAATTCTCTTTCATTGTTCTTGTCAGCCAAAAACACGGGTTTGAATCCCTTAGTAACAACTGAATTAAATTTGTGAAGAAATTTAGAATCATGCTTCGGACTTGAATTATTATATAAAACAGTACCTTTATTGCCTCGTAAACAGTTCTGATTATTGTGGGCAACATCCTTAGTCTCTGGTGCAATTTTCGGCCTTGCCCCGTTGCGTTCCGCTTCCCTACGTGCCCTGGTTATACTGAAGTCAAACGTAAAGTCCTGGGCCGGTGTAAGACGCATGGGATCAAATTAATTTCTCGCTTCATCCAGAATAGTCCATTGCCCTTGTTCCTTGGGTGACAACACACCAGTATCAGGTAAATCGATAGTTCCTTGAACACCAGGACACGTTACAACTGTATTGCACAGAACTGCCGGAAAACCTCTTTCCGGCGTACATAACTGCTGTTTACAACGCTTACTATTACCCCGTAGGTTAGAAACTCCATGAGCTGCAGAGTCAAGTGTAGCATTGTCAGGTGAAACCATCGGAAAACCTTTTTCCGGTGTGTGTACCAGCTTTCTGCAACGCTCCCTTTTGCGTGTCTCCACTGATGTGTACAACTTCCTCCGTGTACTGCTACCAACCTCACTGCTGTTATTCACATCCTGTTCACTTGTCAACCGCTCAACTTCAAAACCCCGTAGGGGGCTTGTGGAGACTGAAGATTTATTCTGAGTAGCATGATTAGTTACTAAACCTGTAACCAATTCCATAAGTTTCTTTAGTTCACTTTGAACAGCAGTAACCTCTGCACGTAGCCCTAGGTATTCCTCCCGTGACAATAAAGGTCCGTTGGTATCCCCCTGCTCCTCCATTGCAACAAACAACTTTTAACAAGCGAACAGCAACTGATAAAGTAAAAAGGGCCAAGGATGACCAGCAGAACTCGTACACAGGAGAAAAACGTTTAATCCAACCTGGTTTAGCGCTTTCAACTAGAGATACTAGTCTTCATCAGAACCATAAATGCCCATACCAAACAAGTTTATATAACAAGATTAATTAAAAAAGGTGCCAAAACATTTAAAGATATAATACATAAAGTGAATGCTCACTTATAAACAATACATACCATATAGACATAAAAACATATCACAAAGTGTCATTTAAATATGCATTAATTTTGATATAAAAAATATATATAAATTAAATTCTACATTTAATAAAATTCATTATGCTAGTAAATATATATGAATGTGATAATAAAATTTTTATATAAATAAAAATCCACACTTGTATAATGTTGTGATAAATTACTAATATCACTGCAGTCAGTAAAATATAAGGTGTACCTACACCATTACTGAGACAATACTAGAAATGGTTTTATACTAATTGAATCATTTAGTCCAGGGGCCCTAGTAGCATCCAACATAATCTGCCACTTGCTCTCTAAGGCTGATAGCTGCATTTTCCAATTTCCACTAAAAACAGAACTTTGTAAATGGTCAATAATGGCGAAACGGAAAGTATGTGCTTCACCATGTTCAAGCAAATGCCTGTAAAGGGCATTCTTGCTGTCTTTTTTCTGAATGCGGTAAAAATGCTCGTAAATACGTTTCTTAAGATTCCTTTCCGTTTTGCCCACATAATAGGCAGAACAGTTAGTGCACGTAGCCAGATATACCACTTTGGTGGTATTGCAATTCCCTGTCCTAAACTTGATAAATGTGTTGTTAATGTCCCTTAAACTAATATTTTTAACCACATTAATGTGTCTACACTGTTTGCAAGTGCCACATTTGGTGGTACCTCCAAAAATATCCCGTTGATCACTATCATTAATATTACTTTCTAAAATTCTCTTTAAATCGATGAAGCGAGAAATGAATTTGATCCCATGCGTCTTACACCGGCCCAGGACTTTATGTTTGACTTCAGTATAACCAGGGCACGTAGGGAAGCGGAACGCAACGGGGCAAGGCCGAAAATTGCACCAGAGACTAAGGATGTTGCTCACAATAATCAGAACTGTTTACGAGGCAATAAAGGTACTGTTTTATATAATAATTCAAGTCCGAATCATGATTCTAAATTTCTTCACAAATTTAATTCAGTTGTTACTAAGGGATTCAAACCCGTGTTTTTGGCTGACAAGAACAATGAAAGAGAATTTATGGAGCGGTTTCTGCATGACAAGTACAACGATTTTGATTTAAGAAATGCGGCTCCAGGCACTAATGCAAACAGTTTTCACACTATTAAGGATACTATTTTTGATTTTGGGAAGAAACTTCTTGCCTACAAGAATAGTAAAATGGACATTGACTATTTAAATTGTTGTTTAGAGAATAAGGTTGTTCCTAAAGGTATCCGTTTTTTCAAACTTCCACTGGGGCTAGTTTATAATGATGTTGTGAAACGTGAATTCAATGTACTTTTCGACAGTTTTGGGGTTTCATACATGCAATTACTCATAAAACATCACAAGGAAAAGTGTATCTTGTCAGTTGAACAACTCGAAAACATGTATGAGACCATTGTTGGGGATGTTGATTATGACACATGGAGTGATTTGTTCAAGAAATAGTTTACATTGGTGGATAGCAAAGTTAAGAATATTTATGAAAGAAAAAGTAACAAGTTAAGTAGAGACCTAAATTTATATAATACCAACAAGGTTTATATTTGGCCTAAATACCAGGATAAAACTAGTTACAGTGAGCCAGTTCAGGGTAGAGCTAATTCCAGTCTTCCCTTCCGGGATTTTCAGAGGGACAGGCCCCCTACAAACAAGTACCCGGACAGGCACAGTTACCACCACAGGAGGTAGTTAAGGAATTCCAAACCCATGTCAGTGTTGAGGCTGAGGGAGACATTCTTGACCTCCCAGCTGCATTGAAGCCTTCTAGTTATGTGAATGAAATGCTGGAGAGTACCATGTTGAGCACCACAGTTCATCAACAGGGGCCTTCTTGTATTTTCAACTCTTATGAAGGCTTCAGTGTTTACAATTACACTGACATGGAGGTTAACGAACACTTTATTAAAGTTATGTGCAAGGGTATGAAATTTGTTCCTAAGGTTCGCAGCAACTTAGTGGACAACATTAAACAGGTCAAACTTTTTTGTCGTAATTTAAATTTAGCTGTTACTTTTAATGATCAGGACCAGCAATTAGATGAGAGAGCGGACAAAATACTCAAGAAGAAAAGTGTATTCATACCGGCTTCCCATCCTAGTATTGCCAACTTTGAAAAACTGGTTTGTCAAGACTTGTATAGATTACACAGGGACATCAAAAACAATCAGTCCTTATACAACACTTTTCAGACCAATCTCACCCAGGCTGAGAGAGATTGTCTAAAGCAAATAGTTAAGAACAAGGAAGTCTGTATAATGAAACCAGATAAGGGTGGAGGGATTGTCCTTTTTCCTTCCGATGAGTATGTCTCTAGGATATATGACATCTTACATCAGACAGAGGTTTATGAGACAGTTTCTCTTAATCAGATCAACATAGGCCACCATCGTATTGATTTGGCCATAGAGGAATATCTCATTGACAGTAGAATTACCAATGAGACTTACTCATATTTGAAAAATGACCATCCGGTTTTAGCGAAAATAGTTGGGATCCCCAAAATCCACAAATATGTGGACTATCCTCCTTTTAGACCGATTATTTCAGGGTCCAGATCAAAAACCTTCAAGTTGGGTAAATGGATCGACCACCAGCTTAAGCATATTTATGGAGTTATACCTCAAATTTTGAAGGATTCTTGGAGCTTTTTAGGAAAACTCACACATGACCACTGGCAGACCAACCTTATCCTGGTTACAATAGACGTTGTGGATCTGTTTTCCTGTATTCCCAACAATTTAGGGAAGGAATATTTTTCTAACAGTCTACGTAAATACTCTGGTTTTAGTTGGGACAGGATATGTTTGTTATGTGACATGATGGGTCTGGTCTTGGAACATAATTACATCACGTTCAAGGAGTTTTTCAAACAAATTAAGGGGGTGGCCATGGGCTCCTCATGTGCTCCGATATTTGCAAATCTGGTGATGGTTGAGTGGGAGGAGGAGATTTTGTTTCAAAGCCCCTATTATGCGGACATCAAATTTTATGGACGATATCTGGATGACATCTTTATTTTGTGGCAAGAATCAGCTGAGAAGTTGGACGAATTTATGTCCTTCCTTTATACTTCTTCTACATTTTTAAAATTTACTCATAACATTAGTGATAGTGACATCCCATTTCTGGATGTTCTCATTGGTTTGGGGCCTAGTGGGTTTACATCTAAACTATACCGCAAACCTACTTTTTCTAATGACTATTTGTATTTTACCAGCAATCATCCTCCACACATTTTTACTAACATAGTTAAGGGACAATGCATCCGTGCTGCGAGGATGTCTTCCACTGAAAATGTTATGATTATTGAAATTGCAAACATCAAAAAATTGTTTCTGGATAGAGGTTATCCGCTGCATTTGGTTAATAATGTTACTAAATATGTGCAAAAAGAATGGGGCAATAAATATCCCCCTTTGTTAGGAAAATATTCTGTTATTCCAGACAAAGAGGCAAAGGACGATCAAACTTTTCGGAGGGTGTGTGTATTAACCTACACCCCTCACACAAATGTCATATTGGATATATTAAAGCAACACTGGGATATTATTCTAGCTTCTAAGCTTGAACATATAGTTGGGTCCCTGCCAAAGGTAGTCTATAAGACAGGAGCGAATTTAAAGAGAATTTTAGAAAGTAATATTAATGATAGTGATCAACGGGATATTTTTGGAGGTACCACCAAATGTGGCACTTGCAAACAGTGTAGACACATTAATGTGGTTAAAAATATTAGTTTAAGGGACATTAACAACACATTTATTAAGTTTAGGACAGGGAATTGCAATACCACCAAAGTGGTATATCTGGCTACGTGCACTAACTGTTCTGCCCATTAATGTGGGCAAAACGGAAAGGAATCTTAAGAAACGTATTTACGAGCATTTTTACCACATTCAGAAAAAAGACAGCAAGAATGCCCTTTACAGGCATTTGCTTGAACATGGTGAAGCACATACTTTCCGTTTCGCCATTATTGACCATTTACAAAGTTCTGTTTTTAGTGGAAATTGGAAAATGCAGCTATCAGCCTTAGAGAGCAAGTGGCAGATTATGTTGGATGCTACTAGGGCCCCTGGACTAAATGATTCAATTAGTATAAAACCATTTCTAGTATTGTCTCAGTAATGGTGTAGGTACACCTTATATTTTACTGACTGCAGTGATATTAGTAATTTATCACAACATTATACAAGTGTGGATTTTTATTTATATAAAAATTTTATTATCACATTCATATATATTTACTAGCATAATGAATTTTATTAAATGTAGAATTTAATTTATATATATTTTTTATATCAAAATTAATGCATATTTAAATGACACTTTGTGATATGTTTTTATGTCTATATGGTATGTATTGTTTATAAGTGAGCATTCACTTTATGTATTATATCTTTAAATGTTTTGGCGCCTTTTTTAATTAATCTTGTTATATAAACTTGTTTGGTATGGGCATTTATGGTTCTGATGAAGACTAGTATCTCTAGTTGAAAGCGCTAAACCAGGTTGGATTAAACGTTTTTCTCCTGTGTACGAGTTCTGCTGGTCATCCTTGGTCCTTTTTACTTTATCAGTTGCTGTTCGTTTGTTAAAAGTTTTTTTTAAAGCTATCGGTCTTACTGTTTTTACAACATACACGTATATGTATTTATTTATCTCATAACTGTCAGGTTTCAATAGTATCTTAACAATATAGATATATATTTTTTATATATTCTTTATACGTTGATTGTTGGTATTAGTTTTATTTTGATTTTCTAAATTACAAAAGGTTTATTTATGTATGTTTAGAATTTTAAGCAACGTATTTTATTAATTAGATTCTGTAGATCATTCAAGGAAGTGAGGTCATGTTTTTGATTAAGCACCTGGTATTTAAATGTTTGTTTGAATGAAATTTGTAAGTCTGATGAAGCCCTTGTGGTGAAAGTGCTTACTCTTGTCAATAAAGTCGTACGCTATGCCAGTTTGACATTTTAAGCTTTTTATATGCATTTTAGTATTTTATACGGACATTTATATACGTTTTCTACTGGTGTTTGACATTACATTTACTGCCGTGGTTGCCCTGTCGATGCTACAGACTGTCTTATATATATATATATATATATATATATATATATATATATATATATATATATATGTCTACTTCAGATGATCAAAGTTTCTAAACCTTGAACATTATATGAACAAGGACAAGATGACTGAAGTTTTGAAGCTTTGAACATCCAATTAAAAAAAGAAAAAGAGAAAAAAAAGTTTTCTTTTATGTTTTTGCAGGGGGGCAAGCCCTTCAGCACCACCCACACTCCCTGCTACTTACATATAACAACTCTGAGATCTCAATACAGCAAGGAAAATGGTAAGTTTTCCATTCAAATCTATACAATGATCTCTATTCAGAACGTTCAACGTTTTAAAACTTCGATCATCTGGTCCTCGGTCATTTGAAGCTTCAATCATCTGAATGGGACCCATATACCTATCTGTCTGTATTATAGATAGAGAGAGAGAGAAAGAGAGAGAGAGAGGTGAGGAATATGATATGGCATAGCTGTATACAGCCTGCATCTTGTGCAAGATTCAGTAGCTTCATTATAAGAAGAAGTTAAGAGAGAAGACTGGAGTAGTGTGAGTTTGTTTTGAATCTTTACAAAGTAAATCATCCAAAAGCAGTAAACTTTCTGTCAAGTAATAACTTTAAGGATATATGCCACACCAATCCATATAAATATAGGCTATGCTTTTCCTCACGGATTATATAACAAGCAACTAGCTATGAATCACTTGAGTGTCCTGGGCAGAGAGTCACTTAAATGTATTTTCTATCAGTATTTGAAGATAGCTATCACACACATGGCTGGATTTTCCACAGTTTAAACATTTGTGGTAGATGGGAAATTTTCCCAATATCTTTTAAAATTATTTTCTGAAGCTTTCAACTGGTTAACTGCCATTCCATGTTTTTTTTTTGTTTGTTTTGTTTTGGAAAAGCATGATAGCGTGATGACATTTAATTAGGTTCTTCCAGGATTATATCAATGGTGTTATAGTAAAGCATTGTATTTAATATCTTATAACAGGAACATACTAAATAAAACATTTAACAGCTTGATTAATATATACCTTCTTACTCATGCATTTATGTTTATTTAGTTAGCTGTTTATTTTTTGTTTATGACATTTCTGTGTTATTAGGTCTTAACTCATTCACTGTAATGCATTCAAAAAAATGTCAGCTTATAAGTCATAGCAAGTTATCAATGCAACTAGCATTCACTGTTGCTCAACAATATGAGAATAAAATTAACAAAGCTGCAAACATAATCCAGATTCAAGAGTGAAAATGTTGCAGTCACATTAAAGCATTTAGCAAGCTGACAAATGCAGACTCTATATTCAATAATTCATAACTGACGACAAGCTGCAGTTCAAATGCATATCCAGTATGGCTTGCAGTCTTTTACTTTCCTAGAAGCATCACAGACATTTTGCATATAAAATGTAGGCTACCATTTTTAAATTAATGAATTCTGCTTAATAAATTGAAACAATTTCTAAATTGACTTGCGCTATGCAGATCTTGTTTAGTCTCAGGTTTAAGAAGTTAAGACCACTATTGTTTAATTCCTGGAATGAGATGAGCAATTGGCCATTTAACAGATTTCAAAATTACTACAGCATTTTAAATTACATTTAATTAACTAACTTGCTCAAGCTGACTGATGGTATGCATGCATGGCAGGTGCCCTGAAGCTTTGGTAGCTGTCTGGCTGTTATATCCTATGCGGGATATAACCCAAATGGCTAAGTCTACTGCAGCAGTGATCAGTATGATGGACATCACTTCTTCTGGATGCTAATTGTTTGTTGCCCTCATTGAAATGGATAACTTCAGATATCCTGACTGAGAAGCTCCACTTCTAAAATGTGACAATAAGGAGTATAAAAGAGGCTCATAGCAAGGAGCCTGTTCTCTACTCATGTTACAGAATTGCTTCCAGGGCATGTAGTTTACTTTATTTATTGGAAACTTCCAAATAAAGTCCAGCAGTAAAAGTTGCAGAATGCTACTGATGAAAGTAAGGCCATATACTGAGAGTAACCATAAAAATAAATATTCCCGACCTAGTGAATCAAATTCCTTATTTTATTTGTTGGCAATGAATTTGTTTGTTGTTCTTCCGATGTATCCACAGTGGACACTGAAAGTAATTGCACATGACATTGTAGCTCCTGCTGGTTTACCTATGTTTGGCGAAGTCACAACACAGCAAGTTATGCTTGAATTTTTTTTAATCAATAGTTGTAGCTCTAAAACACTCAAAAAATCATTATTTTTGAAGGGGCAAGCCATGTGCTTTGAGCATGTGGGTTGCTTGACCTCTCATCTCTTTATTTATAGATACCAACTATAAGTTTGTCTAATAGTGAAAACAAAGGAAAAGCACCATTGTGTTGTATTGCTGCTTCATGCACAGTAATCCATTACAGTTTTTTTAAAAAAGCAGTAAAATAAAATCACAAAAACACTTCTCATAGTAATTTCGTCAGACAGCAGGCAAAACCTTTCTGCCAATGGAGATATCTACCCTTAGTTAATAGTCCCCTTCAACTGAGCAATAGCTTATTTACTTCTTCTGTCAATAAAACTGTCATCTATGAATTTATGCTGAAGTAAACATTTTTCAAACTACAGTATAGTTGGTTATGATACAACCTTGCATAAATGTATAAACTGCCATTGCCCTAGGCAGTTATGACTTTTGCATTTAGTGTATAGCCTTCAAAATAAACTGACTTTCAATAACACTATTTTAATTTTTAAAGGAATAAAAGTTATTTCATATTTTATTCTATCCTGCAGTTTTTTAAAAAAAAGCAGCCTTAGGTGATATGCTAATGTTATTTAATTTCAACATTGTTTTCATAGCTTTTTTGATATTGTAATACGTTAGGATACTTTTTATTTCTTTAAGATGTACATACATTGTTTAAACTGTTTTACAGCTATTTTGCTGTTTTCAGCAATTTGAGATCTTAGATGCAATGACCTTAATGCCCAGGAAAAGATGCACAGGGCCATTTGATTATGACTCTATCAAGGTAATTGTTACATTTCAGTTCAGCACAAATGTCAGAGTACAATTCTGTCTGTAGAATCAGTTTCATTATTTCTATATTCAAGGCACACTTTTAATTGACTAAAGTTTCAGATGTGAACACTCTCTATGACAAATAATTTTGGAAGCCTGGCTTGCAATACATGTTGATTTCCAGCCGTACCTTTCCAGTTGGAAATTTCTGAATCTTCTTTTCCCATGCTTTCACCTTTTTTGCTTTTTTAATTGAATTTTCCTTCCCACATAACTATTTCCTTTGTGCCTGTGATTTGCATACCTCATATGGCTTGATGATTTGTTCAGGCAACTGCACCGTTCTTCCACATCATCATTTCTGTATAGTACTCCCTTTAGCCCTTAGGGAAAACATAGGAGCCTTTGAGCTATTTTACAGTTACAGTTCAGTGTAGTTTCTCATCTTGTTTTGAAGGACTGCAGAAGTCAGCAATATTGTTAAATATGTGACAAATTACACAATTTAAATGTAACAGCAAAGACATACAGATGTATGCTTTAATATGTAACATGCACTGTGTTCTAAATAAGCATTATAAAGAATCTGAAAATGTCTACATTGACTAACGTTGCAGCTTGATGTTTTTATATTGTTTCCAGCTATTTCTGCACTGGGATGTTTCTACATAACTTTATTAATGATTTAAATAGACATGCAGTTTTAATTAATACAAAGCAAACAATACCTGTTTTCAGGATGACCTAAAAACTATCACGTCTGGCTGCTTTTTAAAAGACATGCATAGAATGAGATAGTATACAGTTGATTCAAGCAAAGCACAGAAGCGCAAGGCATAACTTCTTTACAGCTTGTTTCCTTACTGCCATGTGTAAAACTGTACAGAAGACAAAACTGAAGAAAATAAAAGAGTAACATAAATACTTTCAGTCAAAATGCAGGATACAAATTAATATTTAAAACACTGCTGGTAAACATATAAAATGTAATACACGACATCTACTTAAAAACAGGAAAGTACAGTAGAGCATTGTAGATACGTTTTGATAAAAATGTGCAATGCCCTACAATGTTCTAAAAGATAAGTGGACCACATACCTAATGCAACATATCCAGTTTTATTATGGTCACATTGCTGAGGTCATTAGAAGATTTATGTATACGCACACACACACACACACACACACACACACACACACACACACACACACACACACACACACACACACACACACACACACACACACACACACACACAGGTCTATATTATAACATTGAATTTTATAAAGTTTGAATGTTATAATATCGAACCAGTTTTGTCGAATGCTGAAAACAGCAAAGGTGCAGAACACCGAATTCTTTCTTAGGGAAAGAATTTGGTGGGCCATTGCTGTGGCTTCGCTGTTTTCAGCATTCAATATGTTGGAACGTTACGGGTCAGGTTCAGGTAAGTGTGCGATTGTGTGTAGGTTAGGGTTAGGGGCGGGTTAGGTGAGTTAGGGTTAGGGAGCAGGCAGGTAAGTGTGCGGTCATGTGGACGTTAGGGTTAGGGTGCAGGTCAGGTAAGTGTGCGATTGTGTGTAGGTTAGGGTTAGGGGGTGGGTTAGGTGAGTTAGGGCTAGGGCGTGGGTGAGGTGAGTATGCGATAGTGATGGACCTTAGGGTTAGGGTTTGCTTAAGGTAAGTGGATAGCTAGTAGTGTATGTAAAGTTTAGTTCAGGTTTAGGTGTAGAATTTTAAGTGTATGTGTGTGGATTGCTGTTTTTTGTGTGTGTTTGTATTGTGTGTATGTTTCTCGGAATAGCAATTTTTTCCCTGGGCAAAAAAAAAATCAGTATTCTGACTGTTCTATGTTTGCGGATTTCGGTGTTTAGAGTTCGATATTATAACATTCGATGTTTACGAACTTCGATGTTATAATATAGATCCCACACACACACACACACACACCCACACACACGCACACACACGCACACACACGCACACACACATGCACACACGCACACACACACACACACACACACACACACACACACACACACACACACACACACACACACACACACACACACACACACACATACAGAGATACAGAAAATTTTTGACAACTCACTTTATCCGTTTTAGGATGGGGAATGTCATATTCTATCCTAGCAGCCAAAGGGTACAAAGTTTTCATGCATATTTTGGACTTGCTGCTGGTCTGTGACAGAATGCAAACACATTCTTACTCTCACTTGATCTGCACACTAATAGGAAGTTTGGAAAATCACCAACCGACCTACTACATATCTTTTGGATTTAAGTGGAATCAGGATCATTCCAAAGAAGTCTTTGGCAAAATAGGGAGAACATGTAGACCTCATACAAAACAAAATTGTTCTAGGAATAAAACTGGAAATTGTCCTGCTATGAGGCAGCAAAGCTACTCATTTGCCCAGTTTGCTGCTCCCTGTGCTAGTGTGCCATACTATATATATATATATATATATATATATATATATATATATATATATATATAAATGGTTTACTATCATAAATTCGAAAATAAAAACAAAATGTGTACCTAACTTCGAATTTTAACATCGGAAATGAACATTTCCATATGCACCTAATGTCAAAAACAGCTGTTAATTGTTGAAAATGTCGCTCGCGACATTTTCGACAATTAACACTCCACCTTCCCTTAACTCCCTACCTAACTAGCCTACACTCACATCTATGCAGGGGGGCAAGCCCCCCTGCACCCCCCACACCCCCCCTAACTTAATATTCCAACTCCGAGATCGCTCTACAATGAGGAAAGGGATGTATTTCCCTAACCGCACTGTACCGCAATCCCCTTACATGAGCGAACGTTATAATTGCGAATGCACAGTCCATTCGCAATGATAACGTTTGCTCACATCACCTGCCGAACTATGACGTATTCGAACATATGTTGTTCGAATACTTTATAGCCGTGGAATTGCACGTCGGCATTTTCATAGTAAACCTATATAAATATATATATATATATATCTGTGAGCATATGAAATGCTGAAAGAACACCACGGCTATGAAAACCAAAAACAGTTTATTCACTCAATATGGACAAGCGCGTTCACGTAACTAAAGTACGCTTCTTCAGATCCTTGATTAGAATACAAAAAACTACAAACATTTATATCCATTTACATGACCATAAACAATTAAGCAATTAATAAATAATCATCATTTAAAAGGGAAATCCCTATTTCAACTACTTTAGGGAACGTGCATCTAAAACTGACTTGATATTAATGTTACTGTTTAGTCCTGGAATTAAATATGCCCTTAATCTAAAAATCCACTTCAGTTCTGTTCTTAATAAATAATTATTATTATCCCCCTCCCTTAAATTGGTTTTGACCTGCTGCAATATTCTAAAGTTAAAACTATGCCCTTCCTGTTCTATAATGTGTTTCGCTAGAGCATTTTGTGAATTTCTGTTCCTAATATCATAATTGTGTTGGTAGATTCTATCTCTTAAACGTTTTATGGTTTTTCCTACATAAAAACTTCTACAACTATTACAGCAGGCAAGATAAATAATATTAACACTGTCACATGTTCCATGAAACCTTGGTTCAAAGACAAAATCAATACAAGGATGCAGAAATATCTGCTCCTTACTTATTAGTTGGCACAAATTACATTTCCCACATGGATAACTCCCACAATAGATGTTACTATATCTTCTCTCTTATAATTTGTTCCACATAATAATCGCTTTAAATTTTTGCTGTTTCTATAGGCAAAGCTCGGTTTTTCACCTATAATATTTCTGGTTTCATCTTCTACTGTCAAAACCTGCCAGTTCCTTTTTATTATATTTGTTACTACCCCATTATCTATAGTAAAGTTCATGTTAAACCTTAGTTTACATTCCTTATTTTCTCTATCTCCCTTACTGATATTATGGGTGCATTTTGTCTCACTATCTTCACATTCTAAATTTTCTTTTATTTTCTTTATATCTTTCTCCTTATAACCTCTTCCTACTAATAAATTTTCCAACTTTATCATTTCCTTCTGTTTATCATGGGGAGAGCTGCATATTCTTTTTACTCTCTTCATTTGTCCCTTAGTTATATTTTTAAATACATGGCTTGGATGCATACTATGACATTCCAAAATACTATTTTTCCAACTATCCTTACGATACAAAGTAGTATTTATTTGTCCATCCAAGTCCCTATATATTGTCACATCCAAAAAATCAATTTTATTATATGAACAATTCATTGTAAATCTCAAGAAGGATGTTGTTGATTCTAAATATATTATGTATTCTTTCAGTGAAACTATATCACCTTCCCAAAAGATAAGGATGTCATCAACAAAACGTTTAAAAAATATGACATTCTTACTGAAGGGATGTTCTGTTAGAAATTGTTTTTCCCAGGAGTATACAACTAAATTTGCATATGAATTAGCACACAATGTTCCCATCGCCACTCCCCATTGTTGCAAAAATAATTGTTTGTCAAATAAAAATACATTGTTCGAAAGTACCATATCTAAAAGGGAGCAAATCAATACAATTTCATTATTTTCCATTCTTCTCATCCTGAGTATATCCTTTATTCATTAGGAATTACAGTAAATAAACTTTGTACATCTAGCATAACCATTAAACATTTTTTCTTACTTAACACCATCATCTTCTCATTTAGAAATTGCAAAAGGTCTGTAGTATCTTTAAGTATATTGGAAATTTCCCTCACTATAGCTCCCAGTTTACTTTCTACATACAAAGAAACAGGTTCTGTTAACCATCCTCCACCATCTACTATTGGTCTCAAGGGTGGTTTTAACAAAGATTTATGTATTTTGGGTAAGCCCTTTATACAAGGTATTACAGGCTTTTCAACTAATAAAAAATTATATAACTGTTCATCTATCTGTCTAGTCATAAGTAGATTGTATAAATTATCTTTCACACTTTTAATAATAGTGACAAAATCACATTGTTGTAGTGGTTTATAAACAGTGTCATCACTTAACATACGATGCATAGAATCAACATATTCATCCGTATTCATCACAACTATTGCTCCGCCCTTATCGGTGGGTCTAATACTTATAGTTGCATTATTCTGTAGCGACATCATTGCCATTCTCTCTTCTTTAGTGATGTTATTAAAGCCACTTCCCCTTGTTCCATAAAGTTTATCATAAATGTCCCTCTCGCACATTTTTTTGAACGGTTCAACATGTGTAGGTGGTTTTGGTGTAAAATTACTTTTTTTCTTAAACGAGTTGTCACATAGACGTTTTTCACCAGAATCTTTAAACAGCAATTTCAGAGACAAATTACGACCAAACAATCTTAAGTCTGTTAACAAATCACTCACATTCACTCTTGTAGTAGGAATGAATGTGAGTCCTTTATTCAAGATACGTCTCTCATACTCATTTAACATATAATCAGATAAATTGACAACTAGGCCCATTACCGTCTCGCCCTTCGGCTCACGTTCTCCATCTCCATTGAGTTCTTTCTCTTCCTTCTCCCTCTGCTCTCCGACCGTTGTTGGTATATTCTTTGCCTGACTGGTAGCGGTAAAAAACGCTCTATAGTATGCAGTGCAATATGTTTCGGTCTAGCTCCCATTTCTGTTTGGCACCTTGCTTCCTGGTTAGGGGGAGGAGTAAAATTTGCTCACTTTACCATCCAATTCGGATACAGTCTCTCAAGCAAATTCTACTCCTCCCCCTAACCAGGAAGCAAGGCGCCAAACGGAAATGGGAACTAGACCGAAACATATTGCACCGCATACTATAGAGCATTTTTTACCGCTACCAGTCAGGCAAAGAATATACCAACAATGGTCGGAGAGCAGAGGGAGAAGGAAGAGAAAGAACTCAATGGAGATGGAGAACGTGAGCCGAAGGGCGAGACGGTAATGGGCCTAGTTGTCAATTTATCTGATTATACGTTAAATGAGTATGAGAGACGTATCTTGAATAAAGGACTCACATTCATTCCTACTACAAGAGTGAATGTGAGTGATTTGTTAACAGACTTAAGATTGTTTGGTCGTAATTTGTCTCTGAAATTGCTGTTTAAAGATTCTGGTGAAAAACGTCTATGTGACAACTCATTTAAGAAAAAAAGTAATTTTACACCGAAACCACCTACACATGTTGAACTGTTCATAAAAATGTGCGAGAGGGACATTTATGATAAACTTTATGGAACAAGGGGAAGTGGCTTTAATAACATCACTAAAGAAGAGAGAATGGCAATGATGTCACTACAGAAGAATGCAACTATAAGTATTAGACCCGCCGATAAGGGCGGAGCAATAGTTGTGATGAATACGGATGAATATGTTGATTTTATGCATCATATGTTAAGTGATGACACTGTTTATAAACCACTACAACAATGTGATTTTGTCACTATTATTAAAAGTGTGAAAGATAATTTATACAATCTACTTATGACTAGACAGATAGATGAACAGTTATATAATTTTTTATTAGTTGAAAAGCCTGTAATACCTTGTATAAAGGGCTTACCCAAAATACATAAATCTTTGTTAAAACCACCCTTGAGACCAATAGTAGATGGTGGAGGTTGGTTAACAGAACCTGTTTCTTTGTATGTAGAAAGTAAACTGGGAGTTATAGTGAGGGAAATTCCCAATATACTTAAAGATACTACAGACCTTTTACAATTTCTAAATGAGAAGATGATGGTGTTAAGTAAGAAAAAATTTTTAATGGTTACGCTAGATGTACAAAGTTTATTTACTGTAATTCCTAATGAATACGGGATAGAAGCAATAAGGGATATAGTCAGGATGAGAAGAATGGAAAATAATGAAATTGTATTGATTTGTTCCCTTTTAGATATGGTACTTTCGAACAATGTATTTTTATTTGACAAACAATTATTTTTGCAACAATGGGGCGTGGCGATGGGAACATTGTGTGCTAATTCATATGCAAATTTAGTTGTATACTCCTGGGAAAAACAATTTCTAACAGAACATCCCTTCAGTAAGAATGTCATATTTTTTAAACGTTTTGTTGATGACATCCTTATCTTTTGGGAAGGTGATATAGTTTCACTGAAAGAATACATAATATATTTAGAATCAACAACATCCTTCTTGAGATTTACAATGAATTGTTCATATAATAAAATTGATTTTTTTGGATGTGACAATATATAGGGACTTGGATGGACAAATAAATACTACTTTGTATCGTAAGGATAGTTGGAAAAATAGTATTTTGGAACGTCATAGTATGCATTCAAGCCATGTGTTTAAAAATATAACTAAGGGACAAATGAAGAGAGTAAAAAGAATTTGCAGCTCTCCCCATGATAAACAGAAGGAAATGATAAAGTTGGAAAATCTGTTAGTAGGAAGAGGTTATAAGGAGAAAGATATAAAGAAAATAAAAGAAAATTTAGAATGTGAAGATAGTGAGACAAAACACACCCATAATATCAGTAAGGGAGATAGAGAAAATAAGGAATGTAAACTAAGGTTTAACATAAACTTTACTGTAGACAATGGGGTAGTAACAAATATAATAAAAAGGAACTGGCAGGTTTTGACAGTAGATGATGAAACCAGAAATATTATAGGGGAAAAACCGAGCTTTGCCTATAGAAACAGCAAAAATTTTAAGCGATTATTATGTGGAACAAAATATAGGAGAGAAGATATAGTAACATCTAGCGAATATTGTGTGACTTATCCATGTGGGAAATGTAATATGTGCCAACTAATAAGTAAGGAGCAGATATTTCAGCATCCTTGTATTGATTTTGTCTTTGAACCAAGGTTTCATGGAACATGTGACAGTGTTAATATTATTTATCTTGCTTGCTGTAATAGTTGTAGAAGTTTTTATGTAGGAAAAACCATAAAACGTTTAAGAGATAGAATCTACCAACACAATTATGATATTAGGAACAGAAATTCACAAAATGCTCTAGCGAAACACATTATAGAACAGGAAGGGCATAGTTTTAACTTTAGAATATTGCAGCAGGTCAAAACCAATTTAAGGAAGGGGGGTAATAATAATTATTTATTAAGAACAGAATTGAAGTGGATTTTTAGATTAAGGGCATATTTAATTCCAGGACTAAACAGTAACATTAATATCAAGTCAGTTTTAGATGCACGTTCCCTAAAGTAGTTGAAATAGGGATTTCCCTTTTAAATGATGATTATTTATTAATTGCTTGATTGTTTATGGTCATGTGAATGGATATAAATGTTTGTAGTTTTTTGTATTCTAATCAAGGATCTGAAAAAGTGTACTTTAGTTACGTGAAAGCACTTGTCCATATTGAGTGAATAAACTGTTTTTGGTTTTCATAGCCGTGGTGTTCTTTCAGCGTTTTATATGCTCACAGATTTTATTTTTAAGCTGCTAGAACTTTGGTTGGTGACTGTCATTTTGTATCTCATATATATTTACATATATATATATATATATATATATATATATATATATATATATATACATATAAATATATATGTATTCACTATACCATCTCGAAATACTGAAATGTCGAATTTCAGTATTTTGAGACTGAATAGTCGAAAACCCACATACACAAAAACCCACAGTCATGAATACTACAATTGCGACTAATCACACACACATGCAAACCAGGGCATAATCACACACACACATAAACACACACACACACACACACACACACACACACACACACACACACACACACACACATACACCTACCAAACTAAACAAATATAACAACACACACAAACACACTTAACCTACTTATAAGCAGGGGGCAAGCCCCCCTGTACCCCCTACACACCCCCTACTTATATATTCTAACCCCGAGGTCACACTAAACACACAAACTCACAACAAACTCCACCGCACACACTCACACATGCTAAAATCCCTACCCATTATCCTCAAACACACAACAATTACCTGAAACCCTGGATAAATCCACAAACCGCACCACATGTCACGAACGTGACACCACGATAGCGGCTGATTCGACATTTGGGGATTCGGCATAGTGTAGTTTCGGTTAATTGCACTTTCCACTATTCGGTCTCGAAGTACTGAATTTCGACATTTCAGTACGTCGAGATTGTCTAGTGTATCCGTCAATATATATATATATATATATATATATATATATATATATATAGATAGATAGATATAGATAGATAGATAGATAGATAGATAGATATATCCAGTACGGTGGCACTTTGTGCAGCAGTTAACATTGTCACCTTACAGCAAGAGATTCTCCAGTTTGATTCTTAGCTGGGGTGCCTTCTGTGTGGAGTCTACATGTCCTTCCTGTGTTCATGTGGATTTTGTCTGGCTACTCCGGTTTCTTCCCACATTCAAAAGACATGCATCTGGAGCATTTCTCCTTGGGCCTCTGCTGAAAATAGGCCCTGCCTATTTAGACATTCATGGTCAACAAATGTTAAATAAATAAATAAATAAATAAATATATAAAGATATATATATATATATATATATATATATATATATATATATATGTATATACATATGTGTGTGTGTGTATATATTTTAGACAGATATAGCATAAGTGTCTGTACTATGAGACTGAGGAAAGCAATCTCTGTAAGTCCATATCACTGCTGACTGAATCATAAAAATCAAATAAACTGGTAAGGTTGCACCTATTTTTTTAAACACATGCTGAGACACGACACATAGTGGCCTAGTTTGACCATTTGCCTCCATGACTGCCAAAAGGCAGCTTTCAAAACTATTTCATAACAAGCCAATGAGTCTATAATTAGACATCATTTCAAATATACCCCCTCACCTCTGCCACACACAGACTGGCACAACAATGAACATTCTCCATTTCTCTTGTACAAAACCAGTTGTTATTAATAGATTAAACTGAGTGTAAGGCTAAATTTAATACCCACTACTGTGGAAGTCTAAAATCATCCTTAAATGGTGCCTTGGTCTGGGTTGTTATCATTCCTAATTCTAAACAGTGATTTTAATATCATTTATTTAGCAAATAGTGAAACTTCAGTCACAGTGTTAACAGTTGTTATGCAATAAACCTAATTATTAAACAGACCTAGTTTACCTATGCTGAAGAAGTACTAGATAAATTTATTATAGCAATAACCCACGCCTGGGTGTGGGTAATGCTGGATTTACCTACGGTTGGCGTGGTTTGGTCCCGAGGGCGAAGCCCGGACCAAACAAAGACAACCGTGGGTAAATCCAGCATTACCACCAGGCGTGGTTATTATATTAATGACATTATTTAAGAAAGGAAAAATTACTTTTCTTAAATAATGGCATTGTATAATGCCTCTTTGCTGCCCTTCCGCAGCTGTCTGGTGTTCATGGCAGTTCTGATGTACTGCGCATGCCTACGCAGTACATCAGAGCTGTGGGCAAAAGCAACGGAGAAGCAAGATCTCCATTGCTTTTTACTGTCTCGCTATGTTAAATGGGTTTAACATGGCGAGACCTTTAAAATAAGCAACGGAGATCTCCGTTGCTTATTTAAAGCTGTCTCGCTATGTTAAACTCATTTAACATAGCGAAAGGTTTAAAAGCAACGGAGATCGCAAGATCTCCGTTGCTTTACATGTGTCGCTATGTTAAAGGAGTTTAACATAGCGAGACAGCTTTAAAAAAAGCAACGGAGATCTCCATTGCTTTTTTTAAATCTGTGTCGCTATGTTAAACTCTTTTAACATAGCGAGACAGTGTTTTATACTAACGGAAAAAGTCCGGGCGACCGGACCTTTTTCCGTTAGTATATTGAGGGATTTACAACGGGCACGCTGGTTGGGCTGGCCAATCAGCGTGCACGTTTTAGATTAGGCATTGTATAATAGCCAGTTCTAAATCTTCCTATATAAGTTTACAGTCACATAAAATGCGTCCAATTCCATTTGGCTTCCTCCTCTTCTTATTTGTCACATAAGAAAATAATTTTTTACAATTTCCACGTTCACAATCCGAGTTCTTATAATCTGCTTTAGCTAATTTTTTATTACATTTTATTAGCATGATTGCAATCTTTTCCTGTTGAAATGTACTTTCCTTTGCCTTCTTAAAATAGAAAATTCCTTTCTCTTTGCCTTCAGTAACTGAGAGCGAGATGTATGTCATCACGGAGGATTGATATTACACTTCTATGACCTAATAGGGAATTTACTCTTATTTATTGTATTTGAGCATAAACATTCAAATAAAACACATCTAGAAGATTATTCATAATCTATGTTATTCTGCAATTTGAATTAAACTACTTCTGAAATTAAGTCCCCACTAAGTAATTTAATTCTGTCATATCACATTTTATACTGAGGCATGACAATTTGTTCGTTCACAGAGAAGACAAAGGCTTATTAGTCAGAGTTGTCCAAAGGGTTCACATCACTGATCTTTAGTATTTTATTATTTATATCTGTAATTAACAAGTTAAGTATGCTGTTTGACCTAGTTGGGAAATAAGCTAATTGAATTAAGTTATTTAGAGATAGTAAGTCACACAATTCCACTTTAGCTGGAGTTGGATAATTAGCATTGGTCCAACTGATATGAAGGAAGTTAAAAAAATCACCTAATATTATAATGTTATCTAGATGCATGTATTTGGCTTTAGTTCCTATGCATACTGCTTCATCTGACAAAAAGAGTTTGGGACACGTATAACATGCCAAATATTTCAAGCTGCTACTAGTGGTATAGAATTACAGCTCTACCATGACAAGAGTTTATTTATTAACATTCAAAATTACAAGTCTCAACAAAAATTTTATATAAAAGAAAAAACTCACCACCTTCACAATCTATTCTGAGGCATTCATACTTTTGAGTGATAATTCTTTATAGTGCCACAATTCCATTAATTCAAAGACATAAATCTAAATGTAAAACGTAATGCCACAAGTTCTTCGAGTTTGTAAGAGAGACTATGAGCATTGGTATAGTACATCTTAACATTGTGATTATAAGTAGAGCACATTCTTTTGTCAGAATATGCTGGCTGAAATCTAAAAAATATTTGACTATTTCTGAATGTTTCTTACTCAACATTTTGCCCCTTGATAGTCTAAGTTAAAATCCTATTTGTCAAAAATGTCCCTCTCATCATGAAATTCTTTCCATATGCTTAACATATCTAATACATGTTCATTACAAACTTAACCCATCCATTTGTCAAAGATCATCCCCCGGATTCTGTATGCCTTGCATGGCATGCAGGATCAGTGCAGGAATTCTTGCAGGCAATATGTCTGCCGTGTGATCCAGGAACAGCCTGCAGGGGTGTGCATGAACGCTGCTGCACTAGTCCTGCACCAACTAAGCCCCTGTACACAAATCACCACATTTGCAGGAGAAATCCATGCAAATGAGGTGAATTTGTGATCCAGGAAGCTTGCAACCGGCCGTGCAGGACTAGTGCAATCTGCAGAAATGTACTCGGTTAGTAACCGAGTACATTTCTGCAAAATCCAAAACGGAGCCGTGACAGCTCCAATTAAAGGCTGGATATCAGTCAGGAAGCATGCCAGTGGCCAAGTATAAGGCCATTGACATTGTAAACAACATAAAAAAAAAAAAAAAAAAAAAACTTATATATTTTTTTTGCTGATCTCGGCTGTTTAAGCATAGGGCAGCGGCGTGCAAATGGGATTGGGGAGGAAATAACAAAATAAACCTAAAATAAGCATTCTAACTAAAATCACTATGCTGCCATGCAAGTCAATGGCAGGCAGAAGACAACTTGGCTAGTGAGTAGTTGTTGCTAAGGGGGGAGGCTCAGTGTGAGACATGTAACTATGCATTCGCAGGCAATCCTATGCAAATGAGGGGAATGATAGTGCATCCCAGTTTTCCCCAGCATGCTAGTCAGGCCCAACAGTGTAAGAGTAGGAATAGCTTGGTGCAAGCCTAGGAGTTAGCTGACATCATGGGGGTGTGTGTCAGGCATAATGTAAGTAGATTGGAGCCCTGTGGCTCAGGTTTGCTCCTAGCTAAGCACAGCTAAGCAAAGGGTGTGTCTGACTCTGCCTAGCACTCTGTACATTGCCTAAGTGGATGTGTAAAAAAAAGTTAAACTAGGAAATAGCAGCTCTGTGCACATTTGAGCACTCTGTTTGAGCGGCACACCCCTTGTCTTAAACAGGAATGCAATGGGAAGGGAAAACAGCAGTAGTAAGGTAATCTATGAAAACTAGCATAGCTGGCAGGTGAAATGTATCAGAATCAGCCAATTACACAGGCAGCAGACTAGCCCAGAGAAGAACACAGCTATAAACTATGCAAACACCTTCACCTCTGGTTTTTCCCACACCCTACACCACCGGTGTAAACAAGCGGGGAACATTTAACACTCACAACACCAAAATAATAGGGGCTGCAATAGCTATCATACAACAACTTGCAGAAGAGGCTGGTGAGGATGTGAATGCTGTTGACCAACCCACAGTGAGGAGACGGAGAATAGTGTACAGACTCAGGGTAACCTACCAGGGACTACATGAGCTGGAGATAGTGGAGCACTATAGAGTGGACAGGGACCTATTACAGCAAATTATTGAGCTGTGCCGGCCATGCCTCACACACAGAACTAACAGAGGGGAACCCATCCCAGTGGATACCAAGGTATGTGTAGGCCTAAGAATACTAGGTACAAGTACCTTCCAAAGGTTAACTGGGGATATGATGGGGATCTCACAGACATCAGCATCCAGGGTACTTCACCAGTTCCTGGATGCCATGTCAGCACATGTCGGTGAGCACGTATATTTTCCCAACACCCATGAGGCGTTGGCCAGCAATATGCAACTGTTACACCAAATAGCAGAATGCCCTGAGGTAGTGGGTGCTATAAACTGCATGCACATGCACATCAAAGCACCACCTGGTGAGTGGGGTAGGGTTTACATCAACTGCAAGGGCTTCCCCTCCATCAACTGCCAGGTCATGTGCAATGCCCAGGGCATGATAATGAATATGTGTGCTGACTCCCCTGGAAGCTATCACGATTCCCACATCTGGCATCTGATGCAGCTTTACCAGAGATTTGCCAGTGGGGACATCCCCTCACGGTCACCTAGTGGGGGATGCTGGATACACACTGGAGCTGTGGCTGATGACACCCATAAAAAATGCACACACACCCAAACAAGAACTCCATAATGAGGCACATGCACAGACCAGAATTATAGTAGAACATGTGTTTGGCATGCTCAAGTCATGGTTCCAGTGCCTGGATACATCCAGTGGAGCCTTGCAGTACTCACCAGCTACATGTACCCAAATTGTCCTCGTATGTACCATGCTACACAATATGATCCTGCGGAAACAGTTGCAGAATGACCGGCACGGGGCTGGGCCACACAGCCCCCCACCCTTGCCAAGGCCTGCATAGACACTGAGTGACTTGGAGGAGGAACAACCTGAGCCTGCCCCAGTAGGAAGAAGGAGGTGTGCCCAGTATGCCCTGGCCTTGGCAAAGAGGCAACGCATAGCATATACACTGACACAGGAGGGACCCAGGGAATAATACCTCTCTCTGACTCTCACATGCAGTAAAAGGGATGCCAAACATTACACTACATGTGTGCAACCATGTGTAGGGAGTGTACTATGTGCATCTGACATAGGCAGCCCTGCAGCAACACCCTCAATACTGGGACACCCACAAGGTAAGTGACTCACACATGCCAGTCAGGGGGCTTCTCATACCCAACAACAGTCACAGCCAGCAGGACAGGTGTAAACAAACACAAACAAAGGCTGCGCTATGGCCTCTGAATGATGCCTATGTGTAACCTTCCCCCAGGCTTTCACAGACAGACTACAGCAGGCCAGGCAGTGGGATGTTAGTTCTGAAGGGTAGGAAATTAGAAGCTAATATGTAGGTAAATCAAAGTTAAGATCTGTAGTACACTGGTATGCATCTAGTTAGCATGATAGGTAAGAATACAAAATGAAATTGAGTACCTGACATACCAGTACAGCATAGCAAATGTGTACAAGTATCAAGTGTGTCTCCCCATCCGGCGTAGTAATGTAATAATAGTCAGGTGTGCCCCCCAATCCTGTGTGGAAATATAGAAATAGTCAGGTGTGCCCCCTCATCCAATGTAGAGATGTAGTAACAGTCAGGTGTGTCCCCCCAATCCTGTGTAGAAATGTAGAAATAGTCAGGTGCCCCCCCCCATCCTATGTAGAAATGTAGTAGCAGTCAATGCCAAATGATTGACGGATACCCTGCAGAAACAGTATGCTACCTGTAGGTGTACAACACAAAGGTCAGCACTGCAGTACAAACTACCTGGCTCGAGCCACACATTCAGTACAGACGGGCATACTGGGCATGCTCACACACTTGGAGAAATGAAGGCAATGTCAGTCAACAATATATTGAAAGGTTATACTGGGCATGCTCACACACTTAAACACATGAAGGCCATGTCTGCAAACACCAGTGGACCAGACATATCTGGCAGTTGCAGATGTTAGTGCAAATACTCCTCAGTATGCACCACACATGCTTTGCACACACAGTTGATAGGAATACAGACATATATCTAAGGAAAACACACTATAATAAGCCAAAGGTAGACGTACATAGATGTGTGGAAGAGGGTGATTGTGACAAGGAGCCATCCAGGCCTTTCTCACCCAGCATACAGCCAAATGGCCACAACCACACAAGGTTCAGATGTCACTCACTGTAGATACAAGCCACCGGTAACTGTCAGCATTACAGACTATGTGGTGCACGTGCTAGCTGTGCAACATGACTGTACAAGGAAGTAGTCATCTAGCAGTTGTATAGACGTACCTGTGAAATATGACACTGTGTGTGCCTGCATGTGGTGTGTCAACCTCTAGATGAATGGTTTATAGCCCATGCAAACACACTGTTCTCTCCATAGCCCTACTATGACAAGCCTGCTGAGGTCATACACTGTGAAATACATCTTTGGGAGAGTTGTAGCCCAGTAATCTCCATAGCGCATGCCATAACTGTGTACTGCTGTAGTGTGATAAAATAGTTAGGTAGGAGTTCTAATCCCAGACTTGGCAAGGGTGTGTGTGTCTGTGTGTGTGTCTGTCTGACTCTGTCTATGTAGAGAGCAATGCTTTTTAGGGTAGTCACACTCCCTACAATTCAGATGCTCTACTTTGGCAAGGCTGCTGATGTCATCCACCTAGAAATACACCTCTGGAAGGTTGTAGCCCAGTAATCTCCGTAATTCATCCTATAGCTGCGTATTGCTGTAGTGTGATAGAATCGGGAGGTAGGAGTTCTACTCCCAGACTTGGCATTTGTGTGTGTGTGTGTGTGTGTGTGTGTGTATGTGTGTGTGTCTGACTGACTCTGTCTTTGTAGAGAGCAATGCTTTTTAGTGTAGTCACACTCCCTACAATTCAAATGCTCTACTTTGGCAAGGCTGCTGTCATCCACCTATAAATACACCTCTGGAAAGATTGTAGTCCAGTAATCTCCATAGTGCATCCTATAACTGCGTACTGCTGTAGTGTGATAGAATCGGGAGGTAGGAGTTCTACTCCCAGACTTAGCATTTGTGTTTGTGTGTGTGTGTGTGTGTGTGTGTGTGTGTGTGTGTGTGTGTGTAGAGAGCAATGCATTTTAGGCTAGTCACACTCACTACAATTCAAATGCTCTACTTTGGCAATCCTGCTGATGTAATTCACTGTGAAATACACCTTTGGGGAAAAGGGGCACTCCAGTAATCTCCATGGTGCGTACTATAGCAACATCATGCTGTCATGTGATATAGACCTTTGGTTGGGGTTCTGTCCTCACATATGGCAGTTGTGCATGTTTTGTGTGTGTGTCTGTTTGTGTAGGGAGCAATGCATTTTAGGCTAGTCACACTCACTACAATTCAAATGACCTACTTTGGCAATCCTGCTGATGCCATTCACTGGAAATGCACCTTTGGAGAAGGAGAACTCCAGTAATCTCCATGGCACATTCAATAATGGTGGCGTGTTATCGTGTAATATACTAATTAGATAGAAGTTCTAATCTCAGACATGACAAGTGTGTGTGTGTGTGTGTGTGTGTGTGTGTGTGTGTGTGTGTGTGTGTGTGTGTGTGTGTGTGTGTGTGTGTGTTTGTGTGTGTGTCATTCATATCCTGTGTGGCGGTGGGTGTGAGTGTGTAACAACTGGACTCAACGTGGAGTGGGTTTTGCAAACTTCTTAAATGTTGGGCCAAGTATATATCACAATGTCCACCATACAGGGATAACAAATGTGAAATAGCCAAGAGGCGGAGGTGAAAATTCATACCCCTAAATGAGACATCAGTGCCAGCTGAACAACATTAGCAACCCTTGTATTACCCAGGGTACAATCTCAACCTATGCCTCATACACACACACACACTTGCCTAGGTAACAGCCAAACAGCCGGTATTTTGGTAGTACCCTGTATATTGCCCACTGATAGTAACCATTGTGTGATTGCAGTGGGCTACAGATGGCATGACACCCTGTCCATCAGTCCAATAGGCATGTACATGCTGAAAGTGCACCTCCCCCATGTTCTCCACTGGACACCTGCAACACCTGTGGTGCCATCAAATGTGACCCACAAAGGACATAACATGCCTGAAACACAAGTCCTATATGGATAGATGCCACTGACACCAGGGAGTACTGGTATCATGCTATCAATGTAGATGCAGGGCCAACCTGCTGTCCATGAACAGTTCCCACCACATGAGGCCAGGACTGGCACATCTGATGATAAAGATCTGTGTACACAACATGGGCCAGACACCCCAGGTACAGTTCCACATGTCACTGTACATGCATGTGGGAGGTGTGCACATCCCAGAAACTGTCTATATCATGGACGAAGGAGCACATCCATGGCAAGCAATGCACAGATTTGGCCACACGCAATAGTCACCCAGGTGACTGGATGGTGAATACAATACACACCTGTGTGGGCAACTCCAGACACTACACTTATGAGCCACAATGCAGACCATGTGACCTAATGCCAAGGTATACCCATGACTTAACCTTGTATAGCTATCTGGCACTGTCGACCACAACACACCCGTGAAGCAGTGCACACATGCATGTCAGTACTGGCACCCATGTCTGTGTGTGTGGTATATGATGAGTATGACCACATTCACGCTCACTATAACCCCCATTGACATACTGAAGCATGCTGTCTGATGTCAGACTCCTCTACATACCCTTTGCACATATAACCTTCGTATGACCCCTGTGGTGCATGTGATACCTGCACAGTACTGTATTGTGGCAATCCCACTAGTGATGAGTTGTATTCCTGTTCCTGCCAAGTGTAGCAATGTGTGTGCATCCTTGTGAGAGTGTGACTGTGTTGACGCTGACACCTGTTCATGCGGGTAGGCACGTGTACTACACCTACCACATAGCTACCATATCCCTGTTGCAGATATTACTCAGCATTACATATACATTCTGAGTGCTCCCCAGCATGCAAACTATGTGGTGCATCCAATTACTGCATGGACATGTGATAGCACTACATGTCATCGGGGGGTTGATACCCTGTACTGGTAGGTGTGTTACACAAACATGCATAAGTTTTACTCTCCCACCCCTCCCTGGCTTTTCTGTGCCTCTGTCTGCCTCTCTTACTCCCTCTCTGATGGATGTAGAGACTTACACCTGCTTTGCTTAGGCAGCAGCATGTGTATTTTAAGTGATGCTCAGGATCAGCTGATGGTATCTGCACGAATTGCAGCCCTCTTCTAGCTGATTGCATGTGGAACAGCTGTGGTAACATTCCCATAGCCAATTGCATGGAAACACACACCAATATCTAGGAACATCATGTTGGTGTTGGGCCTTTCATTCACTGTGAGCAGGAACTCAATCTGTTGTTTGGCAAATAGCATCTCAGATGGATTGGGGCTTACCTCTAACAACATACACTGTGGAAACAGGCCAACACACAGGAGGGGATGTGCCTGACCTGACTACAGACTGTAAGTTCTGCTATACTGCATTTGGAGTAATGTTAGTTTAACAGAGTGTGTGTGGATATGGATGTCCTACATGTTTACGTACCTGCCTTGTCAGTGCTATGTTTATGAGGCAACACCCATCTGTAGTGCCATCTGCAGACTGGCCAGTGTTTGGTGCCTTTTGTTTCAGGTGTTACCTACAGAGCACCTATCTGTGAACTGCAGAAGGCAGTGTGAGGATTGCAGTCTGTAGATGGTGACAGCCGTGAGAGTTACCGACTTCATACCCCTCATAGGACATATGGTGCAACAAACCCTGTTACAACAGTAAATGTATGAGGTTATCACAGCAACACGTCAATATTGGCCCTGTGTATGTACCTCCAGCCACAACTCTGACAACATTTGTACATATGACATGCAGTAAGGGGTGCATATGTACTGTACACCATAATTACTGACATCATATCTGATAACAAGCCAGTGAAATATCAGACTGCTACATATGTAATGTATAGTAGGAGTTATATTTGATGACATAACCTGGACATTCTGTGGTTGTGTGTACAGTACTTAGATCTGTGTACTTATGGTGATTGTCGGCAGTGTGTGTATTGTTAATATGTACCTTGGCCTGTGTACAGACTGTGGTAGATGTCATTGTTCTTGGTCCTGTTCTATCTGATGTTACATGCTGCTCCACTGTATGTTACACTATTAGATTACATGTTTGTAGGGCCATACACGCACATGTCCCATACCGCAGACAGGCAGCGGACCACATTGTGTAGCGGCCCAGTATATGTAGGGTGAGTGTGTGGGTGGCACATATGAGGTTGGTGTTGAACAGATAGTTCATATACTGTAATAATTCACTAGCATGCCATATGTAGCTGTGGCTGTGTTTACACTGGTTGTGGTGATGTACTTACACACAGGTGTATGTTACTCTGTGCTGTGCCATGCCTGTAGAGCCAGCTATCAATGTGCAGGTACATGTGCATTCCCCCATAGGAAATATAGGCCAGTGTTGAGCCAGTCTGCCTGTAGCCTGCACAGTGCTTTGTTACATGCCTAGCAGCTTAGTGTACTTAACAGTGAGATGTAATGTCCAGTTACTTGCCAGATGTACTGCTGCTGGGCCACCAAAAAAGTCATGTATGTCAGAAAGAGCAGTGGGAAGGTGTACAGATGTATGTCACTATCTAATGGATGGGATGTGGTCATGGCACCCCCTTACCAGTGGTTATTATGTGGCAGGACAGACAAGGATGTGTGAATGCATAACCTATGGGGGCAAAAGTATACCAGTAGTTTTGTGTTATACCCATCCACATGGCTGTTAACATCCACATTGTCAGGACTGCTCCACATGTCTTGCACTAAGGGGTTATGGGTATACCTCTGGATTGTCCAGAGTGTGTTAGACTGTCCACATATATTGGCCATTATCTCTGCTGTAGTCCGCAGGAGCATTACGTGCTAGCAGTGGTACTGTACTATCATGTCCTTAGGATGTCTGTCAGTAGCCAATGGCGCACATGTTAAAAGCAGTTGTGACCTCCCTCACACACCATGTCTGTAAAAACAATCCCTATTACAGTAGCAATACTCCACAAGTATACATGCTATACAAACCTGACATCCCCTTGCACTTCAAAGTTGGGTCTACAGGGGCTGAGGTAGGGCTACACTCCATGTTCAGGACATATGGTGATGATATATGTACATATACTTATCGAGATATCTATATAGACATATAGATATATGTATATATATAACCTGTGTATCGACATACATAGATGGATATTTATATCTACATAGATATACAAATAAACACCCATATATATACATATAAATAGAATATATGTCTACACATATACAGACAGAGATACATATGCACATATATTATGGATATCTACATATATTTTGACAGTAGTAGGTATATCAGAATAGATATGTATGCACATATAGTTATCTATGTATACATATATCTATATATACATATATGTATATGGGAGCACTACAGAATCCTGAAAGCCCAAAGTCCTAAAGACCATCAGAGGTGAGTTGCCTTAAGGTATATGGATGTACATTACCATACAATCCACTTGGGTTAAATGCAGGCCTACTGCCACCTGCCATACAGACTTTTCTGTTTGTCAGTGTGCTTCTGATGGTGTCAGTTGTGCCTTGTTATGCAACAGTTACATCCCATTGTGTCAGCTAAGGTCTTTACCCCTAGGGATTGTCTACAGTGTGTAGATAGCGGTTGCTGAACTATGCACCTGCATTACTTACCGTTGATTGTTTTGTATCTTGTGGGCCACTCTGTCTTTACTATTGTACTACTTGATGGCCTTGGCCTGGAGAGCAACATTTTTTAACTTTTCCAGACTACTGTATAAGTATAACTGTTTCACAGTTGCAGTACTCAGTTTATATGGATATCCGTGTCTAAACAGCTATATGACATAGCATATACAACTGTAATAGTACACAAATAAATCTTTCCCATTTATGCACTCCTGTGTGTGGTGTTATATCCTTTGATATCTCTGTGGGTATATGTTGCAGGCAATGAATATCATTTCTATGGGTGGCTCATACAGTCTCCAGTCGGTAAGGTGGTAACTGTAGGAATAGTGGCTGTTCCATATTGTGTGCACGTACTACATATGTAACTTACTGTACATATCTCTACGTGTGTATGTGTAGTTACATATATATATATATATATATATATATATATATATATATATACATGTATATATATATATATATATATATATATATATATATATATATATATCTATATATATATATATATATATATATATATATATATATATATATATATATATATATATATATATATACACACACACATATATATATATATATATATATATATATATATATATATATATCTGCATCTGCATGTGTGTCTGTGTATATGTATCCTAGGGATGCCCATGTCATGTCAGGTCCTGGTTATGGGATCTGCAACACTTGGTAGTGCATTGCAGGGCGGACGTGTTTAGCTGTGGGGGGATATACCTATTTGTGCAAGACGTATATTGTTTGGAGCCTCTCAACCCCATTAATGGTGCATGTGGAAATATATGTTTTAGTTATTTTCTCATTGTTATCTACAGATATATGTCCATAAATACCTATATAGATATATATATCTGTTACATATATATAACTATGTCCATATCCCATATATACATATCTGCTTACATATATGTAACTTGTGTACATTTAGACATATTGGTGTCCACATATATATCTATAGATGTAGGCATTTGCATGTATATATGTTCATATGTATTTATATATATCTATATATATATATATATATATATATATATATATATATATATATATATATATATATATATATATATATATATATAAATATATATACATATATAGATAAATTGCATCTGTTTAGATATTAATATATTTACACTTACACATACATCTAAATGTTGGAATACATTCTCTGTGCTTTAGAATGACTGGGCTGGATGATATGTTTTTGAAAACATGAGGGTTATGTGTGTCTGACATGGCGTAGTAGTAAATCACTTTGGTTATAGAGTGCGGGGTCCTGGGTTCGAGCCTTGCCAAGGTTGTTGGTTTTGTTGCTGGGGAGAACAAGGGCCGTTGGATGCAGCGTGATTAAGGCACTTTAAAATAGTTGTAAGTGGGTTTGCACGGAGGTAAGCACTGCTAACTTCCGGTTACAGTTACTTATACTCAGTTAGCTTCTAAATTGCTTAACTTGTGTAGGCATAGCTTAGTCCCACACAAACAGGCTTAAACCCACTTACTGCTGCTTAAAAGTACTTACTCCTGCTTACCCCCTTGCTAATTTCTTTAAAAGAAAATAAAGAGGGGTTGATAGAAAGTGGTGTAAAAAGAGGCACAAAGAGGGATAGACAGTAGGGAAAATAGCCAGGGATGTGCAGGAAGGATGCAGGGAAGGTCCATAGATGCCCATCTCTTCTACAGCAACAGCTGTGCATATACACTGAATTTGAAGGTAGATTTGGATATTCAAACCCCTGGGAGAGGGTGAGGACAACAAAAATAAGTTGTGATGCCAATTAGACCAGATTACATGTGTCCAGTAAACACATGTGTGAAATGGACAGCTATCTATGGGGCGAGATTTTTTTGTGGGAACAGATTGCCCTTTTTTTTTCAGATGAGTGTGGGATGTTGGGGAGGGGTAGTAGGTATATTTGGGGAGGTAGGTTAGGTAGGTTAACAGACAAGAAAAACAAGATACATACATCGGCGGTATATGACACATGTGGGGGGGTAAACACCTTGATGGGGAGGGGTGTTGGGAAATTGGAAGCCCACAAGCCCCCTAGTGGAAACAGTGGGACCTAGGTCCCCTCCCATGGGCAGTCACCGCTGCACCTTCACAGCCCTGAAGGTGGCTGTGCTGGGGGCTGAGTTGCAGAGCCAGGCTGACTCTCTAATCACAACATGTGGCTCTCAAGCTGGCGTAAAAGATCACCAAACTGCTGGTTGATCTCTCTAAGCACCACAACCCTGACCTGGCGACTGGTGACAGGAGCCTGTCTGCGCCCACTCCTGGGGGGGGGGGCAATCCCCATCCCCTGAGCCGATTCCATTCAAAGATGGTGCAGGACCAACGGACAGGGAAGTTCTGGGTTGGGCCCCAGACATCTTGGTGCCCGGTGCCATGGCCAGCTGAGGTGGGACAGGTGGATCCACTGGGACCAGGCTTCCCAAGCGTACTATTGTGTTTAGATTTCATCATCATATGTGGGTTAGTAATAGTCAACACATTCCTGGGTTAGGTATAACAGCATGCATAGATATTTCCATTAACCCAGACACCAAAAGGAACAGTTGCACAGCAAACAACACACATGCATATATGGGACCACAGTGGTAATAAGAACAGCATGCAGGTACATTGATGGAACCGTGCCACACATGGAATAATTCAATATAGAACATGCATGGGAACCATTAAAATATTTATCAAACAATTGGACATTATCAGAACATAGGTGTCATTACATGCCAATTGGGGTGGGTATGTTGATTATTGTTGGAGATATGGTGGGGGGGATGTCAATTAACAACTAGTATATTCCTGTAGTCCACATTACTTTTCTAGTCAATGCTGTTATCTCTACTTTACAAGTCTTACTACACTACCCTACAGCTTAGTTTGGACAGTGATATGGCTGTCATCATTGATGCACATGAACTGGTTTTACCTGCAGTATACACCTCTTACCTGCTATACCTGTGGAGGGAATGTTTGTTAACACTAACTAACTATTTCTACACATGCTCCCAGATTCTGGGTTGATGTTGTGCACATAGCTATCCAACATTTTCTGCACAGACTCTGGCCATGTGTTGACCACATGCTGCTGTGCCAGGACATATCTAAAATATTGCCCTCTTCCACCTTTAGTGACCTGACACATACATATACATGTTTTCCTACACAGTTATATTATGTAGCACAGTGTGAGTGACAGTGACCAGTGATACTTAAACTGCAACACTCACAATTCCCTACAATACCAGAGTGAACAGTACCAGTACAGGTTATAATGGTATGTATTTCTCAGGACAGTGTTTGTATCCGACGTACCTGTGGGAGCAATGTTTGTTAGCTAGGACAGTGTTTGTATCTGATGTACCTGTGGGAGCAATGTTTGTTAGCTGACTGTTGCCCCACAAAGTTCCGGATTACACATTAGTATTATATACATACATCTCACTCTGTTACTGTACACACTCTGGTCACAGCTTGACAACATGGGAGTGTAGATAGGACAAACTTGTAATAATACTCTCCTAACAGTTTTGGGGGTTGCTACAGTGACAGGTGTGTTCTCATAAATGTTCGACAATCACTTGTATTCCGTGTTTGCTGGCTAAACACCTGGGATCATCCCACAGACTTACCAGGGGGAAAGGGGGACAGGCAGCAGATATGGGCCCATATACAGGACATTCTGGCCTCATCTGTACAGTTGTGTGATATGATTCTGTATGCAGCCTAATTCCACTCCCAGGATTCAGACCATGGCTGTGTCTTCTACAACTTAAACACTGTCCATCACAGTTGTATCTGCCATATAGATATTGCTGTATATCTCCTATCTGCTTTCTGTCTTATTAATCTCCTGTGCTTTTGCATTCTGACCTTGTATTACAACACTCTTATACAGATTTCCTAGACAGTTATATGTTGTAGGACAGTGTGAGTGACAGTGATGTTTAATACCTCATCATTCAGAGCAACTGCATCAGTCGCAATGCCATACAATACCACTGTGAACAGTACCAGTACTGGGTATCATTCTTGTATTTCTGGACACAGTGTTGGTATCTGACAGACTTGTGGGAGGAATATTTATTAGCACTACATGAAAGTTCCCACACACAGTACCAGATGCCACATTACTATTACGCACATACATCTCACTCTGTTACTGTACACACTATGACCACATTTTGACAAGATGGGGTGTAAATAGGACAAACATGGCTTCTTAGTCACATAAGGTATTGGGGAGTAGCTAGAGTGCCAGCTTTGTTCTCATAGATGTGTGTCAGTCATTTGTATTTCCTGTTTGCTGCCTATACATCTGGGATCATTCCACTGATTTCCCAGGAGGACAGGTTGATAGGCAACAGATATGGGCCACTTTACTGGACATTCTGGACATATCTGTACAGTTGTGGGGTATGATTCTGTATGCAGACTACTACCACTGGCAGGATGTGAACCGTGGCTGTGTGTGCTAGGAAAAACAACTGTTCACATTTCAGTTGCATGTGCTATTCGATTTTTGTTGTCTGCATTTTCCCTGTTTACTGTCTATGTGTCTCTCAGTTGTACTAAATGGCATCTGGGGATTACATCTGTCATATACAGGCATTCCTACACATTCAATTTATGGTGCATGGTGTGTGTAAAAGTGCTTAATACAACAGTACTATTACATGATTGCAAATCTACATTACCATATGATACCAGAATATACACATGCAGTCCAGCAGTTAGACCTGTTTTGTCAGGCTATTACACTTTTATTGACATACAAACAATATGAGACTCTTCCTGCCATATTCTCTAGTTACTACTAGTTTTAGTTTTATTTCCTATGACAGTAAATGCATGAGTATTATCGACCTGCCTCGTGTCGCAACCTCACCAGGCGACTGATGTGGGCCTCCTGTTTCGTGGCCCACTCCATTGCAGCTGTGGGGAACATAAAAGGAATATTTAGCCATACCTATCCATGATATACCTGAGCTGGCAATTATTACACACATAATGGGGTGATACTTACACATGACTGGAACATCCCCTGCCACTCTAACCTCTTGGAGCCACCTCTCCACAAGGTCCCCCTTATGCCGCTTCAGGTTGGCATAGTGGTGCCTGTTTTGCTCACCAGTTCAGGGTATACCAGTGGCACTGGAGAGGTCACGGGCAATACAGACCCAGGCCTCCACCTTATATTGGGAGCCCTGATACTGGCCCTGCAGCAGTCTCTGATCATGGTCTTTGGCAAGGAGTCCTGCCATAACCTTGGACTCCTGGATGCACCAGCGCTTCACCTGAAAGCACACACCTTCTTCCCTTACTGCCATAGTGCCTGTAAGGGGAAGCTATAACCAGTTATGAGATGTATTCCTGCCTCTTGGGTCTAAGTAGGGCCAATTTCCCACACTTTTCTGTGATTGGCCAGTTTTGAAAAGGCTAAGCTATAGGCATACCTGCTTACCTAAGGTCAGCATTGTTTAAAGGGGTATACCATTGGGCACAATGAGTTAACTGGCCTACACATTGCTTACACCTCCTAAGCTGGCCTGTGCATTGCTTAGCACCGCTTACATTAGACTTTGCATTATAATTCCTTTTTGGCATTGAGTTATTGTTCATTACACCTTATATGTATGCCTGGTATCCATGATTAATGTGTACGTACACTCTATGGGGTCCTTGTATTTTATTGGGGACCTCAACACTCTATTATAATTACACATCACTTCTGGGCTTACTGCTGTACTCCAGTTCACATATTTATGTTATGTAGTGGATTATGGAACATACGACTCTATACTGATTCCTTTCACAGGTTCAGTTTTGTTTTACTATGGTGAGGACTTGTTTGCTAATACCTCATTCCTTTGCACTTCTGTGATGGCTAGGTGGTTAACTACTGTGACTATACTATATAGGGTCCTGGTTTCGAGACCTGCATAGCTGTTTATTTTGTTGATGGGCAGAATAAGGGCATTGGATGCACAGTGATTAAGGCACTTTTGAGCAAGTTGTAAGTGGGTTTGCACGACGGTAAGCACTGCTGACCTGCCGTTACATCCCCTTACAGAGAGTTAGCTTCTGAATTGCTTAACGAGTGTAGGCATTGCTTACCGCTGCACAAACGGGATTAAACTCGCTTACTAGTGCTTAAATATCCTTACTACTGCTTATTGGTTCTTAAACCTGCTTACTAGTGCTTTATTCATTATGACACTGACACCTCACATGTGCATTTACTGCAGTACTCCAGTTCATAAAACTATGTTATTTAGTGGGTTTTACAACATAAATATTGATTATAACGTGCTTTGCCATAGAAAATGGAATGTGCTGAAGTGGGACTCAAACCAGGAATGCTTGTTTGTAAGGTAAATGCTTTGCCCACTACACTATTGTTATGCTGCTTCCTTTGCCTATATCTTTGTTGTTATCCTCTTCAGCCATTTAAGCTGCATTAACTATAGCTAAGCAATGGGCACACCCACACACCTACGGTTAGCTTTAATGGGATTTTTATATAAAAAAAAAATAAAGGGTTTGTTAATTTAATTTCTGCATATTGTTGCTGTTGTACACAAGGGGGACTGCTGGTGGAGATATGCGAACACCTATGAGTGGTCTCGCTCATTTCTGATCCCTTTCTGCTGTTCTTCATTGCAGGGGTGTGTATATTCTGAGAGCTCTGCTCTATGACACACTCCCTGCACTCTTACATGCTCCGTGTAAGACTAGGAGCTCAGGCAGCATGCCTCATTACTATGCATGGAGTGCTGCCATCCTGCTCCTAAACATCCGCCTCCGTGTAGGACTAAGCTAGTCCTGCATGGAGGAATAGTAAATCCGAGGACATGTTTAAAGCAACAAAACAAACTTTTATTTTTGCATAAAAATGTGTTTGCATGCATCCTTGTGCATGCATACATAATTTTATGTAAAAATAAGTCTGTTTCAATCTATCTTTTTTTTTTTAGAAATGTAACTTTTGAACAAGGAATTGCACGCTCTTCATGCCAAATATTTCATTAATATTGATATGTCTACAGGCAGCGTGTACACCATTATGGGGGCCAGGTCTATTATAATAGGTTAGCTAGATTAAATGTCTGTAAAAAATTATTTAATTTCCAACCTGTTAAACTAATGGCTTGACATAACATTACTTTAAAGTTGCTTGCCAAACTGTTAATTTAACATGTTGGCATTTAAATAATTGCTTCACACACATTTAATCTTGTTAATTTACTAAGGCATATGACTCATAATTTCCTTTTAGTAATACCCAAGTGGTATATAATGCCCAATGTTCAACATACAAGTATATAAGGGTTTTATGGGAAATGACAGTCATCCATTTATATAAAAACCATCATGAATTATAGCATAAAGCTTGGAAGAATTTGACAGTATTTAAAATATTACTGTGTGCTGCAACACAATTTCACCATGTACTATGTTTAATATAAAATGCATTTATATTATGCAGACAACCACACTTTAATAGTAGCATGTCTTAGACAGACACTAATTAAATAAAGAAATACATTTCTTTACGGCCCTTGTATAAGACATGCACCTCATAGTTCATTTACAATAGCATTCTAGAGTTATATAACTTTGTTACAGAGAATGAAAAGCCATTTTTGGAAAGTCTTTCTTAAAATGATACATCTTCACTCTCTGGATATCTCCTTATGGCTCAAAATAATAGTCAAGTACTCATCAATGGTCAAACCTTTCAAAAACTCAGTAATATTTACCATATGGCTCTTAAACTTCTTGTCATTTTGTACCTCCAAAAGCTCTCCATTGTCACATTGTAAAATATGCATACATCCTCATATGCCAATCGAAGTGCACAAGGTGAGACCAAGTTAAAAAAAAGGTCCACACATGCACACACAGAGCACCCCCCCCCCCCCACACACACACACACACATAGGGAAATCCACTATCTCCCATACATTTCAAAGTAGCACAATCTCAAAATTTTGTGAACAATTTAAATTTAGAGACTTGACTTACTTATATGGAATGACTGGAAGCCTTGTGTATGAAACTATTTTGCTAATTTATTTATTCATTTATTTACTTATTTATTGACATTTCATTAAAAGAAATATAAACTAATTCACGTTAAATCCAGTCTCTCAAAATTACCCCCAACAAAATCATTAGAAAATTGCAACACCGTAGAAAATATTAGTATTTACATTTTCATTGTGTGTGAACGTTGTCTCATAGAAAAGACAATCATTCAAAGACAACACAGTACTTCAGTCTCAGTCAACTAAATATTGAAACCATTTTGCCATATGGAATATATTTTAAATGTCTTCTAGATCATGTCATTGCAATGACTGTGCACTTTATAATCATATCAATTTAATAACTCACTCAGGTATTATCAGGAGTCCCTTATAACAACAAATTTAGCAGACTACCGAGTGACAGCCTGGTCATATCGCTGCACATCTTATTACCCGATTCTCGTAGTTTATCAGCAGAAACTTACAAACCATAGTCTTGTGTGATAACCAATGGGCTAAAAATAAAAATACCTTGGATAATATTGAATGCGTGAATAAATTCATGTTTACTGTATATCATTTCATACTCTCATTATATGGAAGTCAGACTGGTCTGTGATGGGTGCCTGGCAATTAAGCATAACTGGCAAAAATCATGGACTCCTCAAAAGAAGATATTAAAATCAGGAGCTTGATTTTGGCCGTAAGATATAGTGATCTCAGGACTGATTATTATAAGTACAGGGATACAGCAGTTGGTACTCCCTGCTTGTGGATGTATGGAGGCTTACTCCGTAAAACTTTTTCTATTTCATATTCATCAAAAGACATCACAAACCTTAATGTTTTAATTATGATTGTTTTCTATTAATTCAGGTTGAATAATTGACTGGAATATGTCCTTACATATCTAAGCAAACAGGAAGCATTAACTACTGTTTATAGGTTCACAAGATAGGTTTATCAGTTAAGCCTCTTGAGTTTGTTCTG
>NC_056735.1:240173927-240229293 GCF_019279795.1 Protopterus annectens
TCAGACAGGCCAGGTGGCTTGAAACCGTACAGGGAAGAAACCACATCGGTTCTTCTTACTCGAAAAGTCCTCCGACTGAATTGTCGTATAAAAGAGGCCAGCCACTTTCTGATCAGCAACTGAAGGATGGGTTTACTCGAACCAGGTGATCGGTCACAAAGGCTCAGGTAAGGTGAATTCACCTTCTTTTTTTTCTGTTTTAGGTCAGGGACTTGATTTGTATTTGTTCTGTTAAGACTTTATAAGTCAGGGACAGAAAGATTACTGTCTTGTCATAGATCAGGGAAACAGAGCAGGTAGGCAGTCATTCTGAAGAGACTATAAAAACATCTGTGGTACCACGTTAAAAAATAAGGAGTTACGTAATGATTAAAAGGGTAGAACAACATGGGTAATAATTGTACAAAAGGGTCCCAAAATCTGCCATTAACCGAAGACGCGAAATACATGCAGTCACAGCGTGCTGATAATATTAAATACTACTCAAAATGGGTTAATAAGTATGAATTTGATGGTAAACTAGAAAAATCCTCACTTGTCAAACTTGTCAAACAGCTTAAAACTGATTCTAGAGGTCGGGTAAAAAAGCAACGTCAATTAGGAATTCCTCAGGCACACAGGTGGATTGAGGAAGCAAACCGTAGGGAACAAAAGAGTAATAATTCAAAAGCAATGTTTTTAGATAAGGAGGACAATAACTTAGTAATAGCATCAGCCGCTCCACCTCCCTTACCAGAATATGAGGCAAGTGAACATGTTAGACCACCCCTGCTATATCCTGCTGTCACTGTAAGTAGAGACACTACAAAAGCGAAACCATTTATTAGAGATCCCGTCGAGACCAGGTCTCGAACACGGGCAGGAAACTCAAAAGGGGACATTGAGTTATATTAAATCGGTAGAAATTCACGATTTGTGAGTGAAGAAGAAATATGCCCACTTATAGAAGTGCCTAATCCTCAGGCAGGGCAAGAAGGTCAGAACCCAACTATTCTAGTGTATAGACCCTGGACTCCGGAAGACATCTGGAAAGCCACTGAGGGAATTCCCCTTTCAAAAGTTAATTTTAGAAAGTTCTTAGAAGATTTGCAAGGAATGAGGCTGAGTTATAATTTAAATGGAGAAGAGGTAGGAAAAAGTAGTCAGACAAATTGTGGGACGAGATTGGCACATGATTAGTGGTGACTGGAATCCCCATGATGTTGCGCTCAGGCCCCTCCCACATAGCAGCACAGAGTTAGACAACAGAGTGAAAGGTCTTACAGACCGAATCTCTGAGAAATGGAAGCCTAGGGCAGACTTGAGTTGCATTAATCAATGCATCCAACAGGAAGGTGAAGCTATTGACAGATATTATGCCAGACTATTAGAATATTTTAATAACCATTGTGGAATGCAGGTTCCTGAAGATCAGACACACGATTTCCCATACGACCAGCAGTTAAAGAATGCATTTCTGAAAGGCAGTATTGCACCTATAAGCAGCTTTATTACAAATCACATGGTAGATCATCGTACAAGCAGGTTACAGTCATTGCTTGAGTATGCTAGACATGCCGAAAGGCATTTTAATAGCAAAAACAAAAAGAAAGCTCAAGTATTTTCTGTAGAAGATGGAGCAGAAGTTTATGTAGTACAGTCCAGGAAAAAGGGCAAGAGAAATGCCCAGGGAAACAAACAATCTGATCAACGATCAGAGGACTTTGAAGGGCAAAAGAAAAGGGGGGGGGTGTTTTAAATGCGGTAAGAAAGGACACTTGGCAAGGGATTGCAAGAAAAAGAAGAAGGCAACCACGGAAGATAAGGAGAGTGAGGACTGACTATATGATAGTCAGGAATCACTAGAAGGGGATAGCAGAGAAAGGACAAATGAGTATGTGATAGAGGGAGTAGAGAATGTGACAGAAGAAATAGAGGAAGTGCAAGAAGTCACGGATAGTGAAGAAAATGAAATATTAGATTTGGCTTTATTGAGCTTAGAGCTCTATTTAGCAGACACGAAAACAGAAGTTACACTCCTGGTAGAAGGGAGGGTAGTCAGGTTCTTGTGTGACTCAGGGGCATCACGGACCCTGGTACATCCTTCCAAACTGCCAGAGAATTCAGAGTCACCTGATTACATATTAGTGAAAGCAGCTAATGGACAGCTGTATCGGGAGCCCATCTCCCATAATATTGTGATAACTGATCCTGTTTCAGGATTGACCCAGAAAAGTAAAATTGTTATTTCTGCAAAATGCCCAGTAAACCTCTTGGGCAGAGACCTTATGCAGCTATTTGGTATAGCAGTAGTTCCGACTATGCAGGGTATGGAAGCACAGCGACAAAGTGTTACCTTTGCAGTACAATCGGAGGGTGAAATGTTTTATTGGTACAGCCAGGACTTGGTTACAACTGGTCCAGGGGCGGTGACTGAAGAGTTGATAAATGTAGCCATCAGCAAGTTCCTCTCCCTTGACATTAATAAACAGCATTTGTTGGACTGTACTCTGTATTATTGTAATACACCAGGACCTGATAAGGAATATGAGCAAAAATTATTTAAAAATCGTGCAAACAGATTGGTATTACGTAATCTGTACTGGGACACAGAAGGGAACAGTGTAGCCAGCTGTTCATTGCCCCAGGAGTTCTTTGCACTCTATAAATCTAATCAATTACCACATGTTAGCTTAACTAAGGACAAGAATGTAAAATGGGTAGACTTAGGAGAAAAAGTCACAAGATAGGAAAAACAGACAGAGTTAGAACTGTCAGAACAGGGAATACAAATGCAGAAGCTGAATTGGATAACTCAGACCCACCCAGCTGTACACTTGCAGTCTAGCAAGGACAGCTGATTAGCACTCCAATTGAAAGAGAATGACTTACATAATATACCAGAAAATCTTTGGCCAACAGGAAAATCAGATGTAGGACTTGTTCGTACAGCGGGACCAGTTACTATTACGCCAAAGTCAGCATTTAGACCACAAAAAAGACAGTATCCCTTAAGAAAAGATGCAGAGGTAGGAATCAAACCTATTATAGCAGCTTTACTTAAGGAAGGGGTGCTGGTGGAACCTCCTGATTCGCCATGTAACACACCCTTATTTCCTGTTAAGAAAGCGAATGGAGAGTGGCATATGGTCCAAGATTTACAAGCTGTAAATGATGCAGTGATACCAAGGGCACCTACAGTGCCAGACCCACACACCCTGTTGAATGATTTCAAACATCAACAGAAATATTTTGCTGTGGTAGATATCAGCGATGCGTTCTTTTCGATACCAATACACCCTGACAGACAGCATTGGCTTGCATTCACATTTCAGGGGGAAAAGGTATACATATACACGACTACGACAGGGGTATTGTGAAAGTCCAACAATATTCTCACAAGAAATGGCAAGCAACTTGGCGGGGTTTACTCCACCAAGAGGTAGTCAAATTTTGCTTTATGTTGATGATATCCTGCTGGCATCCCCCACCCAGCAAGATTGTAAAAAAGATACTATAGCGCTATTACAATTTTTAGCTACTGAAGGACATACAGTAAACAAAAATAAACTGCAGCTTTGGAAAAAACAAGTTAAATACCAAGGATATGTAATATCCAAGGAAGGTAGGACATTAGATGAAGACAGAAAAATAACGATTTTGCAAGCACCAAAACCCACTACCAAGAAGGAAATGATGTCCTTCCTGGGTAAGACTAATTTTTGTCGGAGTTGGATTCCAAACTATGCTTTGGAATCTGCACCGTTGACTAACCTGATTTATAAAAAGCCTATGGCAGCACAGGATTTGTTACAATGGACACCAGAAGCAGAATCTGCTTTCTGCAAACTGAAACAGTTAATAGCGTCCTCATTAGTTTTGGGATTACCAAACTATCATAAACATTTTTTCCAAACTGTATATTGTAAGCAAGGTTATATGACATCAGTGTTAACACAGCAGCATGGGGACAAGCAGTGCCCTATTGCTCATTATTCATCACAACTAGACCCAGTGGCATGGTCTTTACCTCACTGTGTACAAGAAATAGTTGCAGCTGCAATGGCAGTACAGGCTTCGGCCTCAGTAGTGTTGTTCCACCCTCTCACATTGAAAGTGCCTCATGCAGTCGTGATTATTTTACTGCAAGAGAAGGTAGCATATCTTTCCCCTGCTAGGCATCTGTCCTGCATGACTATACTGTTGAGCCAACCTCATATGACAATTGAACGATGTACGACTATGAACCCTCTACCTTGCTCCCAACCCCTGCAAATGGCACACCACACAGCTGCCTGCAGATGACTGAGCAAAAGACACTGCCAAGAAAAGATCTTATGGATGTTCCCTTGGATGATGCCGAGATGACATACTACGTGGATGGCTCGTGCAAAAGGGGTCCTGCAGGACAGAACCTAGTAGAATATGCAGTAGTTTCTGACACAGACATAGAAGCGAAATCTTCACCACATAGTTTATCTGCACAGGCAGCAGAATTGATTGCCTTGACACGGGCATGTACCTTAGCAAAGGGTAAATGTGCGAACATTTTTACTGACAGACAGTATGCGTTTTCTACTGTACATGTTTTTGCGCTACAGTGGAAAAATCGAGGAATGATAAAATCTACTGGCAAACCAATCAATCATGCACACTTTATTTTGGATCTTTTAGAATCTATTCAGTCACCTCAAAAAGTAGCTATTTGTAAATGCACAGCTCATACCAAGCAACAGGACAGGATTTCAAAAGGTAATGCGAGATCTGATACAGCTGCAAAGCAGGCAGCTTCAGAAGTATTTCTTTTGAATGAGGAACTACAACCCTCTGAGATCTTAGACTTAGAAATGTTAAAGACAATGCAAACACTTACTATGCAAACTGAAAAACAAAGATGGGTAAAACGAGGAGCAATTCTCGAAAAGGGGCTGTACATCTCTAAAGCAGGAAAACCGATATTGCCGTCTAATTTGTTTAGATATGCAGCTTTGTTGAGCCATGGGCAGTGCCATGTCTCAACAGGGGGGATGGTACAGCTAGTGAACCAACTGTTCACGACATATGGATTTACAAATTACTCTAAAAAATTTTGTTTGTTATGCCACATCTGTAGTAAACATCATGCACAAGGGGCAATAAAGCCCAAGCGAGGGAGTTTCCCTACACCACAGTATCTGTTTCATACTATCTGTATGGATTTCATAGAGCTGAATAAATGTGAAAATAAGAAGTATTGTCTTGTCATTGTAGATATGTTTTCCAGATGGGTGGAAGCCTTTCCGACTAAAAATCCAGACACTATGACTGTGGCCAAAGTTCTTGTTAAAGAAATCATCCCTAGATTCAGCATTCCGGAAAGGATCTACAGTGACAATGGCACACACTTCGTGGATCAGACCATACAACAGTTAAGTAAACATTTTTGTATTTCCCTAAAGAATCATTGTGCATATCACCCTCAATCAGCAAGGCTAGTAGAGAGGCATAATGGGATTTTAAAGAGTAAGCTAAGAAAATTAGTAACAGAAAATCAGAGAAACTGGGTGTACTATCTGCCCCTGGCACTGTTGAGCATGAGAACTGTTCCGAATGCAAAAGGATTGACTCCTTTTGAAAAGCTCTTTGGAAAGGCTTACTATATACCTCAGTGGAAATCTCTCATGCCCGCAGACCAGGAAGCTGACAGTACATTAGCAGAGTATATGCATAATTTGTTAAATTCTAAACATTTGTTGGAGTTAAATTCTGTTTCAGATAAAGAACGAACCAGACCGTCAGAGGTGGCAGTGCCCCCTGGAGCGTGGATCTGGCTGAAGGTAGTTAAGAAGAAAAACTGGGCGTCTTCAAAGTAGGAAGGTCCATATCAAATGCTTTTGTCAACACCCACTGCAGTCAAAATTGCAGAGCGTGCCTCCTGGATCCACCTGACGCACTGTAAATTAGTTAAAAACTTTGAACTAGACAAAAATCTTGTTACATGCCAAGAGCAAAAATGATAGAGTCCAGAAGAAACAGGAATGCAGAACAACCCTTTCCTCAGAAGTATTGCATAATCATCCTGTTAACTGTATTAGTGACAATAATCTTTTTGTTGTGGCCTTTTCTTTTCCCAGCCACACAGACTGAACTGAATAAACGTGAAGCATTACTCATAAACTGGCATCCAAACTTTAACACTTACCAGGCAATTAAATATGTGTATGCTGAGACTTTCAATGTTTCGAATTGCTAGATTTGCACAGCTTTGCCGGCAGCATACAGGGGGTTATTAATGACTACAGTCCCCCTAGGGGTCAATGAGACCTGGGAGAACTTGATTTATGATACTTCAACCATTACAGCACAAGATAAAATAGCATTGCACTTGTCTGTTCCACAAAAAGGAACTGTGTGTTTTTATAAAAATGATACTGTTCAGGTGGGTAGGAGCAATTGCAATGTGACTGTTCCTCATAGATGTTACACTAAAGGTAACAAAGTAGATCTTTATTGTAATACAAACTATGATTCATTTCTTGGATTGATGCACAAAACACTTGATGAAGTAAAACATAATTCTGCTCTTTATAAACAGCTGTCTACAATTGATAGAAAAATGTTTTATGCAGGGCGAGTGTATATTCATAGCAAGGTTACTATTAAAGTAGAGGACTGTTATTTTGTGTGTGGCAGAAAGGCATACAAATGGTTACCTGAGAATTGGTCCGGCAGTTGTTTTTTGGGTTACCTGGTTCCGGCCATATGACACACTGCAGTTTTGCCTCATGGGAAAATTCAAAATGTCCAAGAAGTCGTCAAGAAACCTGTAAATCCAGTGGGCCAAATTGATGCGCGTTGGAAAGACCATCACTCTCTAAACAAAGGACTGACACATATGGACTTGAGTGATAGCGTTATATCGTGGGCAGGCATATTACCAGCATATGGAGCAGTGAAATCGATCTGGGAGCTGAGAAAACTGTCAAAACTTCTCAAAGTAATGAGCAATGCAACTTTTTCTGCTCTTAAATTGGTGACTGATGAACTGAATGCTATGAGAACTGTAGTGCTCAAAAACTGCATGGCTCTCGACTTCACCCTAGTGGCGAGAGGTGGGACATGTGCTTTAATCCAAGAAGAATGCTGTTTGTATATTCCTGACCATAAACACGAGATAGACAATCATCTTAAGGTAATTCAGCAAGTGTCGGCCATGACCAAACCAGGCCCAAACCCACTGATGGACTTTTTCCAGAAATGGTTTGGGGGTGGGGTACCATTTTAATGAACATCCTGATTGCCATTTGTGTAGGTATGCTCCTACTGGGAGTATGTGTTTGTTGTGGTATCCCCTGCATGAAAAGACTGGTTAAAGACCTAATAGACATTTCAGTTTCTGAAACCTTATATCAAAGTACTGAGTTTGAAGAACTGTTAAAAGACTAAAAATGCTTTCATAAGTTTAAACTGAAAGACTCTCTTAACTGCAAATCCTGAGTGGAAGAGGTTAGGAGAAGAAAACAAATTGTTTATGCTTATTTTGAAAGTAGAATAAAAGTATTAATAGGGGGAAATGTTAGAAAAATATGTATTAATATGTGTATTAGCAATATGCTTAGTGCATTTCGAACTTGAAAAGAGTTAACACATTTATTCTATTTCATACTGCATAAATCTGTACAAACTGCCGCTGCTTTCTGACCTTGTACTGTTAGCTAAAATCTTGCTTGTGCCTTGGAAATTTACTGAGAAGCAGGTGATTTCTGCTTGCTTTAGGAAAATAATGAATAGAACAATACTACTTGTATGAAACTTAGACAAGAAGTTCCCCTGTGCCATGAGAAAATACACAGCTGTAGAAGTTACAGATAATTAGTACAAAGCCTGCTTGAAAATATGAACTGCAGTCAGCATTTGCTTGTATCTGTATTAGAAAAGTACCTTGAAATGTAACACTGTACAATAGACGCTTGTAAATGGATTAATGGTCACTAAGGCCAGGTTGTTTTTCTGAAAAGTTTCTCACAAATCTAGTCATGTCAGCAGAAAATCTGAGTAACATCTGCTGTAGAACAATGCTAAAAGTTGTGTTTGATTACGTCAGCTTAGATGGCCATGTCTTGTAAAATAGTATAAGAATGAACATACTTCCTGTTAGTAGTTAGACAAATCCTTGTATTTGCATGTTTTTGTTTCCTTGTTGCAAGTAAATTAAAGTGCCTTAACTGAAACTTACGTGTATTGGTCTTTGAAGTTTTTTCCTTTGACAGTAAACATGCACATATATATAGCTAGGATATGATTCAGCAGTTAAGAAGTACATATGTTCACAGGCCGTGCCAATGGGGGTGTGGGGTACAATCAACAAATGTGTAACACGTAGCATCAACTCCCCCCAGCTAGGCAGGTGAAACATACAAACACACGATACAAGTAAACACACCACTGCTTCCCAGACTACAGGCAGGATACTACCAGTCGATGAGACCCACCAAGTCTAATCTTGAAACAAAGACATCAATGTCCCTTGTGGGACATCCCAAAAATTGATGATAATTGGAGTTAGTCCCTGTAACAATTTATCTAACCAGGCTGTGTACGTACATGGACCACTAGGTTGGACAAGCCTGATGACCCATGGGTCAAGACAACTTATGACATGGGTCCTGAGACATGGAGAGTGGACAGTATGTAGTGGTGTGGTTAGACCCTACCTGCATCCACTGTAAGGATGAGTGCTGTAGAGGAGGGGCAGGTAGGAGAACTATGGGTATGCAATTATGGGCCTAGGCATGCAGGTGTTGGCTGGTGCAGTTATATTCTGACCACCCTGGGGATGTAAGTAATATTGCGAATTGGGCAGAGCTTTCACCCATACCTCTCAACCTCTTACACCAAAACCTCTGGACAGAACCTAAACTGTTGGGGGGACAAATAGGGACAGAAATTAAATATTCCACTTACAACCTTAGAAAGCTGATAGAATAATAGGTTATGCATTAGCATGACTCGTCTGAAGGATGTGGAGTCTTAAACTCAAATACTTGTCTGTATTTAATGACTTCAGTTCCCAGGTATCTGCCAGACAGGTGCAGATTGTAAGAGAAACACACCAAAATTATGATGCAAACTCTGGACAGTCTGCGGAAACTGTACAGTCGACAGTTATGCTTTCGCCTAACGGGCAGCCATTCCCAATATGAGTCCCACTGCAGCACAGTCCAGTTTACATGGCAAAGTATGGTATAACCATATGTGTTGTTGCATAACCCACTACACAACACCTATGAACACATGGTCGCAACACCCCACTGTAGGCATGTAAGCTGATCTAATTGGCATCACAAGGTATTATTGTAGTCGTTACCCCTGCCCAGGGGTGTGAGTGCCCAACACAAACACCAAATGCAGTATATATGCACAGCTGTTGTCGTAGACAACATGGCCAGCTGTGGACCTTCCCTGCAGCTGTCCTGCACATCACTGGATAATTCCCCTACTAACTCCCCCCTTTGTGCCCCATGCACACCATGTACCTATCAGCCTCTGTTTCATTTCTATTAATGTTTAAGGTTACACATAGGTGACAACCTCTTCCTCCACTATATTGCCAGTATCTGGAACCCCAACCCACATGTGGTATCACAGCTGTCCCACAAGACGCATGTAAATAACACATGAAGGAAAACCACAAGCACACTTGGATCAGCACAGGCTCACCACCTTGTGAAACCACCCCCAACTCACACTCTATACCACTACATAAACTAGTGAAACTGACACCTCTTGTCCTGCCTCACATACTAATCCCAACATCCAACAAACCTTCCCTATTGCTCCCCATCCAATTATTCCTACAGGCTACTATACAGTTACAATGTCACCCTCACTACCTACCTACCTACTCATTAACTATTCCCCTCTACTGTACCACACAGGTATGGAATAATTACACCTACCCCGAATACCTGCATTTAACCTATCCAGACCTGTTAAACAGGAATCCAACTTCACCTTAAAATGACCTTTGTCAACAGTCATACCTGACATGTCAACCTGACCTAAGCATGGATAATACTGACATGTTAATGTAAACTATGCATGAATAATGGGGGATGTAGCTATTTTACATCTGTTACCCTCTATGAATGTGAACACCCCAGTATTACTTGGAATAAGTAGCTGGGGTCAACGTGGAGCTCTACTTCCCGGGCCACCACTGACAATGGACAAGCATACAGTCGGATTGTCCCAATTGACAAATGTGAACTAAATTGAACTGGGAGATGAGGCTGGCCAAAGACAAGATGATCAGCTTTAACGATTGGCTCATGTACTGGTGTCATTCTAAGGGGATCCAATGTCTGTCTGCCTGGGATGACATGTTGGACAAGCCACGCTGCTTCGCAAGGGATGGCTTACACCTGTCACCACTGGGCTTCCGGATATTGGCTAAGGCTCTTGCCACCCCCATAGTGCCTTTTTTAGGCAAGGCTCAAAAGACAAACCCACCTCCTTAGAAAACAATAATGGAAAAAAACTAAGGGTAATGCTGCTCAATGCCAGAAGTCTAAATCTCAAGATGCAGGCACTTGATGCACTCCTCAGCATGGAGAACATCGACGTCTGTGCAGTAACTGAAACCTGGTTCAAGGCTCCTGAGAGCACCCCAGTGTTACCAGGCTATACCTCGTATCATGCTTTTCGGCCCCAAAACCTGGGCCGAACCACAAAGGGAGGGGGAGTGTCCATATACATCAAGGACACCCACACCTCCAGGTTAGTAGCAACACATGAAGCATCAGAGACCATACAGGTGCAACTAACCATAGGCAAAACTGCTATACAACTGGTAGCATGTTACAGACCACCCTCCCAATCTCAAGAACTCCACTCAGCCTTCCTGAAGACACTGGAGGATATGAATGTAACACAAAATACCATCATACTGGGAGACTTCAACTACCCATACATAGATTGGGTACATTATTCTAGCCCTAATACCCTAGCCCAAAGGTTCCTGGAATTCATAAATTCAAATGCACTGGAACAATTAGTCACCTCTCCCACTAGGGGAGATAATATACTAGACCTGATCATCACAAACATGGGGACAAAATGCTCCACACCAGAAGTATACCCCTCACTAGTGAGATCTGACCACAAACTAATCACCCTGGATATACATATCCCACCTCTACCCCCAGCACAAAAGACCACAGTGAAAAACATCTCAAAAGCAGACTTCACTCTTCTTAAGACTGAGATGGTATCCTTTAAGCCCACTGTGCCAGTGGATACCACATCCCACAATGCTGAATCCTTCACAAATGCTTTCTATGGACATCTCCAAGAATGCATGGATCATGCAATCCCAAAAAAATCCAAGTCCCTCTCCACCAAAGGTAAGCGTCCTGTCTGGTGGACCTCAGCCATAAACAAATTGTATAACAAAAGAAGGAAGCTACTGCACGTCAGAGCAAAATCCCATGAAGGGAAGACATCTCTGATCAACATTAGCAAAAAACTATGTTCTCTCATAAAAACATCCAAGGCCAACTTTGAGAGAAAAATCGCTAAGGACACTTAAGATAACCACAAAGCCTTCTTCAGCTATGTTAGAAACCTGGGCGGAAACCCTCAGATATGCTCAGAGTTGGTTCACAACAATAAGAAATACACTGAACCCACAGATATTGCCAACATTCTGGCTGACAGGTTCAGTGCAAATTTCTCCCCTCCTTCACCCCCAAAAGAAGAAATACTTATCCCAGCTGAATGTAATCTCCCTGTCATCTCAGATGTCCAAGTGAGAACCACCCTAAACAAAGCAAAAAACACAGCATCAATGGGACCTGACGGTATCCCGGGTTGCGTGTTACGTGAACTCCAAGAGGAGCTAAACCCACACATAAAAATGCTATTTAATCTTAGCCTTACTTCGGGATATGTACCTGAACACTTGCGTACAGCAACAGTGGTCCCACTCCACAAGGGGGTTGCCTCTGCAGACCCTGGAAACTACCGCCCTATAAGCTTGACCAGCCTGGTCTGCAAAGCTATGGAAAGAATCATTGTGGAACTCATAAACAGAGACATGGGGGACCTACAGACACTTGACCCCACCCAGTTCAGCTTTGTAAAGGGCAGATCCTGCCTTTTAAACCTGGTTGACTTTTTCAAAACAGTCACTAGAGCCACTGACGAGGGCAAAGCAGTCCATACAGCATACCTGGACTTGGCTAAGGCCTTCGACACAATACCCCACTCAGGCATCATAGATAAGCTCAACAGCTTAAATATAAACCCTTATGTCACTAGATGGGTTTCAAACTGGCTAAAGGACAGAACCCATAAAGTTAAAATCGCTGGAGCAATGTCAGACTCAAAGCCAGTCACAAGTGGTGTCCCACAGGGATCTGTCCTGGGACCCCTCTTGTTCTGCATTTATTTCTCAGATGTTAAAGCAAACACGGGAGGGCTGTGGCTGACAAAGTTCGCAGATGACTGCAAACTAGGTGCAATAGTCGATACACCAGCAGACACACACATCCTACAAAAAGGCCTCACAGAAATGGACAACTGGTGCCGGAGTCATGGCCATAAACTAAATGCCAAAAAATGTATAGTCATCCCCTTTGGGAAAAACAAATTATCACATAGACAACAACCCACTGAGTACTGAAAACGTAATCAGAGACCTAGGGACCCAAGTCGACAGCGACCTCTCATTTGATACCCACGTTACCAAACTGGTTAGAAAAACATTCTACCTTGCACACCTCATCATGAAAGGATTCACATCCAGATCCAAGGATGTCATTGTGCCCCTATATTCCTCCCTCATCAGACACATGATTGAGTACAATGCCCCATTTGGTATGTACCTCACCCGGCATTTGCAACAGCTGGAGAGACTACTAAAGTACCTCACCAAGAGGATCAAGGGTCTCCAACATATGTCTTATTCTGCTAGACTAAAGAAACTTCAGCTCTATTCAGTATCATACCGCCTGCTCAGAGGTGATCTCTGCCTGACGTACAAGGCCATGTCCAATCAGGATCTGATGGACATGCTCCACCTCAAAAAATCCAAGTCCATCAGGACCACGAGAGCTAAAGATTTAAACCTCGGCACAAGTATGAACAGGACATGCTGGAGGGATAGATTCATAACCCGGAGGCTTCCCATGCTTTGGAACAAGATCCCAGTTCATATTAGGCAGAGCCCCTCACTGACTCTCTTCAAGAGAAATCTTGATGAGTGGATCGGAGATCGTAAGTTTACCCCAGGGGTCACATCTGTGTCACTGCTAGACAGGGGCACAGTAAACTAATTCTATTATATAAGGGGACCTTCATTGTGTCACTACTAGACACAGTATTCTTAATATATTCTGTACATTTTTGTACAATTTCATGGGGTGGCAAATACCACATCACTATGGCTAGGCTTACAAATGCCCCAGGGCAGATAGCCTAGTACTATACTATGAAACTATGAAACTATGAAATACATGAAGTTGCCCGTGTGTATGCGGGAGCAAGCGGGTGTAAGCCTGTTTGGCTGCCGGTATGCGATTACCACACTGGTGAAGTAATGTAGAGGCTAACTCAGTGCAAGATGCCACAACCAGAGGTCAGCAATGCTGTGCTTCGCGCAAACCAGTGCATACCCGCCTACAAACTTACTACAGTGCCTTAGTCACTCTGTAGCAAACAGCTGTTGTCGTGTTCATTAACAAAATAATCTGCACTGCCAGGTTGCAAACCCCTGACCCTGCACACTATAGTTGACGTGAGTTCCACTAAGCCATGGCGCATACACATTCAGCTGCTGTGATCACAAACACATCATCCAACACAGTCATCCAGCAGTATAGGAAATGTATATAAGTGTATAGATTAATAGCAGCACACGTGTCCATTGCTTAACCACAGTATTATAAGCAGTCTATGTGCAACACAGAACAGTGCCTGTCCAATCATACTGTGAGAACAGTAGTCCTGCATAATACCGAAGGGAATAATGATATATGGTGCACACTGTGGGGGGGTGTGAGTGTGCTTCATGCACAGTATGTCATACCTGGGGCATTGGTTCCATTGAAATGGGTGATGAGGCTGGCCAGGTATGTGAGCAAACCGCTGCTACACAAAACCCTGGCAGGATGATACCAGTGGGAGAAACACTGTAGACCAGCTAAGTCTACTCTTGACACAACAACAGGTCATCCCTGGTGGGATGAAGCAACAGTTGTGGGTCACATTGATGTCTCCACCAGTATCAGAGGAGGATCAAAGGAAGGCTGGTACGTACATGGACTAAACGGACGAGGAGCCTGCAGAAGCTTGGGTCGGGACAGTATACTGGAGGAGTACCAAGACGTGCAGATATGGAAATGTGTGGAGGTGTGGTATGGCAGGGCTAGCAACTGAGGAATGGATGAATGCTGTGTACGTGGAGCTCGGGGGCCGGGAGAAGGGAACATGGGTATGTCATTATGGTAGACATATGCAAATGAAGCAGAACAGCAATAGTGTAGTGGGCAAAGCCTCCGCCTAATGCACACGCATTCCCGAGTCGAGTCCCACTGCAGCACATCCTATCTTCCGTGTGAAATCCATATATTAACATCATTGTGCTGTATAACCTACTAAATAACATTTATATTTGCACAGAAGTACTGCCTTAAATGCACATGTGAAGTGTCATAATGACTAAGGCACTAGTAAGCAGGTGTAAGCGCATAACAGCAGTAATACGCATGGATAAGCAGTTGTAAGCATGTGTACGTGTATTTGCGTAAGGGTAAGCATTGCCTACATAGATTGAGCTAAGTAGATGCTAGCTGAGTGTAAGGAAATGCAACTGAAGGTTAGCATTGCTTAGCTCTGTGCAAACCTGCGCACACCTGCGTACAACCGTTCAAATGTCCCTAAATCACCCTGTATCCGACAGATGGTGCTCTGCCCTGAAACAAAATATACAGCCTCTGCAAGGCCCAATCCAGGATCCTGCACAACATACACTACATGATTTACCAGTAAACCATGGCAGAAGTACATACCCACTTATTTCACATACATATCATCTAGCACAATCAGTCAACAACACAGGAAATGTAGTAATATCACACCACACAACCTCTTACTGCATGAATCCTGGACATAGTACGCCATAATGTGGGTACATATAGGGATATCTATCAAATCTTGATCTAATACAATTAAAACATTGCAAGTTACACAGTTATATGTAGTATAACACATATATTGAAGGAGATGATAATTCTGAAACACGTACATGTCAGCACAAATGACTGACCTCAGTCTTAAGGTCATCCATGTCAACTGCCAAGAGAATGAGGTACAGGCCACACATATAGGCTGAACATGCATGGGCATATGGACAGATATACATCTGTAAATGCAGACAGATAGACAGCTATAGGTATATATATATATATGTGTATGTATGACTCACAAATAACTATATAACAGCAATTGTACATAGATAGATAAATATTTTCAGTGTATATATATATATATATATATATATATATATATATATATATATATATATATAGATATAGATAGATATATATATCTATATATATATATATATATATATATATATATATATATATATATATATATAAAAGTCCCAAATGAATCGGTGCACGTATATGTTGCAGTGCGCGAACCAACAAATGCTATTCAGCCCATAAACACTTCCAAATCCAAAGTTCAGCACTTGCCATCAATTTCCGAACTGGAACATGAATTGGATTTGGAAGTGTTTATGGGCTGAATAGCATTTGTTGGTTCGCGCACTGCAACATATACGCGCACCGATTCATTTGGGACTTTTTTCTATACGTTAGTCGGGTGCTGTATTTTACGAGGGGCCTGGAAAGGACGAGTGAGATGGAAAAACAACATTTGAACGTCTGGACAATGTTCGTGAAAACCGAGTGGGACTAATTGGTCGCCTTTTGTGATGGCTACTAGACGTGATCTTCAGTCTTTTATTTTTCAGCTTACCGCTGATAAAGATGATTATTCCATGTTTTTGGGGCCGGATATACCTGGACAAGAACTAAATACTACTATGGGGAATGAAACGGATATTAAGCTTCATTTTCGTAAACTGGGGGACATTACAAAAAAGGTACGTTCCATAGTCTAGCATAATAAACTGTTGTGAGCATATGTTCAAGCCAAGGTTATACCACGGGGGCTGCAAGTGCAGTTGGAACCTGGGCTTGGTAAAGAGGATGGGGAATTCATGAAACAATGGAGGGAAACTCAAATCAAGGCCTCCAATATGTTTATGACATTGCTAATTGAATATTATGACAGATAATTGCCTGATTTAACAGCTAAGTTGCATGACTGTCAGGAACGTACACTTAAATTTGAGGGCACTAATGAATATGAGAAAGCTTATGGTGAGTTTATATTAGAGATTGATAAGTTTGAACAAGAGCTGCAAGCTCGTAAGATGAAAAAATATCGCAGGGACATTAATGACTTTCAAAATGATAGAGTTTTTACCTGGAAGAAAGATAGTAAAGTTGTGCATTTTCAAACAACAAAACAAAATAGACCGAAGCGTAAGAGGGTAAAGTCTATATTAAGACAACAGAAGAATATTTATAGCACTTCTGAAGGCTCATCAGGTTGTTCCAATACCGATACAGAACCTGAATATGAACTTGGTAATGCTCTATCACCTGAAATGCCTGTTTCGAAGAAAACCAAGACCCCTTTAGGAGGGGGGGGCCGTAAGCACAAGAGGCGACCAACTAATGGCAGAATAAGTCTTAATGAAGGCCCTGCAGATTCGGTTTCTAAGACATTGGAATCTCCTATTGGGGATGATATATTTGATATCAATCACCTAGTTGTGAATTTAACAAAACATAAAGTTGGTTCCAGTGAAATAAAGCTATTAAACAGAGGATTAAACTATGTGCCTTCATTTTATTTATCTCATTATGACACTGTAAGAGATATTAAACAGTTTACACGTATATTGAACCTGAAATGTTGGTTTGCTAATCAGAGTGAAATTACCGATGAAGAAGTTGTATCCAGCTTTAAGTTTAAAAAATCTGAATTTCAACCTGTGTATAATAATAATGTAAAAATTTTTGAACAGTTGTTAATGAAGGAACTACAGACTAAACAAGGGGAGATATTTAAAAATACAGAGTACAATCTACCCAGAGATGAATATATGGCTATGACTATGTTGGCTAAAGATACCACTAAGGTTATAACTAAAGCAGATAAAGGGGGAGCTACGGTTATTTGGGATAGGGAAGATTATGATACTGAAGCTGAGAAGCAGTTAGCAGATCCCATTTTTTATAGCTCCCTGTCATTTGACCCTACAAGTGGGTTCAAATCTATCATAGATGAATACCTTAATAAAGCAGTACAAGAACAATTGATTAGTCAAGAATTAGCACAACAATTGATAGTGGATAATCCAAAATTCCAGTATTTTTACTTGGTCCCAAAAATACATAAAACCTTACAGACACCTCCAGGTAGGCCCATTGTGGCAGGTAGAGGTTCCTTAACTGAACCATTATCTGAATATTTGGAGCATAAACTTAAACCTTTGTTAACCCTAGTGAGAGCAAGAATAAAAATTACAACTGAATTCCTATTACTGATGGACGATTTACAGATATCTACTAATAGTCTAATAGGAACATTAGATGTTCGATCACTTTATACTAGCATTCCCCATAAGATAGGGATAGAAGCAATTAAATATTGGATGAATAGATCAGGTAAATATAAGCCATTGGAAATGGAGTTTCTACTCACAATATTGGGTTTGGTTTTGGAAAATAATGCCTTTAAATACAATAATAAGTGGTATTTACAGGTAAAGGGGACAGCAATGGGAGCTATGTTTGCTCCCACATATGCTGACCTGTTTATGGGCTACCTGGAGGAGTGTTATATTTACAATAAAACATTTCCATACAAGGGACAGTCAACAATGTGGCGTCGATATTTAGACGACTGTTGGGTAGTGTGGGATGGGGATAGGACTGACTGGGATAGATTTATAAGATACCTGAATTCCCATGATTATGGGATTATTTTTACAGGCAAACTGGATTTATTCACAGTGGATTTTTTAGATGTAAATGTGACCAAGTTGCTAGATGGCACTATAGCCACTAGTTTGCATCATAAACCTTTTTCAAAAAATTCCATCCTACATGCACAAAGTTGTCATCCGCCACATATAATTAAAAATATACCTAAGGCGCAGTTTCAACGTATAAAAAGAATATGTTCAACAGCTAATGAATATTGTAAATATGAACAAGATCTACATGATAGATTTAAAACCAGGGGATATTCGATCAATAATATTAATGAGGCCAAAAGTAAAATACATGAAACAGATAGAAACAATATGCTAATTGAGAATGACAATGATTTGAAGGGAAAATCTAGGGTGATTAGATTTGTTACAACATATGCAACAAACACTAACAAGATTAAACAAGTTGTGGATAAATATTGGACCATACTGTTGAATGATCCATATTTGTCCACTATATTGGGACACAAATGCCAATTTAGTTACAGAAAGGGTAAATCCATAGGACAGTATTTTTCCACCTTTAAAAAAGGTATCAAGGTGGAAGACCAAGGTTTTCGGGTCAAAGGGAGTACATTTTGTGGCCATTGTAAATATTGTAAATTAATGTCCAAAACTACATCTTTTACATCTACCAACACCAGTAAAGTATATGATATTGCAAGCCTAGTTACATGCAATACATCCTGGGTGGTATATATGGCAATTTGCCAGTGTGGTGCTTTTTATATTGGACAGACATCCTGTAAGTTAAAACAGAGGGTAGCAGTCCATATTAGTGATATTAAATGTAAAAGAAACAGAAGTGCCCTATATAAACATATTATACAACACCCACAAGTTCATTTTGTTTTTGTTGGGATAGATAAGGTGGCTGATTCAATTTATAATGAGTCAGATAAACATAAAATTTTAACTGGGAAGGAACGTAGATGGATTATTAATTTAGGGGCATTGTTCAAGCCAGGCTTGAATGAACATTGGTAATTTTCATTAGTAATTGTTTACCAATGGAGCCATTATAGTTAAGGTTATATTGTTGCCTATGGGATAGATTATTAGCTGTATATTAGTTATATACAGGTACAATTGGTATAGTAAAATATGGGTAATTTAAATAATCTGGAATTTATGTCTAGTAATGGTAGGGAAATTACATAAAATGTAATAGTTAATATAAATAATAGCTGTTCAGAGTTAGTGAGTTTAACTGACATATGCAGGTTCTGTTATTTAACATTTTGAAAGTATTATTTTATATTTCTGAATGTAATATCCATTTTTCGTAGCTATGTTGTTTTGTATATGTGTTGGATGTGCTTAACAACGTAGAAATAAGTCTGGCTCCTTTAAATATGAAGGCAGTCTAGTATTGTATAAAATGTACGTGGTGCCATCATATGACACACTGATGACGCTTCGTGAAAGCGAAACCGGCCTGTGGGGTAGACTGTAAGGTGGAATAAAGCCTTTGAATCCCACTTGGTTTTCTTTATTCATGTTCCAGTTCGGAAATTGATGGCAAGTGCTGAACTTTGGATTTGGAAGTATATATATATATATATATATATATATATATATATATATATATATATATATATCTACATATATATATATATATATATATATATATATATATATATATATATATATATATATAGATTTATGAATACATATACATATCTAGAGCTATATCAATGTCCAGGTCTATCCCTCTATATATGGGTGTTTCACATATATAATTATGCAGGTATATATATATATATATATATATATATGTATATATATATATATATATATATATATATATATATATATATATGTATGTATATACAGATAGACATGTGCATTTGATTTCCGTATGGGAACGGACTCCTGGCCCACTCCATACTACATAACAGACCATGAGCATAGTTAATGGGGGTGGGGGCACAAATGAGGTACACCTGGTAATTACCGCTATGTAACCCCCCCCAGCCCTAACGGATATGCTGTGCAATCCAATATCCAGCACATGCAGTACTTGACGGTAGGACCCACCGCAACACAGCTACAATACTCCAACAGTAATCCAAGTCACCTGTACATGTCAGGGCAATATCTGTAACATATCATGCAGATAAGCCATTGTACCACAGGGAATGTACAATGTTGAAAGAGTACACATTACAACGATACAAATATGCACACACATCTATACATTGACAATCATGTGCAGGTATATATATATATATATATATATATATATATATATATATATATATATATATATATAGAGAGAGAGAGAGAGATAAGATATATGAGATATATGGGTACATACACATATACACAGACAAAGGGTATTAGTAGCCATACATATGTAGAAGTAGTGTGGAAGTACTGGGTGCAATGTATATCCCCAGCCACAAGCCCTGTAACTGGTACCTGTGACATGTGTAGTGTGGCAACCAGCCCCACAAAGGGGATACTTACATTACACATATACCCACTCACAATTCAAAGGAAATGACATGACACACAGGTATGTATACACAGACAACCTTTATTCATGTACCATACAATAATGTATGCCATTACTGACAGCACATAGATGTTGATGTATACAACCAGTGATGGATGCAAGGCCTACACAAAACAGCGGATGCTGACAGTGCGGATATATAGCATACTATGGTGTTCAGGCCAAGACCTTCAATAAGTACAACAGTAGACAAAGGATTTGCCTGCAAGATGCGTAACAATTAACAATATCAGATGTAGTTCAGCAGCCTCCAATTGAACCCTGTAGTCAAGCCCTAGCGGAACATTCATTAATTGTGGTAATGTCAATGTATCTGTCCCATGTATGAACCCTAACCAACAAATGTTATGGGAGTCCACATTATGACTGGGATGATAGCAGGAATGCTAGCAGTAATTAATGATAGACCATTACCTAACAACCCCTAACCATATCAAAGAGGACAAAGCCTGCCATATATAAAGGCAGGAACACAGGGCCATACTCGTAATATTGCAGTTACACAGCCTGGAACATGCTGGTTTTACAGGATGTGTTGCAACATACCCTTATGCAGGAAAAAGACATCCGGGACACAAATGGATATAGCCATGTACAGCTAGCATGCAACACACACACTGCCAGTGCAATATCTGACACAGGACCTGTGTTTTGGACAGACAACACATGATAGGCACACCTCTGTCCAGCTAGAGGATAGGCCCACAGTAGTGAGCTATGTAGACAGACTGCAGTCCAAGGTAAACTAGTATGTATACACACACACACACACACACACACACACACACACACACACACACACACACACACACGCACCCTGTAACACCAGTACTATACAAAGCATTACACCACTCTACTCACAGTCTATCTGTATGTCCTGATCCTCCTTCATATATGTGGCTGCCTTGAGTGTGCAGTTTCTCCTGTAAGAGATATTGCTAGCTGCTGTCTGTAACATTGATGCCCACACAGAGGAAGGATTTCCATCGCACAGGGAATGTACAGGGCATATGCCCACATGATGTAGGGATTCATAGTGGGTGGTTGCCATGACAGTGGTAACTGGAAGTACTACACATGTGTACTCATATATATATATATATATATATATATATATATATATATATAGATAACTATCTGGATAAGTACATGTCCATATATTTCCACGATATGTCCTGGACATGGAGTGTAGCCCTACCCCAGCCACTGTAGCCCCAAAGTCGTAGTGCAAGGGGATGTCAGGTATGTATATCAGGTATATTAATAGACATTTGCCACTGTCATTGGAGTTGGCTTCACAGACATGGTGTGTGTGGAAGGTGACCTCTGCTCATAACATGTGTGCCATTGGCTACTGACAGACATCGTAAGGTTATCATTGTACAGTACCTGCATATATAGCAGGCTCGACAGCTATGTCACAGCACAGGGTAGGATGCACCTGTGTGACAGTGCATAACCATAACCAATGTGAACACAGCCACATATGGTACGCTAGCATAATAGCACAGTATATGGACTATCTGTTCTACACCATCCTCATATGTGCCACTCACAGAATGACCCTACATATACTGGGCTGCTACACAGTTTGGTCTGATGGCTGTCAGTGGTATGGGACATGTGTGTGTATGGCCCTACAATCATGTACAGTAAAATGGTACCATACAGTGGGGCAGCATATAATATCAGATAGAAGGGGAGCTAGAACAATGACATCTACCACAGGCTATATACAGGTCATAGTATATAATAACAATACTCACACTGCCGACATTCACCAACATTACACAGACCTCAGTACAGTACAAATATCCACAGAATGTCCAGGTTATGGCACGAAATGTAACCCCTACTGTACATGACATGTGTAGCAATCTGATATATCACTGGCTTGTTATCAGATATGATGACACTATTTACGGTGTACAGCACATATGCTCCACTTCATGCAAGACATATGTACAAAGTTTGACAGAGGTGTGGCTGATAGCACATAGACAGGGCCAGTATAGACATGTTGCTGTGATACCCTCATAAATCTACCATTGTAATGGGGTTTGTTGCAACATAGGTCCAATGAGGGATATGTAGTCAGTAACTGTCACGGCCTTCACCATCAAAAGACTGCAATCCTCACACTACCTTCTCCATTCCACAGATAAACACATTGTGGCTAACACATGAAACCAAAGGCACAACACTGCCCAGTCTGCAGATGACCCTGTAGATGGGGATTGCTCATATACATGGAACTGACATGGCAGGTATTGCGACATGTATGACAGGCATATCCAGACAAACACTGTTAAGCCAACATTACTCCATATGCAATATAGCAGCACTTACAGTCAGTAGTCAGGTCAGACACATCCCCCTCGTGTTTGTTTCCCTCTTTCCACAGTGTATGTTGTTAGAAGTAAATCCCCAACCCATTTGAGATGCTGTTTGCCAAATGACAGTTCTAGCTCCTGCTCACAGTGACAGACAAGGGCCAACACTACCAGGATGTTCCCAGGTATTGGAGTGTGTTTCCATGCAATTGGCTATGGGAATGTTACCACAGCTGTTCCACATGCAATCAGCTAGGGGAGGGCTGCAATTCATGCAGAGGCAATCAGTGGATAATGAGCATAATTTAAAATACACATGCTGCTGCCTAAGTAAAGCAGGTGTGGGCCTCCACATCCACCAGAGAGGGAGTGGGGGAGGCAGATAGAGGCGAATACATGTCAGGGAGGGATGGGAGGGTAAAACTGAAGCATGTTTGTGTCACACACCTATGAGCACAGGGTATCAAACCCCTGACAGCTGTGTGGTGCTATCACAGTTCAATGCTGTTATTGGATGCACAAAATGGGTTATCTGGTGGGGAGCACTCAGAATATATATGTGATGGTGGGTGACATCTGCAACAGGGATACAGTAGATATAAAGTAGGTGACGTGCACGTGCCTGTCTGAATGAACAGGTGCCAGCGTCAACACAGGCACACTCACACAGGGAAACACACACATTAACACACTTGGTAGGGCCAGGAGTGCAACTCATCACTAGTGAGATTGCCACAACACATCAATGTGCAGGGAACACATGCACCACACAGGTCACACAGAGATTGTAAGGGCAGTCAGTATGAGTGGGTGTCAGACATCAGACAGCATGCTTCACTGTGCCCTGAGGAGAGTAGTGCATGTGGATGTGGACATACGCACCATACAATACACACACGGACACACAGGGTGCCAGTTTGGACATGCATGGGTGCAAGTCTGCACGGGTGTGTGGTGGTCAACAGTGCCAGCAGGCTATAAGAGGGTAGATGATGTGTATACCTTGGCATCAGGCCACATGACAATGGTCTGCATTATAGTTTAGGTCTGTAACTTCTGCATTTGCCCACACAAGTGGGTATAGCATCCCTCATCTATTCACCTGGGTGACTATTGTGTGTGGCCAATGCTGTGCATCACTTGCCATGTATGTGTTCCCTAGTCCATGACTTGGATGGTGTCTAGGATGTGCACACCTCCCACATGCATGTACAGTGACATGTGGAACTGTACCTGGGGTGTGTGGCCCATGCTGTGAACACAGGTTATCATCAGATGTGCCAGTCTTGCCCACCTGTGGCAGGGACTGGTAATGGTCAGCCGGTTTACCCTGCACCTACATTGATAGCATGCTAACAGCATTCTCTGATGTCAGTGTCATCTGTCCATACAGGGTATGTTGTCAGGCATGGTATGTCCGTTGTGAGTCACATGTGAAGGCACAGTGGGGTTGCTAACTCTGATTGGCTGGCCTTGATGTCACATGTATGGGTATGGCTTTGCACCCCAGTCTCTCAGCTATTTCCATCTGTTATCCCTGTATGGTTGACATTTTGATATATAGTAGGGCCACCATAAATGAAATTAGCAAAACCCCTCCACATTGCCCACAGGTGTCACACACTCGCAACCACCTCTACACAGGATACGAGTTATAAACACACACACACGCAGACACCTGTCATGTCTGGGAATAGAACCCCTACCTAACTTATTTACTACATTACAGCACTACGTAGTTATAGTACGCGCCACGGACATTACTGAAGTACATCTTCCCCAAAGGTGTATTTCACAATTAATGACATCAGCAGGATTACCAAAGTAGGGTATTTGGAATGTACTGTGAGTGAGTAGCCTATAATGCATTGCTACATACACAGACACTGAAACACATACAAAACATCCGGAACTGCCATGGATGGAGATGGAACACTACCACCTTCCTAAATCACACTACAGCAGTACGCAGTTACAGAACGCGCTACGACAATTACTGGGCTATCATTTTCCCAGAGGTGTATTTCTAGGTGAGTGACATCAGCAGCCTTGCCAAAGTAGAGTATTTGTTTTGTACGGAGTGTGAGTAGCCTAAAAAGCATTGCTCTCTACTCAGTCAGACACACACACACACACACACACACACACACACACACACACACACACGGTTGCCAGGTCTGGGGTTCGAACACCTACCTAACTAGTTTATCACACTACAGTAGTACACAGTTACAGAACACACTACAGCGATAACTGGGCTATCACTTTCCCAGAGGTGTATTTCTAGGTGAGTGACATCAGCAGCCTTGCCAAAGTTGAATATATGTATTGTACGGAGTGTGAGTAGCCTAACAAGCATTTCTCTCTACACATTCAGACAGACAGGCACGCACACAAACACACACTCACACAATTGACAGGTCTGGGATTAGTACTACTACTTAATTAGTCTATCACTACAGCAGTACGCAGTTATGGGATGCGCCATGCATATTAATGAGCTATAGCTCTCCCAAAGGTGTAATTCACATTGGATGACCTCAGCAGGCTTGTCATAATACTGCTATGGGGAGGGCAGTGTGTGCATGGGCCATACCCCATTTATGCAGGGGTTGACATGCCACATGTGGGCACACACAGGGTCATATGTCACAGGTACGTGTATACAGCTACTAGATGGCTTCTTCCTTGTACACTCTTGTTGTATAGCTGGCACGTGCACCACATAGTCTGTCATGCTGACAAGTACTGGTGGCTAGTATCCGCAGTGGGTTACTTCCACACCTCATGTGTTGGGGGCCCTTTGGCTGTGTGCCGGTTGGGACAGGCCTGCATGGCTATTTGTCATGGTCACCCTCTTCCACATATCTATGCCCGTGTACCTGTAGCTTATTATAGTGTGTTGTCCTTACATATTTGTCTGTATTCCTATCCACTGTGTGTGTAAGACAGGAGTGGTGCATACTGACATGTGTCCACACTGAGAACTGCGACTTCCAGATACGTCTGGTCCACTGGTGTTTGCAGACATAGCCTTCATGTGTTAAGTGTGTGAGCATGCCCATTATGACCTCTCAATATGTTGTTCACTGACATTGCCTTCATTCCTCTAAGTGTGTGAGCATGCCCAATATGGCCATCTGTGGATCATGTCCAGGTTGTTTGGACTGTGGTGCTGTCCTTTGTTTTGTACACTGACAGGAAGCATGCTATATCTGAAGGGTATCCATTGGTCATTTACCATTGACTCTTGCTACATGTCTGCATAGCGGGGGGACACCTGACTGTTTCTACTGTTCTACACAAGAGTGGGGGGCACACCTGACTGTTAATATAAGTGTACGTTGGATGGAGGGGGGGTGCACTTGACACTTGTACACATTTGCTAGGACTATATTGGTATGTCAGATACTCCATTTCAGTCTGTAGTCTTACCTATCCTGCTGGCTAGAGGCTTACCAGTGTACTACAGATCCTAGTTTTTTTTACCTACATATTAGTTTCTGACTTCCTAGCCTTCACAACTTACATCCGACTGCCTGACCTGCTATGGTCTGTCTGTGCAGGCCTGGGGGAGGGTTAACCATAGGTCACATTCAGAGGCCATAGTACAGCATTTGTTTGTGTTAGTCTTCACCTGTCCTGCTGGCTGAGACTGTTGTTGGGTATGTGAACCTTCATGACTGGCATGTGTGGCTCTTATGGACACCCATGTCACTCAGGCCATTTCCTGCAGTGGGTTTTGTCACTGTGTGTAGTACTGGGTACTATGGTGACTCCACTATGTGTTACAGATGTCATGATGCCACTATGGGTGTCTACTGTCTGCTGCCTTGACATTCGGCCACCCAATTCCCTTGCATGTTCACATCCATACCATAGCTACAGGTAAAAACACATTCTACTCCATTTGGCAATTAGTAGGTTGATTGACTTACCTTGAGGGTGTGCTGGACTTGAGGATGGTGCTGGAGGGCTGCCTATGTCAGATGCAAATAGTACACTCCCTGTACATGGTTGGGCACAGGTACTGTCATGTTTGGCATCCCTTTTACTGTCTGTGTGAGTCAGAGAGAGGTGTCATTTTCTGGGCCCCTACTGTGTCAGTGCATATGCTATGCATTGACTCTTTGCCAAGGCCAGGGCATACTGGACATGCTCCCTTCTGCCTACTGGGGCAGGCTCAGGTTGTTCCTCCTCTGAGTCACTCTGTGCCTGTATGGTCCTTGGCATTTGTGGGGGGCTGTGTGGCCATGCCCATGCTGTTCCTGCTGCAGCTGTTTCTGTAGGATCATATTGTGCAGCATAGTACATACCATAACAATCTTGGTACATGTAGCTGGTGAATACTGCAGGGCTCCACCGGATGTGTCCAGACACTGGAACCATGACCTGAGCATCCCAAACACATGCTCTATTATATGTCTGGCCTGTGGGTGTGCCTCATTATGGCATTGTTAGTCAGGTGTGTGTGTGATGGGTGTCATCAGCCATGGCTCCAGTGGGTACCCAGCATCCCCCACTAGGTGACCATAGGGGATGTCCACATCGGCAAATCTGTGGTACAGCTGTGTCAGTTGCCATATGTGTGAATCATCATAACTTCCAGGGCAGCCAGCACACACATTCAGTTTAATGCCCTGAGCATCACATATGACCTGGCAGTTGATGGAGGGGATGCCCCTTCAGTTGATGTAGGCCTTACCTGCTCACTGGGTGGTGCTTTGATGCATTAGTGCGTGCAGTCTATAGCACCCTCTACCTCAGAGTAGTTTGCTATTTGGTGGAAGAGACGCATATTGCTGGTCAACACCTCACGTGTGTTGAGGAAATATACGTGCTCACTGGCATGTGCTGACATGGCATCCAGGAAATGGTGGAATACTCTGGATGCTGATGCCTGTGAGATGCCCATGATATCCCCAGTTGTGGTTTGGGAGGTACCTGTGGCTAGTATACTTAGGCCTACACATACCTTGGTATCCACTGGTAAGGGTTCATCTTGGCCAGTGTGGTGTGTCAGGTGTGGCCTGCACAGCTCAACAATTTGCTGTAGGAGGTCTCTGTCAACCCTATAGCGCTCCACTATCTCCAGCTCATGTAGCTCCTTGTAGGTTACCCTGGGTCTGTACACTCTTCTCTGTCTCCTCACTGTGGGTTGTTTGGTGGCATTCACATCCTCACCACCCTCAGCCGTTTGCACATGTTCTATGTTGTCTGCTGCAGCCCATCTCATTTTGTAGGCTTGTTTTTTAAAATTTCCCCTCTTGTATACATCGTTGGTGTAGAGTGTGGAAAAACTAAAGGGGAAGGTATTTGCTTGGTTTATAGTGGTGTTCTGGGCTGTGCTGGTCTGCTGCCTGTGTAATTAACTGATTCTGATACACTTCACCTGTCAGCTCAGCTAGTTCTCCTTGATTACCTTCATACTGCTGTTTTCCCTTTCCATTGCCTCCCTGTTTAAGCCTGTATGCTCACCACGCAGAGTGCTCAAATGTGCACAGAGCTGCTATTTCCTGGTTTAACTTCCTTATTCTTCCTGTGAAACCCACGCGGTACGCACACCCGCTTACACTTTGTAAGGAGTGCTAGGCAGTTTGGACACACTGCTAAGCTAGGAGCAGTCCAGGGCCACAGGGCTCCAATCCACTTACAGTATTCCTGACACCCCCCCATGGTGTCACCTATATCCTAGTCTTGCACCCAGCTATTTCTACTCTTACACTCTTGGGACCTGCCTCACACCCTGGAGAAATCTGGGATTCACTATCCTTCCCCTCATTTGCATAGGATTGCCTGCTAATACATAATTACATGTTCCACACTGAGCCTCCCCCCTTAGCAACCATTACTCACTGGCCAGGTTGTCTTATGCCTGCCATTGACTTGCATGGCTGAATACTGCTTTTAGTTAGAATGCTTATTTTAGGTTTGTTTTATTATTTTCCCCCCAATCCCGTTTGCGCACCGCTGCCCTATGCTTCAACAGGCAAGATCGGCGAATGAAAATCAAAAGTTTTTTTTTTTTATTTTTTAAACATTTTGCAATGCCAATGGCCTTCTACTTGGCCATTGGCATGCTTCATCAATGATATGTAGCCTTTATTTGGAGCTGTCGAAGCTCCGTTTTGTAGTTTGCAGAAATGTACTTGGTTACTAACCGAGTACATTTTTGCAGACTGCATTCATCCTGCACTGACAGCTGCCTGCGTCCTGGATCGCAAATTACCCTCATTTGCATGGTTTTCACCTGCAAATTAGGGTAATTTGTATACAGGAGCTCAGTCCATGCAGGATTAGCCTAAGAGCTCATGTGCACGTCCTGGAAGCTTGTTCCTGGATTGCACATTGGCCATTTTGCCAAAAATAGCTCTTAAACTAATCCGGCACGCTATAACGGGCTTCGTAAATCCGGGGGATTGACATGGTGGCTAATGGTCAGACAGCAGAAAAACTAAAAACTTAAAAAATAGATTATTTAAAATAAAGGACCAGATGTCAGGATTAGATTATTCAAATTAAAACAAATCAGTAATTATTCTGGTTTGCAATGTTACTGTTTTTATTCCACTCACAGCTGACCTTGTGCATAAGCCAACTAGATGGTCACCTAGAGTACTGTGCAGCTGGGGGAGCTTTCCCACCATTGATTTAGTTATTTATTTAATTTTCCTAAAATAAGTAAACATGGTGTTTCTTGACTTTAAGAAAATAAATAACTAACTAACTAAATAAATAAATGATCTGCCGTGGCCCAGTATGAGAATAAATCAGCTGTAGTGGCCTATAAGGTAAAGCATCCACTCATTTATCTCCTATTTGCCAGAATATCATGACTTCTGCAATGGAAAAAAAGCAGGTTTCACTCTGTAAATTAATTTTTTTTTAACGTTTGTTCCAGCATCAGCCACTGTGTCATCAGCTCACTACAGCAATATTGGTAGAGCTGTTAATTCTACCAGCAAGAAGCGATAACCTGTGAGGACACCAGTAAATAGAAAATCAAGCACTTGCCATATGTTTTTGTTCTTTCAAAGACCATGACTGCAGTCAGAAGCAAAAGGAGGTATAGTGCTTGCTGACTATCAATTAGAATCAGGGAAAAGCAATTTTTGCATTTTTTATTGTGTCTTTCGGCTTTTCCCGGTTAGGGGTCACCACAGTGGAACTCCAGTCCGCTAATGACTGGCAGTAGATTTTTACGTGCCGAGTTGCCGGCCCTGACGCACAACCTTCAACGAGCTAATTGTATTAGTGATTTTGCATAATGTACATTTTCTGAGCATTAAGAGGTATAAAGCTAGTGTCTGGCATTATTGACTTTCTAAAGCCCAGAAGATTCCTGATGATTCTTTGGAAGAATAGGACTAGCTGCTGTGTTCGTTATAGGATAGAGGTTTTGAAATATCAAAACTTGTCAATGGAGATCGCAGTACAGTGTGGAACGGGAACTTTACCAATCTCTTCACTGTGGTGTGATCTCAGAGTTGCTATATTTAAGGAGCAGGGGGTATGATGGTGCAGCCCCCACCATGGGAGGGGGGGGGTGCAGGGGGGCTTCCCCCCTGCAAAAACATGAAATTATAACTCTTAACATTTTGAATTGTACCATTGTACCACACCCGTTATTACTCCCTCTCTGGTCAGATCAGACCACAAACTGATAACCCTGGATGTCCTCATCCCTCCACCTCCCTCAGTCAAAGAAACCATTGTAAAAAAACCTTTCCAAAGCAAACTTCAAACTACTTGCGTCAGAAGTGGAAAGCTTCACTATTCCCTTGCAGAAGGATAATGATATCCAGGATGCAGAATCCTATACCAAGGCACTTTATATACATTTTCAGGATTGCATGGACCGTGCTATCCCAAATAAAACCAAAACTCCTTCCTCAAGCAAGAAGAAACCAGTCTGATGGACCCTGGCCATAAGCAAACTATACAATAAAAGAAGGAGACTTATACAAAAAAAGGCCAAATCTCAAGTAGAAAAATCATCCCTGATCAGCATTAGTAAGAAATTGAGGGCCCTCATCAAGCCAACTTAAGCCAATTTCGAAAAGAAGGTTGCCAAGGATGCCAAGGATAATCATAAGCCCTTCTATGGTTACATCAAAAACCTAAATGACAATGCTCAGGTCTGTTCTAAGCTAGTACAAAATGGAACAAAATACACTGACCCCACTGACATTGCCAACATCTTGGCTGATAGATTCAGTGCAAATCCCCCCCACCTCACCACCTACAGGGCCTATTACTATTCAAGGGGATTGTGTAACTCTAATTATTACTGATATGTTGTTTAATAAGGCTCTATCTAAAGCTAAAAACACTGCCTCCATCGGACCAGATGGTGTCCCGGGCTGTGTCATACGCGAGCTCCAAAATGAATTAACCCCGCATCTGAATATCCTGTTCAGTCTCAGCCTCTCGACAGGATATGTGCCCATAGAATGCCGCACAGCAGTGGTGGTTCCACTGCACAAGGGTGGGCCTACAACCGACCCTGGGAGCTACCAACCAATAAGCCTGACCAGTCTGATCTGTAAGGCAATGGAGTGAATCATTATGGAACTCATGTATGGAGAGATTGGGAACCTCCAAACACTTGACCCCACACAGTTAGGCTTCGTCAAGGGCAGATCATGCCTCCCAAACCTAGTGGACTTCTTTGAGACAGTTACTCAGGGTATAGATAAGGGAAAAGAGGCACACATGGCTTACCTTGACCTTGCTAAAGCATTTGACACCATTCCCCATTTGGGTATTATTAATAAACTCACCAACCTGGGCATAAACCCTTACGTCACAAGATGGATCGCAAACTGGCTCTCAGACAGATCCCACAGAGTAAGAGTAGTGGGATCTATGTCCGAATCCAGACCAGTAATGAGCGGTGTGCCTCAGGGCTCTGTCCTGCGGCCCCTCCTGTTTGGCATATACTTTTCAGAAGTACAGGCAAGCACTGAAGGGCTGTGGCTGACCAAGTTTGCAGACGACTGCAAACTGGGTGCTATAATAGAGTCTCCGGCTGACATGGATATCCTCCAGAAGGGCCTTAATGAGTCTGATGCATGGTGTCAAAGCCATGGTCTCAAGCTAAATGCTAAAAAATGCGTAGTAATCCCCTTTGGAAAAAACAGAGTACCCGCAAACTACCACATAGGAGGTAACCCCCTGAAATCTGAAGAAGTAATAAGGGATCTAGGGACCCAAGCAGATAGTCAGCTTTCCTTTGATAACCATGTTGCCAAGGTGGTTAGAAAATCTTTCTATGTGACCCATCTGATCATGAAAGGGTTTGTATCAAGATCTAAGGATGTTGTGGTGCCCCTCTACTCTTCCCTCATCAGACCAATTATTGAGTACAATGCACCAATTGGAATGTACCTGGCTAGGCATCTCCAGCAGCTGGAGAGACCACAGTGGTACCTCACTAAGAGGACTACTGGCCTCAAACAGTGACCCTATGCAGCACAATTGAAAAAAACTAAGGCTTTTCTCTGTTGCATACTGTCTTCTCAGAGGCGATCTCTGTCTAACATACAGAGCCATGTCCAACCCAGAACTGTTGAACATGCTCCATCTTAGCAAAACAAAATCTACTCGAGCTACATGCCCTAGGATATAAACCTCAGCACAACAATGAATAGAACATGCTGGAGGGATAGATTACCTTCACAAAGACTTCCCTTGCTATGGAACAAGGTCTCAATCTACATAGGACAGAGCCCCTCACTGTCACTCTTCAAGAGGAACTTTGACGAGTGGATGGGTAACAGAAAGTTCACAACAGGGATCATACCAACAGCTCTACTAGATAGGGGCCAAGGGTACTAGCTGCTAGATCAAGGGCCTAGGGAACTAACCAAAGGGGCGGTGAATACCGCACAACGTGGCTGGGCTAATATATGCCTTCGGGCAGATAGCCCAGTACCTACCTATGAACCTATGAATATTTTTTTTTTAGTTTTGATTTTTCAAAATCTCGATCCTCTGGGCTTCGTTAATCAGAGGTGCAATGTTTTGCAATTTTGAAATTTGGTAGTGGACATATATATATATATATATATATATATATATATATTTATATAGATAGATAGATATATGGGTCCACTTTTTAATCTCGAAATACTGAAATCTCAAGTTTCAATATTTCGAGTCTAGAATGTCAAAAGTGCAGTTTTTTGAAACTGCACTATGTGGAATCTTAGTTTACCGAATCTGTTTTGGGTTTGCTTTCATGTGTAATTTAGTATGTGCTGTCCCTGTGTGGTATGGCAGGTTCTGTTCATTTCTGTACAGAGATCCAGGTAGGTGTTCAATGTTTAAGGGTTTTTGTGTAAATTTATTAATGTTTTTTTTTTTTTTTTTTTTTTCAATAAACATTTTTTATTGTTTTCCACAACCATATTACAAATTCACACACTATGTACAATATTTACAAAATGCTTCCATAGGTTAACTTCACATTATATGTCAATCTCATATATTGGTCATAATTACAGTACTAATAATCAAAAAAAAGGGGAAAAAAAAGAGACAAAGAAAAAAAAAAGAAAACCCAGAATAACAAATCAAGCCAACGAACTGTATTGTCGCTAGCTCTTATATCTAATCTAAGATTGATTTTACATTGTACTCTAAGTCCCGAGAAAAAGTGGATAGGCACCTCTACGCCAACACAATATTGAAAATTTGCTCCCATATTTTTATATTGTTGATATTTTTCTTATGGTCGCTTATTAAGAGTTTATGCGCTAAGATATGTTGTATAGCCATCAATCTGAAATTTCCCCACGATGTCTGGTCTGGGTTCAACCAATTTTTGGCTATGTATAATTTCATTAATAAATAAATATTCATAATTACGATCCTTTTTGATTTTCCTAGATTCTCCGGGGGAATATGAAGAATCATAAACTCCCAAGAGAGTGTTGAGTTTTGGTAGCCCATTTTTTGTAACTGTAACTTGAGTGAATTCCACAATTTATAAATACACTTGCAACTCCAGAACATGTGAAGCAAATCCGCTATTTGATCTAAGCAATGTGGGCATTTAGGTGAATTCTTCGGATCAAATTTGTGAAGAGTGAGACGAGTATAATATGTGTTGTTGAAAATCATCAACTGCGTAAAAATCAATTTTTGCAGGGATACAGACTTTAATGTTGTACTGAATGCCTCCAATATCTTATTGTCATCTGACAATATCAATTTCTCTCTCCAGTAACTTGATAAAAGAATGTGTTTGTTGTACTTCCTCTCTTTTATCAGTTTATATGCTGAGGTTATATATTTTCTATCCTGCAACAGGGCTAAATTTATTAATGTTTAATTGTTGTGGGGAGTTGTAGACGTAGGTCGGGGTAGGTGGGTGAGAGTGTATGTGTGTGAGTGCTGAATGTGATGATTTTTGTACGTGTCTAGTGTGTGTGTGTGTGTGTGTGTGTGTGTGTGTGTGTGTGTGTGTTATTAGTGAGTATAAATATGACTGTCTGCAGTGGTAGTGTAGGGCAAGTCATGGAAGGTGTGTGTTCCTTTTTGTTCAAGTTAGTGCAACCTTGGAGTTGGTATATTTAAGTAGTGAGGGTGTGGGGGGGAGCAGAAATGTATGGTGGTGTTATCGGTTTTAGTTATGTACTGTTGTGTTGTTTTGAGGGGAGGGTTGGATATTTATTTGTGTTTTCTTAAATTCAATATTGTGAGAGTTCGTGATTTTGTAGTTTCGTGTTTATGAGTTTTCGATATTTTAGTCTCGAAATACTGAAAGTCGAGATTTCAGTATTTCGAGATTAAAAAGTGGACCCATATATATATATATATATACACACACACACACACACACACACACACATATGTATATATATTGCGAAGCGCAACAGTGTCAAACAATATTTATTAACCTACCTTTTATTTATGAGAGTGACCTATCCAGCATCTTACTCTGCTTTTTACTTTGATCCTTCTGTGTACATGTGAGCAGGCATACAATTTGACTAAACATTCTATCCCACATGTGATGTTGGAAAAGGCACAGAATTATCTGTACATTCCATGGCCATATCTGTGATGGCTGTAGTAGTCCAAAAGGAATGAAGATTTAGGCATGTGCGTGATCAAAGGAAACAGGTCATTTAACAGGGGAAGTGGATCAACAGTGGTCTTCAGATGCTGAATTACTATGTTTAGTTCATCAGTTACTATAGCAGAATAAAGAGAGATGTCCTGAGTATTTCACGTCTGTAAAAAGATCTTAACGTGTTTCAGAGCAATCTTCAGTTTCACTTTAGCTGCTTCCCATTGTCCGGAATATGACACTGATTTTTGTTTTCATACCAAAGAGTAAAAGCAGTTCTGCAGTTGTTGCATTTTAAACTGAGACAATTTACTGGCCTGCATGTATATGTTATGTGACACCTTGTTAATGTATAGTGCTCACTCTGTGGGCATACATATGATATGCATCACCTCTATTAAATTCCAAGGCAATACATTCAACAGTGCAATGATACAAGTTTATCCTTCGACTCTAGGTGCAGAAGAGAAAGATGTCAACAAGTTTTATAAGTATCTGCAGCAAGCTATGCATGTAACACCAAAAAAAATAATATTGTCATAACAGGTTATTTAATTTCTAAAGGTTTTAGGCAAAGAACAACTGGAATAAGGGGCAAGTTTGGCCTTGGTGTACAACATGAAGTGGGACATTGATTGCTAGAATTCTGTTAAGATAAATGAACCATCGCAGCAAACAGTCTTTTTATGGAACTTACAACATGAGTATTATACCAAATGGGAAGATCTGAATCAAATTTAAATACCACACGTCAAAGATGACAGCAAGAAAATGAGACTTGGAACCGAATGCGGCTTGGATCATCAGATTTTTATTTCAAAGTTTGGTATCCAATTAAAGAAAATAGGAAAATCCTCTAGGCGTACTAGATAGGTGCCTAGTAATATTCCACATGAATATATTATATAGGAGACAAACAGTTTTAAAAGATTAGGCCTGTTAGATAGAGTGCCTCAAAGAATTATCGATAAAAGTTTGTGATATTGTTCAAGAAGAGGCAAAAGCAAATATTTCAAACAGATGGAAGATGGAGAAAGTGAAATTGCTATCCATGGAGGCTTTAAAAATGTCTGATGAAAGAGGACCCATAAAGCAGTAGAGAAATGGAAAAATAATGTATCAGACTGAATGCAAAATTCCAGGGAGTAGCAAAAAAGAGGTAAGGAACAGGATTTAAATGAGCATCACAGAAACTGAAGGTAATATAACAAGAATTATAAGATCTCTTTTAGAAGGTTGCTTGCTTGCAAAAATAGGAGTGATAAAAGACAAAGAAAGGAAGGTTATTAAGAAAAGGCAGGAATATACAGAACTACTGAAGAAGGAGTCTAACATCACTGCGAACATATGATGGTATGTTCACTCATCTTCAACAAGATAGCCTGTATAGTGAAGCTGAATTCAAACTAGAAAGCCTTGCTAATACAAAATTGATAGGAAGATACAGAATTCCAAGTGAATTCATTAAAATCTTGTAAAATACTGTCACATAGGCTCAATTGACCCCATCCTGTTAGCCCTACTGCACATTCCCAAGTCAAATGGGGATATAAGTACTTACTAAAGAGATATAAATCTGCTTTGCAACATAATTAAAACATGCTGGAGGGAGTGGTATGTATTACAGAGAATACTGAGTCTCTGTAAGTGTCTTCCTCTCCAAATAAATTACTTATCTTACACTATTCAGATATACTCTGGAGAAATGGATAGTTAACCATAAACTTTCCCCAGATTTAGCAACCTTGTCCCTATGGATAGGGGTAACATGTAAATGTTCTGCTCATCTCTGGGTAATTTGTGCTTAAAATATAAGGGCTAGAAATGTCATGGGAATGTACGGCTATGCTTCTAAAGATCCTTATGGATCAATAGCTTAGTACATACCTATGAACATATGAATGTATGGGAATGATGGTGTTACATGCTTCATGTTATTTGTCTCTAAATTTGGAAAACACAGCAGCGGCCTTTGGATTGGAAAAGGTCTATCTCTATTTCAATTCCCCTCAAAATGTTAATGCTACAGAGTTTTCAAATTATCAAATGGACTGCACTTGTTTTACATGCTAGCAAGATAATGCTTAATATTGTGCAAGCCAGACTACAGGAATATATGTACTGAAATCTATCAGCTGTGTAAGATAAGATTTACAAAGGACAGAGGCATCAGAGATCAAATTGCTGGAATCACCTGAATAATATTTGCTTTGTCTCTCTTATTTATTGTAGTACTGTTTTTATAATATCCTTATATTTCTACTGAGTCTATTCCTGCTATTGTATTTGTTGTATTTCTGATCTAAATAGAGCTTTCAAATTTGTTTTACTTTATTTACTTTTTGTATCTTATACTTTGTATTTATTTATTTGTATTTTTATTTAATTTCATTTCATTTTTTTATTAATTTAATCTAACTTCCTTCTGTAAACTGTATTTCATATGGTACGGGCCTGATTATCGAAATTCCGTGCTGTGATGCACACTTTTTCTTCTGTGTTGATCTGTATGACAATAAAGTTTACTTTGACTTTGTCAACTATTCTAAAGTCTAGCATAAACTGTCAGTGTTATTAGATAAATAAGAACAGGTCATCTTATTTGCCTCCTGAGGAGTATGCAGGCAGACCAAGATGCAGCAGTTGGAATCAAATGTGAAATAACTGATTAGTTCAAGGTTGCCAAAGGAGTTCAGCAAGGCTGTATAGTGTAGTGTCACTTTATATATTAAATTTGTTCACTGACTGGATTGTATGAAAATGTAGGAGTCAGCTACTGGAACCAAAATTGTCAGAACAAATATTAAAAACCTCAGATATACAGATGGTACTAGTCTAATGTGACTGTCAAAAGGAGTTGAAGAGCCTGTTGATGAAGGTGAAAGCAGAAAGTGTAAAAGATGTCTTGTGACTAAGTTTCAAAATAATTCGGATTATATAGGGTTACCACCTGCCCCACTTTGCGAGGGACAGTCCCTCTTTGGGCAGTTGTGTCCTGACCAAAGATATTAAAAATGGCAAATGTCTTTAGATTGTAGGACATAATTATGTCTCATATTTTATGTAATAGTTGCATAAAATAGTTATTTCTGTATCTAAAATACCTAAATGTTACAAGAAACAGAATAAGCAACTAAACTGCTACAAGAATAAGCTTTTATTTAGGCAAAAAAGTAAAGTTCTATCCTTTGTACTGACCGTGGATATGTGTCGGCCTGTAAAATGTGATGTGTGTCCCAAAAATGTCCCACTTTGGCCATGTGAAAAGGTGGCAACCCTAGGATTATCTAACACAAAATGATAAAAAACACTGCTGCATCTGGATTTACACACAATCCACTTTATTAAACAATTCCACATGTTTAGATTGAGCGCTTTCATCCCTCTAACAAGGGATTTCATCAGAATCCCTAGGATTATATCACTTAGTCCTGTAAGTTTTTTTCAAGTTGATTTGGAAATAGTGACAGCAGTGACATATTATTTTCCTGGTCTAATAAGTCTGTGCAGGGAAATTAAAAGACGCTTTCTTCTTGGGAGGAAACCCATGGCAAAACTGAATAAGATATAAATGAGCAAAGATATCAGCTTGTCAACAAATGTCCATGTACTAAGATACAGATTTCTCAGTAATGACGTGTCTGTCAAAGCTGGACTATAATCAAGGCTGTGTACTAGAAAGTCAATGCGTTTTGACTGTTGTGCTGAGAAAACTTTTGAGAACTCTTGTGAACTGCAAGAAGAACATATTAGATAATACTTAATGAAATAAACCCAGTTTGAAGGTCTGATGTTAAAACTAAAAAAAAAAACAGTGATACATTTGCCACATAATGCAAAGACAGGATTCAATGGAGAAAGAATTGATGATGGGAAAGATCAAAGGCAAAAGCAAAAAGGGCAGTAGAGGCTAAGATGGATAATTAACATGAATGAGATAAGAGATTAAATTTGCAAGAAGTTAAAGAAACAGTTCCTGCAAAACCAGTCTGATGTGATAAATTTCTAGGAGTCACAAAGGATTGTACTTGACAAAATGTCAAAAAAGCAGCAACAACACCAGTCATGCATTATAATGTGCTATGCACACTGTCCGCAGTAAACATAATACTGCCTATTTTGAAAACGTAATGACAACTACAGAAAGTGTTAACAGCACAGGGAACAACAGTGTGCCACTAACTTCCAGTTCTACAATACTTTATTCATGAAAGTTTTACCTCTTCTGCTATGTATAAAGTCCAGGGGTGATTTGCATCTTATTATAATGAAGGGATCAGTTGCTGCAATAGCTTCCATTGAAAAAACACCTTGACATTAGTGTGTGTGTGTGTGTGTGTGTGTGTGCGTGCATGCGTGCGTGCATGCGTGTTTGTGTGTGTGTGTGTCTGTGTGTGTGTGTGTGTGTGTGTGTGTGTGTGTGTGTATGTGTGTGTGTTGCTTGTGGGGAACCAAAGCCTGTAGGTGTGTGTGTGTGTGTGTGTGTGTGTGTGTGTGTGTGTGTGTGTGTGTGTGTGTGTGTTGGGGGGAACCAAAGCCTGTAGTTTTTGTGTGTGTGTGTGTGTGTGTGTGTGTGTGTGTGTGTGTGTGTGTGTGTGTGTGTGTGTGTGTGTGTGTGTGTGTGTGTTGGTGGGGAATCAAAGACAGTACATTTCTAGGTAATGGAGGCTGTCCAATAGTGGCCTCAGTGAACAGTTAGTGCTGTCTGCATTACTACATGCTGAGCATATTAATATCCCAGGGCTATCATGGATGCTGTTTTTTATTTTTGTTAAGGTCATCTGCAATTATAGTCTCTTAAATTTATGACTGAACCACCCACTTTTGTCTGTAATTCAGAAGTTACTGAATGAAAGAAGATGGTAAAGAATATAATTTGGATATTCACTTTTTACGTGGTCTTCATCTGGATATTCAGAATTTTGTGAATTACAAGGACTATGGCAACAACTCTCTACCATGTTTTAACCCTCTAGAAGCACAAATGAGGTTTGTGAATACTGATCATGGAAACTGAAAAAAAAGCACCAACCCATTTATAGTAATACACTAAGTTATTTCCAGGGGATATTACAATATGTATAAATAGGTGCATAAAGTCCTCTCTAGGCACAAAACTGTCAGTGGAAAATAAGGAACTGCAAATGTAAAGAAGCACTGACAGTACCACAGCTTGGAGATTTATTTAAGTTAAACAGTACAAACAGTACACAGGTTAGCGCTTTCAGGGATCGACCCCTTCATCAGACAACTGTTGAAATTTCACACTCCCTTAAATACCTAACACAGTCACATGATGATACAAGCAATCACTCTAATCACTGTTAATTAAAAAGAAACACGGTTACCAATGCAGAATAAAGGTATAAAACTAAATAATGCAATAAGAATATCATATATCACACATTCCTTATCCAAACTAATAATTCTGTTAAAACATGCACTGAAAAAATACATACACAAAACATATAAACTTTCCCCGGGATTCATGAAGCTCGGCGCAAGGCCGGCGTAAGGGCTGCGCCGGCAGTGCAGTGAATAGCTGGCGTAGTAGTGCCATATGCATATTAATGAGAGTGCGCCGCAACCACAGACACGTGCGTAGTGTACGTGAGCGAGCCCAAGTAGGATGCGTCCGGAGGCGTGTCTAAGCCAGCATGCGGTGAGCAACCTAATGTGCTGACTGCCACGGTCCGCCCATAATAGTAATGGCAGCAGCCAGGGCCCGTGCAGAATGAAACGCACGTAGAGTATGCAACATAGTACCCATCCCAACTAAACGGAGAAGCAAATACAACCCACGAAGGCTTAAGTGTACCCGTCCAAGGAGCAAAGGATACGCATGAGACCGCGTTTGTCCCGCAATGCACCGTCAGTGGTTATACTCAGAGAAGGTGTACCGCAGCATGTCAGCGCGCCGCACCGACATAGGAGTAGCGACTAAGGTTACCACCTGTCCCACTTTGCGAGGGGCAGTCCCTCTATGGGCAGTTGTGTCCCGAAAAAATATTAAAATGGCAAATGTGCTAAGATTGTAGGACATAATGATATCCCGTATTTAATGTAATGGTTGCATGAATTGGTTATGTCTGTAACTGAAATACCTAAATGTCACAAGAAACAGAATAAGCAACCAAACTGCCACAACAATAAGCTTTTATTTAGGCAAACAAGTGAAGTTCTATGCTATATAGTGACCGTGTGTATGTGTCGGCCCGTAAAATCAGATGTGAGTCCCGGAAATATCCCACCTTGGCAACTGGAAAAGGTGGCAACCCCAGTAGCGACATGGGCATGGTCACCAGGGTTACCAGCTGTCCCAATGTGCCATGGACAGTCCCTCATTGGACAGTTGTGTCCCTGCAAAATTCAAAAAAATGGAAAATGACCTGAGATTCCCTGCCAAAAATATTCCCGCAATATACATGTAATAGTAGCATAAAACATATAATTTGTATATGAAACACATACATGGCATAAGAAACTGAATAAGGAACCCAAATGCTAACAGAATAAGCGTATAGTATGGCAAACAAGTGAAGTTCTGTCAACTCCACTTGCCGTGGGTATGTGTTGTCCTGCAAAATCCGAAGTTTCCACAAAACATGTCCCACTATGGGCATTGGAAAAGGTGCCAACCATAATGGTCACAAGCAGTAGTGAGAGTACATAGCCGGGTAGCTGTGTTGACATAACAACAGGAAGGAACCAAGATACCTTAAACACAGGCAAACATGTGCATAGCAACATATCCCACACCCAGCAACGTCTCTGTCGCATACACTGGATGGCGTATGTTGAAGTGTAATATCCAGAAGCAGAACCCATGCATTCAGATGTAATACACAATAGCCTCATTGTAGCATGTAAGTCCCACCCATGTACACTTGTGCACCCAAACCTGCTAACATCTGTGTGCAGCTATACACCTACACACAATGTGCATACCTGAAATGTGGTAAGATGTTAGTGTTAGGCAGTGCCACGCGGGCAAATACGTACCCCACATGTCACCAACCCACCTCAGGTACAGATATGGAAATGGCTGCATGTGAATGTGTCTGCAGAATGTGTACATCCCGCATGTGGTATGTACCCGTCCAAACCATATAGGTTTGCATACGACACGGTGCACATAACTGTACACATGTGGACAAGTCGGGTTGTTGAACCACCGCATCGATGATTAGCTATGCAGAGAGGTCGAACACATATAGCGGAACACGTGCCTACCAAACAGGATGTCCTAACAGGGTGCTACAGGCAAAGAAGGGGAAGGTGGGACATCACATGTGGAGAGTAGCGTTGCCGGACGGCCAAATACACACGGTCAAGGTAAAGGAGGGAACAACATGCATATGGCCGGATGGATGTTGTTCGAAAAATATATATAGAAACACATATGAAGTGCCAGTTTAGACTCGAAATACTATATAATGCATTGAATTGTACCGTACAATATGGCAGTAGAACTGATCATGCATGTAATTGGTGAAGCTAAGCTGTAGTGTGATGGAATTCTGACCCTGGCAGTAACCAGTACAGCAGGCTTATGTCTCTCAGCATTAATTATCTGCTGGGTTACAGAAAAATAAATGTATGTACATGCATAACATCACCCCTTCCCCTGAGGAGGATGGCCTTGTGAGCTCTATCGAAGATAAGAGTACAACTCCTTACCAGAGAGACAAAGCAACGTATTAAGAAATGAACTGACTACTGTATTGGAACAGTCCAGGTCCTTGAAACAGCTACAATCACAGAAGGACACTGTAATTGACCAGGTGCCTTGCAAGGCTGTGTTATTCTCATGGGAAAACATTTTAAAAGCACGACCTCAGCACCCACGTATGTATAGACTATTGCGGACCATAGTGATGGAAATGCCCTGTGACCGACCACGTCAGTAAGGTGGGCAAAAGCTGATTGTAAACACTATATAAAGAAATTGCTTACTGTATAGAGTCAGACAAAACTCTCATACTTGGACTGTATATTATTTTGCCTGCCTGTGTACACTACTAAAACGTTGTGAACCCGAGCCTCCTGTGTTATTGACTGTCACTTAGAAAAGCCTACTGATAACTACAGTCTGGTTTTAACAACTTATTTGACATTATGATCCTTCTTAGCCGGAATTCCCTTGGTAAGCTACAGGTCAGAGTGCATGGGTGGTTAGACATCTGCGCAGGAGAATTTGCCTAAATGGTTCTTCTTGAATGAAAAGACCTCCGACTGAATTGTTGTGTGTAAAGAGGCTGTCTACTGTCTGATCTGTGGCTGAAAAGCGGAAAACTGGATCCCAAGAAGAAAACGTGCACTCATAAACAGGAGGCTCAGGTAAGGAGGGTTTGCCTCTTTGTGTCCATTGTAGATCAGGGACCAGACTACATTGTATTTCTGTTAACAGTTGTGATAGCAGGTCGAAGACCAATCCAAATAGTGTTAAATCTGGACATAGGTCAGGGGAACACAGAGTAGAGTAAATAGTCATTGTAGACACTACAGTGGATACAGGAAAGGAGATACCACGGTACGAGAGAAAGTGCGTAACAGTCGTGTAGAGGATATGGGAGATTAGTGAACAAACACATCATGTGATCCGCGTTTGACGGGTGACGTGAAGTATATGCAATCGCAGAGAGCACATAATGTGAGATAGTCTGCAAAATGGGGTAATAAATATGACATTGATGGTATATTAGACAAAATATAGTTACTGAAACATTGTAATCTCTGAAAATGTGATGCACATGTTCTAGGGTAACCACCTGTCCCACCCTGTGAGGGACAGTCCCTCTTTGGCCAGTTGTGTCCTGCAAACAAACCGAACAAATGGCAAATGTCCTGATATCTCAGGACAAAGATTTCCCAGATATCGTTTCAAATGGTAGCATAAAACAGTAATTTTGTATCTGGAACAACAAAATATCATAATAAACAGAATAAGCAACTGAAATGCTACAAGAATTGGTAGCTCTCCTGGCAAAAGTGAAATCCTGTCCTATGTACTGGCCGTGGGTATGTTTTTCCTGGCAAATTACACGTTCCGAACACTAATGTCCCACATTGTGCATTTGAAAAGGTGGCAGCCCTAAGATGTGCAGGCGACAAAACAGCGACAATTGGGTATCCGTCAAGCACATAGGTGGATTGAGGTAGTGAACCGAAGGGAACAGAACACTACAAATGCGAAAGCATCATACGTACACAGAGAAGATCATAATACAGTAGTAGCGACAGCCCCCCTACCACCTCCGATACCACATCCAGGATATGAAGCGGGAGGGCAGGCTAGTCCCCACACGTTATCCTGTGGCAACAGAGGTATCACAATGACCAAATGTAACAGAAGCTATTGAAACCACATCCCAAACTCGTAACATACCTAGGGACACTCGAGTAAGAAGACAGTCACTAGAACAGAGTGAGGATATCTGTCAATTAATTGAAGTACTGAACCGTCATGCAGGACAGGAAGGCCAGTACCCAACCCCCGTAGTGTATAGACTGTGGACACCAGAAGATATCTGTAAAGTCACAGAGGGAATTCCCCATCTACAAAGTAATCGCTATTCACCATGCAATACCCCTGTATCTTCTGATCGGAAAACAAAGGGGGAATGGCGGATGGTACAGGATTTACAAGCTGTAAATCATGTAATAATACCTAGGGTACCGATGGTGCCAGACCCACACACAATATTGAATGCTATGAACACGCCACAGAAGTATCTTAACGTGGTACATATAAGCTATGCTTCCTTTGCAATACCTATATATCCAGATAGTCCGTATTGCTTTGCATTTACATTCAGGGTAACAGATACAGCCATACCCGGCTATCGCAGGGATATTGTGAAAGTACAACGATATTCCCACAGGAGATGGCTAGCTACATTCGGTGTTTACTCCACCTGGGGCCAGTCAAGTTCTACTTTATGTGGATGATATTCTGCTTGCGGCCCCTACCCAGCAGCAATGTATGGAAGATACAATAGCATTATTGAGATATTCAGCAGAACAGGGACATAAAGTAAGCAAGCATAAATTGCAACTACAGAGAATACAGGTCAAGTACCTGGGATATGTGGTATCCAAGTAGGGTAGAACATTACATGACGATAGGAAGGTAGCAATTTCACAAGCACCCAAGCCAACTACCAAGAAGGGAATGAAGTCCTTTCTGGGCCGACTAACATTTGTCAAAGCTGGTTATCAAACAATGCTTTGGAATCCGCTGTATTGTCTGCCTTAATCTTTAATACACCTATGGCAGCACAACACATACTACACTGGATTACAGTAGCAGAAACAACTTTCTGCAGACTAAAACGATTGATAGCTTCAACATCTGTATTAGGTCTCCCGAATAATCATAACACATGTTGTCAGACCGTAGATTGTAAGCGGAGATATATGACGTCAGTCTTGATGCAACAGCATGGAAGTAAGCAACGCTCCATAGCTTACTACTCATTACAGTTGGACACTGTGGCATGGTCAGTGCCACATTGTGTACAGGCAGTTGTTGTAGCACCCATGGCAGTACAGGCCCTGGCCTTAATGTTATTATACCACCCTCTCACTGTGAGAATGTCTCATGCAGTCGCGATCATTCTGCTGCAAGAGAAGATAGCATTCCTGACCCGTGCTAGACATTTGTCTTGTTTGACCATACCACTGAGTCAACCTCATATGGTGATTGAACGTTGTACAACATTAAACCTATCAACGTCACGTCCAACACCTGTGTATGGCACACCACACAGTTGCCTATACGAAATGGATGAAATAATTACACACAGACATGATATCACTGATATACCCTTAGATGATGCAGAGGTGACAGTTAACGTGTACGGATCATGTAGACAGAGTCCTACAGGAACGAATCAAGTAGGTTATGCAGTAGTTATTGATAATGAGATTGTAGACGCCCAACCCCTGCAGCATAACGTGTCTGCTCAAGCAGCAGAATAGATAGCCTTAACACGTGCTTGTACTGTAGCGAAAAACTGATGTGTGGACATTTATCCCGATAGTCAGTATGTTGTCTGTACAGTGCATGTTTATGAGCAGCAGTGGAAGAATAGGGGAATGATAACATCCACCGGTAAACCGATTAATCATGCGCAATTGATCTTGAATGCATTAGATTCCATTCAGTTACCCACTAAAGTAGCTAATTGTAAATGTGCAGGTCATAGAAAGCAACAGGATAACAGTAGGAAAGGTAAGGCATGAGCTCATGCAGCTGCAAAACAAGCAGCCTCACAGCTGGAAAGTGTTTGTTTGAATGAGGAATGACAATCCTCAGACATTCTAGATGTAGTAATGTTACAAACAATGCAAACATCAACTACGAAAGCAGAAAAGCCGACGTGGGTATGACGAGGAGCAATCCTTGAAGACGGACTGCACATATCCACAGTGAGAAAGCCAATATTAACGTCTAATGTAGTCAGATATGCGGCTTTGTGGAGCCATGGATAGAGCCATGTCTCAACAGGGGGATGGTACATTTGGTTAACAGAATACCCCTAACATACGGAATTAGGAACCACATACAAGCATCATGAGCAGCGTGTCACATTTGCAGTAGATATCATGCACAGGGAGCATTTAAACCGAAGGGAGTGAGTTTACCTACACCACCATAACCGTTCTGTACTATTTGTATGGAGTTCATACATCTGAATAAATGTGAAGGGAAGAAATACTGTTTAGTGATTACACATATATATAATCAAAATGGGTAGAAGCATTCCCAACCATGAATCCGGATGCAGTAGCAGTGGCAAAGGTGCCAGTAAAATAAAGTATCCCTAGATCTGGCATACTGTAAAGAAGCTACAGTGACAATAGAACACATTTAGTGAACCAGACAATCACGCAACCTGGGGAATTATTTTGTATTTCCATGAATGTAAATTGCATGTACAACCCACAGTCAGCATGACTGCTGGCGCGGTACAATGGGATCCCGAGAAATAAGTAGAGGAGGTTGGTGGGTGACACCCAGATGAGTTACATTTGCTGTCTACCTCTAGCATTGCTGAGCATGACAACAGTTCCAAATGTAAAGTGTTGCACCCACTTCGAAGTAGTATGTGGAATGGCATATCATGTGCCAGAGTGGAAAGCTGTCATGCCTGCAGAGCCGGATGTCGATGGCTCATTAGCAGGTGACATGAGAGGATTGTTAACCAATACCACTGTTTTGCAGTTAAAGTCTTTTACAGATAAAGAGCAAGTGAAGCCGGATGCATAGCTGACACCAGTATCCTGTGTGTATGTCACTATTATCCAAAGAAGATAATTGGCAAGTGGAAAGTGTGAAGGTCTGTACCAGGTACTGTTGGCAATGCCTACTGCAGTAAAGTATGCAGAGAGGTCGTCCTGGGTTCACCTCACAGTTTTCAAACCGGTAAAGGATATCAAGTCTGATCTACATCTTGTAGCTGATATACCATAGAGCCTGAATCACCCAGGCCAGACTGTATAACAATACAAAGCAACCCCAAAGACATTTGGTTTACTGTCATAATGATTATACACCTATTAACCATGTTTGTGTTTACTTTACATTTGCTGGGACCTTACCTGCATATAACTACACGGATACAAATAGTGATACGTGATGAACTGGCCACAGAGTGTCTTCCATACTTCAACAAATACCTAGGCATGACGCGTGCATGTACAGACTATGAACATTTTAAATTGCTGTGTTTGTACTGCCATACCTACATCATATGGAGGACTTCCGATGTATGGTGTCCCCTTGGGGATAGATTGAGACTTGTGAATATTTACACTTTGATACAGGTTCTGTGAGATCACAGGACAAAGTGGCACTGTACTTACCTGTTACACAAAAAGTAATTGTATGTTGTCATAAACATGATACAGTTCACGTTGGTGGGAGTATTTGTAACATAACTGTGTCTTACAAATGTCATATAACAGCCAAAGATCACAGTACTACTTGTAGCACCATTCATTATCTGTATTGAAGCTTCATGAGAACAACGTGGAAGGATGTGCAGAAACATCCTGAATTGTATAAACAGTCCTCTGTTATAGACAGGAAGATGTTACATGCAGAGGTAACCCGCATCAGTAGTAAAGTAGAATATTGTTATGTTGTTTGTGGGGAAAAAAGCATATCAATGGTTACCTGAGAATTGGTCCGCAGTTGTTATTTGGGTTAGCTGGCTCCAGGCACATGACATACTGCACAATTGCCTCTGGGTGCAAACGAACTATAACACATATAGCTCGAAGAACTGGGAACACAGTCGAGAAACCTACTAATCCAGTGGGTGAAATGGAAGCTGTTCTGACATTCCAGTCTTCTGCAAGAGATAAAGGAATATCGATTCATATGGACTTGAGTGACAGCGTCATAACCTGGGCTGGAACACTCCCAGCTTGTGGAGTAGTGAAATCAATCAGGGAACAGAGGAAGTTGTCAAAACCTGTCGGAGGAATGATGAATGTGACTTTCCGCTCTTGAACTTGTGACTGATGAACTGGATGCAATGAGAACTGTTGTGTCACAAAATGTAATAGCATACGACTGCACCCTGTTGGCGAGAATTGGTGCGTCTTGGCTTATTAAAGAAGATCGCTGTGTCCAAGTACCACATAAAAGACCAAAATCAACGCCCACCTAGAGGTAATACAGCAGGTGTCATCCATGGCGGAACCAGGCCCAAACCCACTGACGAACCATTTCCACAAACCATTTGGTGGATGGGGTTCAGTCATACTGAATATCATGATTGCCATTTGTGTTGTTCTGCTCATATTGGGAGCATGTGTCTATTGGGATACTTTGCATGTAAGTAATAGTCAGGGACTCTGTCGACGATCTGTACCGAGACTATGTATCAAGACCTGTAGTGGTATTTGTCAATACAAAATGCAATCCTTCTTGAAATGTACAACAAATTACTTGCCTAGTTAAACGTTCCAGAGAGGAAGAGGCTAGGGAATGAAATAATGTTGTATATGTTTCTGGATAGAATAGAAGCAATCAAAGGAGGGAGAATGTTAGCAAAAGACATATTTAAACATATATATGACGTGCTACTCTAGAAGCAAATAGTGTATAATGCATATTATTCTATCTTACAATATGGCAGTAGAGCTTATCATGCATGTAATTGCCTGTAGTGTAGCTGCAGTGTGATTGAACCCTGACCCTGGCAGTAACCAGGGCAGCAGGTGTATGTCATTCAGCATTAGTCATCTGCTCGGTTAGAGAATAATAAATGTATGTACAGGTATATCTGTCATCCTTCCACTGAGGAGGATAGGCTTGTGAGCTCTATCTAACACAGAGTACAGCTGCTCCCCAGAGAGACAAAGGAACCTAGTAGGAAATGGAGTGACGACCAGATCTGAACAGTGTTGGAACCGTGACAGAGCAGAATTTACCGAAGTACATTCTAATTGACTATGTGGCTCGCAAGGCTGTGCTATCCTCATGGGAAAACATTTAATAAGCTTTACCTTAGCACTGTTGTAGGAATACAATATTGTGGACTATAGTGATGTAAATGCCCTGTGACTGACCACATCATTAATGTGTGCAAAAGATGATAGTATACACAATGCTCATACAGCTGTAACATGTATAGAGTAAAACAAAAGTCTAAACTTGTACTGCATAGTTCTTTGCCTCCTGCTGCACAGTAGTAAAACGTTATTAATCTCAGCTTCCTGTGTTATTGACTGTCAGTTTGAAAAGACGAATGAGTGTTACAGTTTGATTTAAACAACGTAATTGACAGATGTGTATGTTCTAGCATGGGAATAGGTCAAGCCAACCATCACAATGTCCATGTGTACCACATACAAACAGCCAGTAACATGCAGTAGTAGTGCATGAAAGCATACACGACTGTGGGAATAGTACAGGACATATGGCACATGCCAAGTGCAGATGCATGACACAAACCCCAGGATGGGTGTCCCTGCAAAGAGGAACATGTGCCAACCACACCTCCCACAGATGTACCGGCAATAAAAACACATGGCAAACACACAGAAACACTACCGCCCAACACACGACTGCAACGAAGCCTGGTCAGACACCAACATGAAGCATGCACAAACAGGGACTTGTGTAATGTTTGCCTTAACACCCCCCCATAGGCCAAAGAAGAATAGAAAGAACATATGCATGTAATGTTGTGAAGGATGTGTGGTAGTCCTCAGTATCACAGTGTTAGAGACACAGATACACTGTCATCAACTGTGACGTATGTGCACTGTACACAGCATACCTGCATGTAATACAGAGGACAATCATGTGCCACAGAAATATACACTGGAGAAAGAGGATAGGGGATAGACAAGTGTAAATGTGACAAACTATGAATATAGGTTCATACGTCCATAGGTACAGGGTAGGCCATCGTCCCAGGTTCAGCAATAACACTACACCATAGTTAGGATGACTTTGCCAACCTTCTGTGCTTCAGATAAAATACTCATGATATTGCTGTACCTCCGTCAAGCAGTGATAATGATGTAATCCCTGGCCTATACCTGCAATTCTCCATCCAATGGACAACATACCCGTGAACAAGGCTAGGAAGGATCTCTGTCTCACATGTACTGTGATGTAGATCCACAGCATTGTGAGTGTCTGGGTGATATATGTGTCACTCAAACACATCCCATTAATGACCATGACAAGGTTCATGTCACCTGCCCTAGTGGTTCTGAGGGATGCAGATACGGTAGGTGAAGCATACACATGACATATGGGTTGACATGGCCTCGTATGTCAGGCACAGGTCAACACTAAACAGCAGGTATGTGACTTAATGGGGCAGGGGTCCTACAAGTGGGGCAGCATTACACAAAATGATGTCATCCTGCATCTGTACGACAATTAACCTATGAGGGCTTCCCAGCAGCTGTAGGTGTATGGTCAGATACAGTCTAATTGGGGCAATGTAGTAAATCATAGGTGTAACACGTAATGGGTACAAGGAGACAATGACCTAGCCTGATGTAGATGTGAATCCCTGCACAAACAGGTGGGCAATGTAGAAGTCCCACAGAACCACGATAGCAACGTGTGTGTTGAACGAATGGTGACCGACAAACTCTGTCCCCTGATCCCTGGTAATCACCCCTGTGCTCAGTGGACAGCCACCTATATGCTGGACAGGGGTGACCTAGTACTTCTCGACAGGTATGATGTTGCATTACTTAGCATTTAGCTGTGGGACATGTCCCTGACAGCAGATATGCATATATGGGAGGCCCCTTGAAGGATATCTGTGTCAGATGTCCGTCCCACTATGGCACCTGTTTGCAGTCATCTACAAACAATGTTGCCCATAACACCCCTGTGTGTGCCTGTACCGTGGAAATGTAGATGTATGACAGGAGTGGACCCACGGAAGGGCCCCATGGGACACCACTTGCGACAGGCAGTAGGTCTGACATGCTGCCAGCAACTATGACCGTGTGGGTTGTGTCACATAGACAGTTTACAACACATTCTGTGATATGCGTGTTCACATCAGCCAATGGGTTTATCAGCGATACCTGAGGGGGTAATGTGATGAAGGCCTTTGCCAGGTCGAGGTAGGCTGTTTGGACTGCAAGACCCCCAACAATGGCCTCAGTGACTGTCCCGAAAATGTCAACCATGCTTTAAAGGCATGAACGGCCCTGAACAAGACAAACCGTGTTGGATGCAAAGTGTGTATGTCCCCTATGCGTTCATGTACGAGCCGCAGTATGATCCCTCCCCATGTCTTTGCAGATAGGTCTCCTCATGGTAATGGGACAGTAATAACCAGGCTCAGTGGAGGCATTGGCCCTGTGACGTAGGACTACAGTTGCCATGCGACACAACCTGGGTACGTTAGCTGAGGTGAGGCTACAAAGAAATAGCTGTCCTAACTGTGGGTCTAATTCCTCAATGAGATAGTGGAGTACACAGTCGGGTCACCAGCTGGTCTCATGGATGCTATGTCCACTACCCTGGAGAGAGCATGTCCCACCCGTGTGTCACAGAACATTTGGTGACCACAAACTGCTGGTACAGACATCTCCTCATGTGTGTGGGAGGGTGTGGAGATGTCCTCACTGGACTTGTCAGCCCGTATGTTGGCAATGTATGTATGTTGAGTAAACTCCACCTCTTTGTGAACCCAGTCAGAGCATATGTGGGAGTAACCTCCCAGGTGTTGAGCATAGCAACTGAAGGTGGTATGATTGTCAGCCAGGTCCATGTAGGTATATCTGTGGAATGTGCCCTGGACCATGGCATGACAGTGTGTAACTCTACACATATGATGACCAAGGGTGTCATACCTCACAAGGTGTCTGCTCCACCTTGTAGTAGCCACCTCCTCGTGTTGTACATCCTGTGTATGGCTGGGGTACACCACACTGGATGCTTGGCATTGGTACAATGAACCACAGTTGGGTAAGTGAATGCCTGGTTCATGCAGTCCTGTAGGTACTGGTAGATGGCAAATGTGATTGATGCAGTGGCTGCAGTACTGTCGACCACTGGCTCAGGGTCCTTAAAGGAGACCACAGTAGTGTGCAGAATTGTGAAGTCTGCCTCTGAGCAAGCAATGTGTATGGTAACTGGCAACACTCAGCAACGGATGCCAATAGCAGAAGCCAATGTCCAAATAACATAGATTAACTTCTGCATGACAATATGTCTTATCATACATGTATTGACACGTGTCTGCTAATTACAATTGCAAATGGCCGGTAAGACTGGCCTAAAGTTCCCGTGATTTACACAGTCTGGAGGTGTTGTTCCGATAATAAAGTGGCAATACCTCCCAATCGTGACCTCTGGGTATTAAAGTGGTTGTTAACCTGCAACATTGGATGTACACCATTGGGTTCTGGTGTCGGAAAACATGGTTCCTGTAGCACTACACAGTATGGGTAGTCAAGCAGACATCCGCGATTGTTGAACACACAGCATCAGTGAAACCCACTGCTCACAAGGACACAGTCCGACAAGCTCTACACTTTACATATGCACAGTGGTGTCCATTGTAGGACCCAAAAATTGTCTAAAGACCAGTGTGACGCCTTATTTCATCATCTACGTGAACTCATTGTCGTCACCACGTCACAGGTACACATATGCACCGCAAGCGTGTTTAATGTTGATGATAGCTGTCCGTGAAAAGCAGCACATATGCACAGAAATACCCAGGGTACCGGGTCCATAGAACTGCGTCCACATCACAGTCCCGCACACATGAAGGATGTGTAATGGGTACTGTCGATTGTTGCAGTCAAGGGATTCTGGGTATGTAGACTCTGGGCTCGGTGTTGTTTTGCAGGCAATCCTTTGTCCCGCCCTGTGGGAGGGATGTGTGCGTAGCACCTGCCTTACTCTCTGCTAATAATGCAAAGCATCCACCGGAGAATGCTAAATGCAGGCGTGAAAAGTGTACAGCCCTATACCACTGTCCAGTAGGCAAGTCACATGGATGGACAAGCGTATGAACAAGAATGCGCCCATAACTGCAAACCCGGTGGAATTACACAGCCGCAGTAAGGCATTACACAGGTAATACACATAGGGACTACACTTGGAATTCCCCATACAAGTAACACAGAGACCCAGATGAGAAGGTCCAAAGCAAAACTGAGGTACTGTAGAAACGGCTGGTGACCACTCAGAGCCCACCAGGAATTAAATGCAGTCACCATAGTTTATTGCAGCACTTTTCGTCTGCTTCATAAGCAGACTTCTTCAGAATACATACAATGCAGTTAAATGTACTACATTTAAAACCCGTAATTGGCCAGTAAATAAGATGTGCTAAGTATTCATTAAATGCCTTAAAGGCGAACAAGCTAAAAAGTCTACCCGGGTCACAGATTGCACACAGTGAGTAAATCAGACATTGCTTCAACATGTACAGTCTTCCTCGAAAATAATACTATATGTATTAATATGACAGAAGACCCAACATAATGTTTACCAAGTGTCTGAGTGTATACGTTACATATATATGTTCTAGGGATTGTGCCAATACATTAATAGAAGTAGAGACACCTAGTAATCTAAATGAACCCTAATATATAGAGATAAACACTATGAGTATGACTAATGTAAACTATATCAATGGAATGTAAATATTACAAACGTGGTAATGTAAATATTCATTCACAAGTTTAGTTGAATAAAGCAATTCAGACATCCTTGTCAAAATACTGCAACAAGGCCAGCCAGGTGCTCTGTGTCACATGTACTGGGATGTTGTTCCACAGCATAGTGAGTGTCTGGGTGATGAATGTGTCCCACCAGCACATTCTATTAATGACAGTGCCAAGGTGTACGTCACCTGCCCTTGTGATTCTGAGGGATCTAGATTCTTTAGGTGAAGCATAGTCATCAAATCCGGGTTCAAACTGGCCTTGGATGCCAGGCACAGGTCACCTCTGGGCAAGTGGTATGCGACGGTATAGGGATGGAACCCTTTCAGTTGGTCAGCATAACACATATTCCTGAGACCCTGCATCCGTTTGTGGATGAACTGTCGGGGCCTTTCCAGCTGCTGCAGGTGTTGGGTCACAGACATTCTGAACGGGGCATTGTACTCAATCATAGGTGTAACACGTAATGAGTACAAGGAGACAATGACCTACCCTGATCTACATGTGAATCCCTGCACAAACAGGTGGGCAATGTAGAAGTCCCAATGAACCACGATAGCAACGTGTGTGTTGAACGAATGGTGACTGACAACTGCTGTCCCCTGATCCCTGGTAATCACCCTGCGCTCAGTGGACTGCCACCCATATGCTGGACAGGGGTGTCCTAGTACTCCTCGACAGGTATGATGTTGCATTACCTTGCAGTTAGCTGTAGGCCATGTCCCTGACAGCAGATATGCATATCTGGGAGGCCCCTTTGAAGGATATCTGTGTCAGATGTCCGTCCCACTATGGCACCCATTTCGCAGTCATCTACAAACAATGTAAGCCCATATCACCCCTGTGTGTGCCTGTTCTGTGGAAATGTAGATGTATAAGAGGAGTGGACCCAGGGAAGAGCCCTGTGGGACACCGCCTGCGACAGGCAGTAGGTCCGACATGCTGCCAGTAACTATGACCACGTGGGCCGTGTCACATAGCCAGTTTACAACCGATCCTGCGATGTACGTGTTCACATCCAAGATGATGGGTTTATCAATGATACCTGAGGGGGGTGATGTGTTGAAGGCCTTTGCTAGGTCGAGGTAGGCTGTATGGACTGCAGGACCCCATCAATGGCTTTGGTGACTGTCGCAAAAACGTCAACCATGAACTGA